>NC_136948.1:18336763-18351763 GCF_949987615.1 Pollachius pollachius | reverse complement strand
GTGTATGTGTGTGTATTTGTGTGTGTGTGTGTGTGTGTGTGTGTGTGTGTGTGTGTGTGTGCGTGTGTGTGTGTGTGTGTGTGTGTTTGTGTGTGCGTGTGTGTGTCTGTGGGTGAGTACTTTCCTGTCTGAGCTGGGTGCTATTGCATGCATTTGAGGATCCACATAAGTGAGCGTGCGTGTTTTAAAGTGTCTGCCTGCTATTATGCACCTTCTTAAGTGCATGTGCGTGGTCTGATGTGTGTGTGTGTGTGTGTGTGTGTGTGTGTGTGTGTGTGTGTGTGTGTGTGTGTGTGTGGGTTGTTTCTTGTGAACACTGTGTGTATGTGTCGGCTTCTGGTTTTGCTAATGAATAACTCTGGGGCCACAAGGGGGTGTTATAGGGGGCTAGGTGATTTGGCTCCCCGCCTAACGCAGACACATCTGAGCGAGAGAAAAAGGGAGAGAGGTGGAGGAAGAGCGAGGCAAAGACACATAGGAAGTCCGAACGCCCGGCATAAAGCGAAGGCATGAGCAAGTAAAGACTTGCACATTCCCCAGTATTACTCTGCAAAACTTTAGGCTTGTATTTTACGTTTTCATCGTGATATGCACAAAACACTGGCAGACAGACACACATTCAAACGCGCACTTCCAAGTGCACTTGCAAGCAAGTAACTAGAGGATTGGAGGATTGTTTCCTGGGCGTATGTAAGGGTTAAGGCCGAGTGTGTATCTTGGGCCAGAGGCTGTAACATGAGAGTGCAGGTACATTCCTTCCAGGGCTATCCAGGTGTCCGGGTGATAAATGGCATCACATACAGGCCAGCCTATAATACACTATAAAACACCATGAGTGAAGGGGGGCAGGGGGGAGGGGGGTTTGGGTGGGGGGGGAGATTGGAGCTTTTCCTGTTCCTGTTTTAAGTTTTCTTTTCTTTTCGGTCGACAGTTTAGTTTTTGTTGCATCATTTAGTTTTCCTTGATACAGAAAGGAGCACTTTGTCGGATGGTAGAAGGACAAGGCACAGACTTTGTTTACCTCTAACACGCCATAAGATCCATAAATCTATGTTTGTTAGAAGCTCCACCTTTCTCTACCTATACTTATATATTGTTGCAATGTTTTCTTTGTGTGTATTTGTGTGAGATTTTGGTCTGCATTTAATTGAAGGTCACTGATTAAAAAGCTGGTTTAACTTAAGAGCAGTGTGTATCACATTGTTTTAGTGCACACCTGGACTTGTGCAAAGGTGCTAATGCAATACCTTTCAAGATTTCTTTCTGTCCTTTTTAGGGAGAGCAGAGGGAGGAGGGTTGGCAATAGACAAATTGGCCTTACCTTGCTTTTTACTAGGGGCTTTAATGTCTTTCCTGTTATTTCATTGATTAAAAACCACTAAATTGGTTTGCTATGCTTTTTCTCCTTCCTGTTGGTATAGCTGTGACCAGTAAAAGGCGTTGGTGATACAAATGTACCCGTTTAGGTATTGATAGAGAATGACGCTGTGAAAGCAAACGGACTGATATAATGTCACTTTAAATTTCAACATAAGCAAAGGCAAACAAATGAAGGTTACAAAAACGGCTACAATGAAACCCCCTGCCGCCTCCCTGTAATGAATGCACCTTGGAGTTAATTATATCTCCGGTCCACAGCGCTAGTGTTAGCGCACTTAGCACTAGCAAGGGAGTCACACCAGCATCCCCCTCACTGCCCCCCTAACTCTCCCCACCCCCTCACACTTCTCTGTGTCACCCCCCTCAGGACAGTCTCACTCTGCCACTATCACACCCCCATCACAGCGGATTAAGCACTAACTAACCCTCCTTTAATTAACTCATGATTAGGTATTAATATCTGGCGCGAGTTCCCTGCTTGCAGTCGCTGCCTTAATAAGTGGATTAGCCTTAGCCCCTCTCTCTCTCTCTCTCTCCTTCTCTCTCTCTCCCTCTCTCTCTCTGAGGCGAAGAGATATATATCGTCCCTCTTTCACCTTATTCTCCGCGGCCTGCTCCCCTCTTTGGTTTTCTCTGGCAACGGCCCAAAGAAAGACAACTCTTGCTAACAAGTTTGTTCTTGTAGTGCAGGGGTGTGCAGGCCTAGTGTTAGACACACATCAGTGGAGCCAGCTGTCAGAGATGCCTGGTACTTTGTGCATAGCAAGATTTTTCTCTTTGTAAACACAGCTGAGATGGGAGAAAAACTGGATTTCCAGTTGCACGTATTAATGTAAATAAGAGAAAAGCGACTTGAGACGTATGAAGACTGTGCTTTACACAAAATGCAGTCCAAAAAAACAGATCTATTTTGTACTATTGTTTTACGGTAACAATACTATGTACAGTAATCTACAGTATTTGGAATGCTCAGCTGGGAAAAAATATTATTTAAAAAACAACTATATTTGGGACCAAGTTGTATAAATGAAGCAGGTGTTGATTTTGGACCAACAAGGGAACAAATAATTTTTAACACATTATTAGAGCATGGCACTCGCATCAATCAACAGCTCCAGCTCTTAGGGAGAGCTCTTAGGCTCTAATTGAATGGCTGCATACTTCACAAGTACACACACACACACACACACACGCGCACACACAAACACACACGCACACACACACACGCACACACACACACACACACACACACACACACACACACACACACACACACACAGCCAGAGCAGTGTCAAAGTATACCACAATAAAGCCTATGCTTTTCCATATTTACTTTACCTCAGTATTTACTGCGGGCCTGTCATGCTGACGTTGGCAACTAACTGGTGATGTGTGACTCATGGCACACTTGCAACTCATGCATTTAGTAACGTCGAAATTCTGCCTGAGCTACAGTCTATGTATATGGAGCTTTGTGTTACTTATTTCAGTTTTTGATATTCAAGCAAGCAGAAGATGAGGCAGCCTATATGACAATTCACCACAACGTCACTATACGTTCTTCCGGGTTGCAAAAGCCGAAGCGTTCTCCGATGGCACCTCTAGTAAATAAACCCTTCCATGTCGCTGGACCAGGGCAGAGCGATCGAGAAAACAGAGTAAATGGCTTGAATGGAGGGTTTTCTTCTTGCGGGGTGCTAAAATTATATAGATATATGAGACAGCCCCTCATATATCTATATAATTTTGTATTATATTATATTATGTTATATTAATATCATTTTCATCATCGTTTCCTCTTCAGATCAACAAGAATGTTTACAGAAGCCGGCTGGATCGCTTCAGGTCAGTGGAAGCCGCTCGCGTTCTGCCACCCGAAAGTGTCTTGAGGCCTATTGTTCACAAGCATTCTGAAATGCCGTGTAGCCTCATCGTCTGAGTCAGATTATAAGGCTCCAAAAGATGCTTTGTTTCCATAATATCGTCTTTTGACAATGTTCGTCAAAGCATGTCGATATGTATACATAGGTCACGAAAAGCAAACACACACACACACACACACACACACACACACACACACACAGGCACACCACCTCATTATGAGTACACTGCCACAGACCATAATACCGGACTACCAAGTGGTACCGAGTGGCTGGACGAAAGAGCGACAAAAAAACGTCACAAAAAGACAGCCTTGGTGTGTGTGTTGCGCGTCTCAGGATCAAAACTGAAGGTACTCATTTACACCCGCTGGTAACCCTTTAATATTCACAGACGGCGCGAGGGCTTACGGCAAGACGAGGAGGTCTACGTGAGAAGGCAATCCTCCGTTCCGATTCACAGTGCCCTTGTCAATGGTTACCGTAGGCGGGCTGGGGGCCAGGGGGAAAAAACTGAGCTAGCCCCTGACGTCTGCAAATGAGACGTCTGGGTGTCAGCGGACAGCACCCTCTTAACCCCTACAGGGTCACATGTCAAGACATTTAAAGGCGACGACTCCCGTGGCGACCAACAGTCGGTACCCTTTGCTGTCAGCGGCGTTCATTTATATAATTAGAGCAGCGGGCCTGAGCCCCGAGTTAAGGGTTAGGAGTAAGGGACATGTTAAATAAGCTATTTCTATGAATCCTTTCTGGCATTGCTCTGTAAAAGACCTTAATGCGGCCGCACTTTAGTCGATAAACCCGCTGCTCTATGGATTTTACGGCAATCATCACTTTCAGGAGGCGTTGAAAGCGTTCTGTGTTCCTCCAAACCCAATACACTGTGTTTGTCTTTGTTGGACCGTGTGTTTAAGGTGGCCTGGAAAGAGAGGCTGTTAGCTCTGGAATAACCAAAAACATCCACTTGTTGAGAGGGGGAAGATTCCTTCTTTAAAAACCGAGTAAAACCAGATGCTTTGTATATGCTGTGACAGACGGAGACTGGTACGCTGCAAATAAAGGTGTTAGTCAAAGTATGAATGCAGATATATAACAGTCATGGTCCTGTTTCTACATGCGGTGTCTAACAAAAGGGGGTGGCCATGTTTCGCTCTCACTTCTTCTTCAACTGTTTATGATCAGGCCTTGGACCTATAAAAGCCACTCTAGCACTCGACGCATCTCTCTTTCTCTCTCTCGTCTCTTCACTTAATCCCTATACCTTATTGTCTGCCTATCGCCTCCTGCTACTCCAAAGTGCCCTCCATCCCCATGCCTTCATTCAGCTTGAGTCACATTATAAATCTCTCCCGTGTATGACACTCCAGTGTATTTATCTCCCATTGTTTTCCTTTTTTTACTCTCCTTCTATTGTTCCTTTTTCCTTTGCACAGCACTTTGAGCCCCGGCCAAAAGCAAAAGAGTCTCTGAGTTGGTGGTTGGGTTTCAAACTTGAAAGAACAGTGGATTTTTACATCCAGGGCACCAAATGCCCCACAGATGTGTCCATGCAGCCCCCCGCCCCCCAATCCCCACACACTCCAACCACCCCCCTCCAGCCCAGAACCCAACCATCCCCCAGCCAACTCATATACTAGTTGTTACATTCCCTTTTGTCCTCGTATCGCAGCTCATTCCTCAGCTCACGGCAGAGCCGAAAGTTAGGGACCGCGGGAGAAAGGCATATTTCACCCGGACTCCGGCGCGCGCTCGCGGGGTTGTTGGCGTGTGCCGCGAACCCGATGAATGTGAAATGACAGTGGGGATCGGAGCGGTGGGAGGTGGCCCTCCCCCTCCTCCTCCTCTCCGCCCCTCCGCTCCCCATCTGGACGCCTTTATATCCACGCTCCCCAAGCGAAATCCATGTTGTGACTCGGCTTTAATCACTCAGCGAGGGGCCGTCTGCAAAGGTCAGCGCCATTGATTAAGTGTGGGCAGGGAGAGTTGTCATCTTTCATGCCCGGAGAGGTGACGTCTCTATAATTCTCCCCGGCTGGGGGAGGTAGGTGAGTGGGGACTCAGGGTTTTCCACGATGGAGTCTTCTCTCTCCACAGACATTTTGATATGTTCTCTCTGCGGCCATGTTAAATTATGTTGAAGAAGAAGAAGAAGAAAAAGCTGCTTCGCAAATAAAGTGATATGCCCTTTTGGAACCAACTGATGGATAGCAGTTGAGGCCTTGGCCTCACCATGGCTGGAACCAATGCATTGATTCAGCGGCCAAACAATGGCGCCGTAACAGGGGCAAAAACGGCTCTCAAGTATCGGAGGAGGCGGAGGGTTTTGGTAAGGGGGGGCGAGGGGGGGGGGGGGTTCAGGCTTTGTAAAACGTTAAGATCTAGCATCTGCAGACCGGCTGATAGTTTCATAAACATTTTATTCCATGAATTATTTAAAGCCCCCAAGGCTGCGTGTGACAGATCATCACACATACAAGGGAGTGGAGGACGCAGCACGCTGGGAGAGGGAGCCGGGCGAGAGAGGACCAGAGAAATAGGCAGAACGAGAGCGGGAGAGACAGATAACAAGGTTGTCAACTCGAGACAGGCATCATATTCTGGGAGAAAATGCCAGACCTAGACCTGACCTATGGATGACCCGCAGCTGACAATGAATCCTCCGTGTGTGTGTGTGTGTGTGTGTGTGTGTGTGTGTGTGTGTCTGTGAGCATGCATGCGTGTATGTATGTATGCATGTATGCGTGAGTGTGTGAGTGACCGAGTGCAAGATAAAGGGGAAAAAAGAGAAGTGACAGAGTGAATGTAATAAATAAGGAAGGAATCAAAACATAATGTAACAACAAATTTGCATGCAGTGCTGGTGTGTTCTGGGCCAATGTACACACACACACACACACCTACACGCACACACACACACACACACACACACGCATTCCTGTGGATGTGCGCACGCGGCGACGACACGTGTGACGGACAGATCCGGGCGGGGTGGGGGAGGGGATGGGACTGACTAAAAGGGTAACCCGGTTCCGTTGTTGCCATGGTGTTGACCTTTCCCCACCGCGGGGCCAACATGAAGCGATTGATTAGACACCCGGGATTCCAGGGATCATTTGGCTCATCCCAAACCATATGGGTCAACTCTATGTATTTATAGCATATGTACGCCTTCCACGGCCGTCGTTAGGCTCTGGCCACGGAGCCGGGAACCTCACAGACTCGCGTTCACTTATCTAGAGCAGGTCAACGGCAAGAAAGAGGACGGAGGAAGATGCCTTCTGTTTTTGCTCCTAACGATAGTTCAGTCATTATTGTTGATTGATTATTATCTCCAAACAGTCATTCTCTCTCATCAAAACGTGTCTTCATTCTGTAATTTCCTACATTTGCTTCACCCTCATACATTTTTTACTTCATTCAAATGTTCACACACAATCAACCCAGGCTACCTTTCTAGCCTCTACCGAAAGAAAATGACTGTAAATGGCTTTATCGTGGGTGATAAATCTTTGTATTTCCTGTCTTTGGAAGGTTAAATCTGTAGCCGATTTATGTGTTGTGTGTTTGACGTCTGGAAGGGTGGGAACGAAGATGGAAACATGGTACCAATAGCTAACGCATGATAACCAATAGCCAACCATGTGCTTATTTTCTCTGGTTATGCTGAACATCTATGCAGAAAGCGTGCCTCTCGGGTTACTTTCTTTACTTCTTTCCTACCTCTCGTGGAGGGGGGTCAAGGTTAGGTTGAGTGTGATGTCACACCCCATCCCTTCTTCCCCACTGGACGTTGTCACCGTTGCCATGGTTATGCCCCAGCACCACCGGGACATTGAAAGGCCTCTCGTGAACGCTCCAGTGCGCTGGTGCACAGGGGTCAGTTTTGCCGGACGTTTACGCACGCTTAACAGCCACGTGATTGGCCTGCCCCCTTCGCATATATAACCGGAAAAACACACACACACACACACACATACACACACTCACTCTGTTTCTTCACATATTCTCGTAAACACATTCAACCACACACATATGCAAGAAAAATCTCTCTCTCTCACGCATAATCTTTTACACACACACATGCACAAATATACACACACATAAACTATCTTGCTCGCTCTCTCACTCTCATTAACTCTCGCACATACACAAATTCACCAACGCGCACACAAAGATAAACTCAAACATGCACTGACTTTCTCTCTCACACGCACACACACACATACACACACACACACACACACACACACACACACACAAACACCCCCCCCCCCGAACACACACACACACACACACACACACACACACACACACACACACACACACACACACACACACAGGCTTAGATATTCTCAGTCCCTCTCCCATCTCACATCTTCGAACCCTCCTCCCAGCTACAACCCACACGGCTCACCCCCGCGGAGCTTCCTCTCACAGTAGCAGTGACCCACGAGGCTCTCGGTCAGTGCTGAGTCCCTCCTATCTGCTGCTCACCTCCACACAGAGGCTGGCTCTCTAGCCCGTCCTCCTGTACAGGTTTGACGGGCTTGCTCCCCGTGCCAGCAGGGTGAGCCGATGCTATGTTAGCGTAGCATATTTAAACTGATGAGTGCCGTCAAAATGTAGAATGCGTGTTGATTAAGAGTGTTTAAACCTTGATACGGTCTGAAAGGAGTCAAAGAAAGAGTCTTGGTTGTTTTTTGTGATACATTAGGATGTTTTGTTGCATTATCAAGTTTTTCTGATCAGGTTAGCTATGCTTTTTAAGATACTTGTAGTTTTTATGTGTTTTGGGGAATTCCTTAAAGGGGGAAAAGAAGGAAGAATCCTCCAAAGCGTTTCTTTTAACATGGGTCTTTGAAAGCCTTCCAGTCATTTCTACAGTAATGTCCAAAGCATCACTTTCTCGAAGCAGCAAGTATGATTGTGTGATAAAATTCCATTAGCCAGAGCCTTTTAGAAATACTTGTACCCCTCTCCCAGGTCCCCTTGGGCCCCGTCTCAGGGCCTTTACATTGGCTCGGACAACAGGATGGGAAGTGACCCCTCACATTCCTACTGTCCACCCAACTGGTTTTTATAGGACATGCCAACCAATCATTTAAGTACATCTAAAATTGTTTTTTTCCTTTTAAGTATATTTTAATTCCACTTGTTATACTGACTCACTCTTTGCTCTCTCTCTCTCTCTCTCTCTCTCTCTCTCTCTCTCTCTCTCTCTCTCTCTCTCTCTCCCTCTCTCTCTCGCTCTCTCTCTCTCTCAAAGTCATACTCATATATTTTATATATATTTCTTATCCCGGAACGTAGTACATGAATGAATTACCATTCACAGGTGAGTGAAAGCGACCTGGTATGAGCCAAATCCACGTGAATGCAGCTAATGTTGTTCCATTGAGGCTACAGAGTCCCATCCCGCTAAATCGTGCCGAGAGCATTAAACACATATCAATCCCATTATCCTTTTAGAGTTGAGGTAAGAAGATGGAGGAGATGGAGGTTCTTCAAAGTGTTCTTTCACCGCTGTGGATTGTTATGACATGCACAGCTCTTCATACACGTACCTTAACAGCTAACAACGAGTCTAGAATGTCCTCAGGATGCTTGGGCACAGGAGCAGCGTAGAACGTTACACCTATTCCTGAATAGTGCATGGCCATTCAGCTACCCTTGATTTCTTGTCAAAATGCTTTTAGGCTATCAGTTCCCCATGCGGTATGTGTGTGTGCTTGTGTGAGTGTGTTTGTGTGTGTGTGTGTGTGTGTGTGTGTGGGGGGGGGGGGGGGGGGGGGGGGGGGGGGGGGGGGGGGATAATTGACATGCTGTCATGAACCGTATCTTGATTGAAACAATCAGTTGCCCAATTTACACGTAAGAACACCGATGCAGGGCAAGAACTCAACGCAAAATATTTTTAAAACTGAGACACAAACGTCTGATTACGAATCTTGTTTGTTTTTATTTGTTCGGTACAATTCATGAAAAAACACTGACTGTGAAAATGACAACGAGAAGCTTACAGTTCATTTTAATGTTTGTCTGGCTGGGTTTACTCTAAGAGAGAACTGAAAACGACCTGTTGTTGAAATTAGCATGTTCGCTAATTGGCATTGTGTGTGTTGTTGTCCAATTTAAATACGTCAGAGGGTTAAAAAAGCCCCATTCCCATTCCAAATGACAGTTTAGAACTATTTTAAGTCCCAGAAAATACACCTTTCTCTCAACACTGTGCGAAAAATGTCCAGGTAGGCATTTACCAATTTAAATATATTTATATTCTAATGCATGCAAATATTGTTATGATTTGGTAGATATACTGTATGTTCTCTGCCTTTTTGATGTAGGAGGATTACATATTGTATATAATCTAACCAGGTAGGCATCTCTATGACTCAATCATACTCATTCTCCAACAGGCTTATTTCATGAAGTTGGTTTATTTCTACAGAAAGAAATTTACGTTTGTACCCTATGAAGAAGGTTGCATTTAAACAAAAGTTGATGTATGAAGTGAGAAATTAGAAAGATCATCTTAGAGATAGTTTGATTTAGGTTGAGGTTATGTCAGGGTAGGTATCTCAAATTTCAGAATGAAGCACACGCAAAATAGACAAAAATAATAAGAAAAGTGAAAGTGGAAGTGAGGGATGGCACCAATATGACGCTACCATGCCCTCAACCTTTCAGAAATGTTTCTTGATTCATGGTATTCAAATCTTTCTACGCTGAGATAAAATAAACTGACAGGAGTGAACAATCGTCTGACCTTTAATCACATGGTCATGTTAAACTGGTCACGTGACCTCAGGGCTGTGAAACGTAGATGGAGGGGTTGGGGGATAAGTGAACAAACCAAATAATCACGCATACAACAGCAGTATGACTTAAGACACACAGGTGAGGCCCAGTCAGACAGCGGCTTAATCTCTGCTGACATCAAGCTGACATCTGGTCCATTGGATAGATTTGCTTCTACTGTCATAGCTGAATTCCATTACCAACATGGCTCGGGGACTGGGTTAATTCCTTTGACATGTGCATCCTCATGTGAGCGAGTATGGCGCTAGTGTGTGTGTGTGTGTGTGTGTGTGTGTGTGTGTGTGTGTGTGTGTGTGCGTGTGTGCGTGTGTGTGTGTGTGTGTGTGTGTGTGTGTGTGTGTGTGTGCATGCACGGATGTGCACACTGGCGTACATGCCTATGTTAGAGATTCAGATTTCATAATGCGTGCAAACACACACACACACACACACACACACACACACACACACACATGTACACAGACAGATAACGTGTGTGTGACCTCTGACTAACATTCATGCTCATATGGTAAAAATAAGGTGTTTGAAAGTTGCTCTTTAAAAATAAATAGGACATAACTGAGCCAACAAACACACTCACACGCACACAAAGGAAAAGGAAAATGATGAGAACAACAAGTCAGACAGACGTACCTACAGCCGTACAGACCTGGGTGTTGGAGTGTCGGGTTAAGTGCCGGTCAGACGGATGGGTGGACAACAAGACGGACTGGCCAGCTGGCCCCGCGTTGAACCTATAGGAACCCATAGGACCCTCCATCCCCCTCCTTCTGCATTCCTCCACATCCCCTCTATTACTATAACCCCCCCCCCCCCCCCCCCCAAACGCCAGACGAAAGCCCCTCCAGTGGGAGTATAGCCTGGGTGTGACCTCTTGACCTCACGACCCTCCACACAAACACACACACACTCCTCAGTCACTAACTCATAGGAGAGAGGGTGGGGGCCAAGGTTAGAGGCGGAGGTGTGTGTGTGTGTTCGGGGGGGTTGTAGGGGTCATGGTGGGGGTTCATGGTCAAGGTTCATGGTGTCTGCTTAATGTTGAGGCCTGATTTTAACAGACACACACGTACACACGTACACAAAAACACACACACACACACCCACACACACACACAAGCATAGTTTGTGCTTAGTTGGACATACATGTAAGCACTCATAAAATACACCAACACAGGCACACACACTCGCACACACACACACAAACACACACACACACACACACACACTCTAACGTACACACATACACACATATGCATGCACTCACACTCACACGTATGCACACACACAAGTAGACGTACACAAGGGGCCGGTCTCATTAGTCATCTGGGCTCTGTTTATCGTGTGCCTTTCAGCAATGCAGAAGAGCATTGAGGGATGGGTGGAAGGAAGGAGGAAGAGATGGATAGACTGAGAATGGAAGAAAGGAAGAACTGGAAGAAAAAAGCTAAAGATAGAGACACCGGACATAACGGAGACCAAGTTCAATCTCCTTACACTTCATATTGTAGCCGGCTAAACAAGGTATTTCAATGTCAAGCACGCTGAATGAATGTTTGGAACCTTGCTCCATGCTTTCTTTAAATGCAAAGCGAATGCTTGTTAGCGATCAAGTAATAGCCAGTTAGCATTTTATATAGCGGGACCTCCGGCTGTCCAAGCCGTGTTTCACATAAAGGCAACAAAGCATTAAACCTTGAACTCTATTTAATGACATGTGTTTTAACGTCATTAATGTTGTTAACTATTCCGGTGACCCCAACACAGCTCTACATTCAGGAAATCAATGCCGCTCCGGAATATATTAAAGAAAGAAAGAAAGAAAGAAAGAAAGAAAGAAAGAACGAGAAAATAAAGAAAGAAAGAAAGAAAGAAAGAAAGAAAGAAAGAAAGAAAGAAAGAAAGAAAGAAAGAAAGAAAGAAAGAAAGAAAGAACGAGAAAAAGAAAGAAAGAAAAAAGAAAGAAAGACCTAAATAAACAAAGGTAGATAGATGGATGCATCAGTGAGGGGACAAGGACAGATGGACAGAGACATTGACGGACAGATTGACAGGCAGACATCTAGGTGGTATGGTATGGCTATTCAGCACTTTTTGGTTGAGTCTTCCGATTGATAAAGAAGAAAACCCTTGACACATGTTTGAGATGTCACGGCATCGTCCATTGTGCGGTACACAGATTCAGCCCATTGTGATATGTTTCTCAGTTCTGAAAAGACTAGAGCTCTTTGTTCAGATAGCTGCGTCTGAGGCCCCTCACCTTCGGACCAAAACCTCTCGCTGTAACCAACGCATCAACACACCAACATGCCACCGCAATTTTCACAGTTTCCGTTGTTTTTTTCATATCTATATAAAAAAGCCACAAGTCATAGAAATCCAGCGATCCGGAGAGTGCGGAGAACACTGACAAATTCGTAACAAAAAATGCGAAGAGGGTGACAATTATGTGTTTCACAAAAAGTGCACTTAATCCCCCGTGACCTAGTATTTAACAACACAGTTGTAGATTCAAGTCAAGCTGCCTGATTGCAACAAAAAAATGAATACTCCAACACAAGAGTCTTCATCACAATATATCGCTCAATAGGGAAATGTGTCTCTTGCGAGGGTCTGGAAACAGTGAGAGTACAGAATAGTTTGACTCAATCCAAAAATTCAACAATCTTCGTACAGGGATCCACAAGTGAAGCACTAGAAGTGAAACCATTATGATGCCTTTACCATTAACTGTTTCCCTCTCTGTTCATAATACATGAGCAGTGCTGTTACCATGTCATGTTGGAACAAAAAACACCACATTTCCATACTGGTTAAGGGTCATAAACACATTAAAGATAAAATGCACTCAATCAAAGCATTTGTTTTACGTAAACAATACACCCCGGTTGTTTAAAGGTACATTTTTCACTTTGATGCGATCAACAGTAGTACACTGCAGCATCAGCACTTTCTTTATAGCTCCAACAGCTTGTGTTAAATATGAGGTCATGATGCTGAATAACACCTCTCACGCGCGATACCGTCAGTATATTATGTATAGTGCTTCAGCAGAAAGTTTAATAGACGACCTATGGTCAGAATATGAATAAAGCACTGTTTCCTTAGGGGTTAATTTCCAAAGGGCGCACAAAAGTGTGTTTATCTTGCCTCACTAGATGTGGTGTGAGAGCCTTCCAGTACGGAGGAGTTAGCCACAGCGGAAACATTTAAAACACTTGACACCATATTAAAAAGTTAGTTTTACACAACGCCCGCCAAAGAATGCGATACAGTCAGATCTAGTTTCTAAGTGCCTAAAGCCAGACCTAGTCTCCATCCCCCCCCCCCCCCCTTCCCCTGCTCTGAATGATTTCCTGAATGGGAGTAAAAAGAATCATACATGGGGGTGTGGGCATACAAAATATGTTTGCGTGCATTGTCATTAAGTATACATGTGCTTGTGCTTGTACATGAGGCGGCGAAGGTGTGTGGGTGTGCATTTGTGTGCGCACGTGTGCGTGCGTTGGTGTGTGCGTTTGTGTGTGTGTGTGTGTGTGTGTGTGGTTATAGGTTTGCATGCCCTCACATATGCATGCGCGACTTGCAAGTGGCATGCACTACGCCCACACACTAACACACAGTCACACACACAGACACGCACACAGCAATGTGGAGCCCTCTGACCATGCTATCCGAGGCTAGCCTGGGCCATTGGTGGTGTGAATGTGGGGGGGGTTGGCGGTGGATGTGGAGTGTGGGGGGGGGGGTTAACAGGGGAGGCGGGGGCATTTATCAGGGCCTCTAAGTGGCTGTAACAAAAGCAATGCTCCCAGGGAGCGGACCTGACAGCAGTTTTCCCGCCGATCGATCGCCCAGCGCCGCTCCCTCTGAGTGCTCCAGTTTATGACAAAAGAGTTCACGACACCGCAGTCACAAAGTCAATACCGTGATAAATACACCACCCCCGCCGCCCCACACACACACACACACACACATACGCACACACACACAAACACCTACGCACACACACACACACACACACACACTCGCCTTCCTCTCCGCTGGCTCTCTTGTCCGCCACTTTACCAGGCATTCAGCCTGACAGTTATTACTCCCGCGGTAAATCCACTGACCAAAAGCCTACGAAGGGTAGAGAGCACACAAGGGAGAGGGAGAGAGAGAGAGAGAGAGAGAGAGAGAGAGAGAGAGAGAGAGAGAGGAAAAGGAGAGCAGCAGAGAGCGAGGGGGAAAAAAGTGAATGGGCTGCAGGTCTCTGGGTGGAATTTATAGACCCAGGTGGAGCAAGTTTACTTAATTTATAGATAGGATATAAACAGCAGTAGTCCTGCTGGTTTGCCGGTGACATTTTGCATTTTGGTACTCTGGAGGGCTTAACTATATGCGCTGCTAACCTGGAAAGTACACAAAGACTAGCAGGCAATAGCCCAGCCAACTGTTGATTGTACGTTTGTATATTTGTGGCTTTGCGAGTTAACATGAAATGCTGTATGCTAAATATGTTGTCGATCACCGTTTTTTTAATTGCTTGAGAAACTTAATTATGATAATGATTAGCAAAATAAAAATCAGGTATTAACATGCATCGTCAGACACGTGTATGTGTGTGTGTGTGTGTGTGTGTGTGTGTGTGTGTGTGTGTGTGTGTGTGTGTGTGTGCGTGCGTGTGTGTGTGTGTGTGTGTGTGTGTGTGTGTGTGTTGCCTTGACCCGCTAACACCCTGAGACTCGTCTTCACACGTGCATGATATTAATACGGAGGATCCTTGCCGTGGGATTCGACGCCAATGAAGAAATATCTGAGAATATTTAGCAATTTGTCGTAGATCCTGCTTTTGTGCTAATCCAACATTTTAAATCCCTTTACAGTTAAAACTATCCTTATCCTTGCATATGGCTCGGATCACAGTAATCAACAC
>NC_136948.1:18321763-18326763 GCF_949987615.1 Pollachius pollachius | reverse complement strand
CTTTCTCTCCTCTTCCTCCGCCTCTGCCTTCCCTTTCTCCCGTGTCTTGCCTCTCTCCGTCCTGTATCTGACAGACCAACCTTGCGGAGACAGCTCAACGGGAGAGTGTCTTCCGCCGCGCCGAAATCCGCCAAGTCGTCGCTCGCCTCTTTCTTTGGCTCGGGGAAACACGACTTCTGCGAACACCTGCAATGCGTTCGATAAGTCGCACGTCTTATCTGCTTCTTTTTTTTTTAAGGACGGCAGTGGACCCCCATTATCGCGGGGTTGGAAAGGCCAGCCTGCCACGACTGCGGCGTCGCGGCGAGGGGGGGCCCAGCACATGATAATCCGCCACTGCCACGCCGCCGAAATCCCGGTTAAAAGTGATCCTAAATTGACAAAACCCTTGGATCCTCTGGACGAGGTTAAGCCACGTCTATTAGCGCCGCCATCCAGGGGGAAGGCTCCCTATCCACGGGGCCACCTCCTCTGGAGGTAGTCCTCAGCCCTGCCACACACCCCTTCCCGCCCCCCCCTGGTGCTTATCTTGGACTGTTTAATCTCCCTGAGACATGCTGGTGACATGCTGGGTGCTGGGTCAGAGAGGGGTATGGTTTGAAGCCTTCTGCAGGTGCCCCCCCTGCAGAGATGACTCTGAATATATACATATAATATACAGTTTATAAGTATACAGTATGCGTCTGTCTTCTTTTCTGCCGAGTTTGTGGAGGCGCCTCATGATGGAGGATTCACGGCCCCAGCCCATGCCAACAGGCCCCCACCAAAGAGCTTATTCCTGCGGCCCCCGCCGTCCAAGAAGGCTGTAATTGATTGGCATGTTGGTATAAAGGGGGAACCTCGCAGTGCAGTGGAGATGAAGGGGGAGGGCTGTGGGGGCTGGCATAGACCTCTTGTATTAAATATCTGGCATGGCCAGCCATCTGATTATGATTTCCAAGGGCCCGGGACCTGGACTTGATTAAAAAACCAACTGGCCCAGATGTAGGGTCCTTCCGAGGGCCCCATAGGCATCCAGAGAGCTGTGGTGAGGGAAAGAGGAGGCGGCTCCAGCCCTGAATGAAGTCATGGCACGCCAGCCTAATTACAGCGCAGGGCCACACGAGGGGGGCCGGTTTTAAGCAGCCAATCAGGGACGGCCCCGGAGGGATGGAGGTGGGACATGCCTGTGTACCTTTGTTCTCGGAGATAGAGAGCGCCTGTGGATCCTCCTCCCGCCTCACTGGGAGGGGAGAGGGTGGGGGTGTGTTCCAAGCACAGGTCAGGAGCTATCCATGGAAGAGAACGGGGGGGGGGGGGGGGGGGGTGATGGAGGAGTCGGAATGGAGAAGTCAGGATTATGAGGAACTCCTCAAGCAGTTTTCCGACTGCCTTACTGACTGACTTCTAACAAGCCGCGAGAGCCATGTTAATAACCCCCGCTGTTCCCCACACTTACTCCCTCACTCCATCCCACCTTCCCCTGCTCCTTCCCTCTGTTCCCCCTCCTCCAGCCCCCCTCCCTGTTCCCTTGCCCACTCGCCCACTGGCCCTCGCTCTCCCTGTCTGCTCCTCTCTCCGTCTCTCTCGCCGCTCTCCCACTCGCTGCTGGCCTCGGGGAGGGGACAGCGATTAATATCTGCCTACCTTGTTACCTAATTCATTATGGAATAGCAGTTAATTTGATTTGATATTATTTTAATAAAATCCTGTAATATATTAGATTGTTTCAGGCTATCAAAATCATTTTCCAATTATTACGGTTACTCAAGCAAGTCTCCCACTCCAATCTCCACCCTCTCCCCCCCCACCCCGTACCCCCTACCCTCAGCCTGCACGCCAAACGGCAGTTAGTCTGGCTGTGAATACATCTGCGGCTACAACTCCATCCCGGCGATTGAAGGAAGACCAAGAAACGAGTGTACGCATGATTGCATTTCAAATGTAATCATTCGGAATGTAACATTAGCGATTTAGCGCGCGCAGCGCCCAGGCCATTGATCCGAGCGGCCACAATAGACTGATGTGTGATTGCCTCAGTAATGCATCCTAAACGCCTTTGATTATGCCCTTTGAAGGGGGAAATTAATAAAAAAAAATGGATATAAATAAATAAGAAAGTAGATCTGATTTATTTTTATGCTAATGGCGCCCGGCCTTGTGTTTCGCATGTTTTTCAATTAGCGACTCGCCTGAGCAACCATGCCCTTTCTGCAGCATCAAGGCACAGTTGGGTTCGGCATGGACGGACATGATCTAAGAGACCACAACTCCCCCCCCCCCCCCCCCCCCCCCCCCACCCTCCCTGCCCCATGCCTGTGTGAGTGAGTATCCCCCAGGATTTGAAAGCACACAGGGAACAGAGGAGGAGATAGGGTCTGGCCTTCTTGCATTAGACAGATTCGCATGCCAAGGCCTTGAGGATAGAGATTGGGCATTTAAAGGGGCACACCATCCCATAAAAGCTCTGTGGGACATGCAGTGCATGCAACAATTTTTGTAACAGCAGTCAACCTCCCCTCCCTTCTTTATAAGCTGCCCCTACATAAACTCACATTAAATTGTTCAATGAATTAAATAAATGACTGCTTTTATTGTGCATCCATTACGGAAATGGAAACAATTATCATTGGAAGTAATTGCATCACCCTATGGCTTTTATTATCTGAAATTAAACATTAACACATAATACAATAACTGTTATCAGCTGGGGCCAAACACAGTGTTTCTACATATCTGCATTGATCTAGCATGTTGCAAGTGTTAAAGTGCTAATTTTAAACTAGACAAGTCGAATCTGAAATGCTTGAAAGTAGACTGCCTCTGACAAAAGTGTCATGTATTATTCCTATCGGTGAAGTTTCCACTCAACCGGATTCTTCTCTATTCGTCACGACTAGTCTGTCACTAATCTCAGAAACAACCACCACTAAGAGACGAGTGCAAAGGACAACGTTGAGTGGGGGCAGAACGTCAAAAGGTTGTTTGCAGTCTTTTCTTCTGATTTGTAAAAATAAAAACCCTAAAGTTATTAACTATAAGTATTAAAAAAGTTAGATCACAATGCTGGCCAAGAAATGTAATGACTAGACAAGTCTAGGCCTTTGTGGCGAATCTATAATTGTTGAGAGTCAATGAAAAGTAGCCTAGTCAGGGCGAGACATAATGGCCTTCAGCTCCTCAGGGTACACAATCGGCTGCCCCGCATTGTCTTTGCTGAAAAAAACTTGAGTTTCTCAATAAAGTCCAATGCTCTTGTGTATTAAAGAGCGCCTTTGCCATCTCCTTTTTTTTCCCTCCGTCACATGCCAAGCTGGGGTGCCAATCGCTAAGCTTCAACTCCACTCAAGAGAGTTGAAGGTGACGCAGAGCGAGCTACAGACACTTGAGCTGACACGCCGTTTTCTCAAAGTCAAGGGGAGAGTTTTTAAAAAAGCTGTCCACCTTCTCTTAAAGAAGTGACTCTGTCTGTAATTATGGGCCACACTCTCAATCATGCCCCGCTGCAACAGCACTGTCAGCCTTGACGTTGACGGCTTTTATTTGACCACAGACAGGTTTTTCTGTCTCCCCTGACTTGTCCGGCGGCTCTGATGTTGTTGCCAAGGGGTGCCCCAGGGGCAGACGTTCGTTGGCCTCGCTCATTTTCACGGGCTCTACCTCTCTGAGACGCATAACTCGTGCTTTTGACGAGGCACTGGCACCCGACCATGACGTACCAGTCCAACCGCCAATGTACGCAAACCCCTTTTGCCTGGAGATTTCTCCCTGCTTTTTTTCCCCTCTCTTGCCATTCCGCGACAATGAAGTTCACTTTTTTAATGTCCTACTTTTTTATCTTATTGCATTCGTATATATGCAGCCCCCGCTTCTTTATTTTCTTCGCCTGCAGCCAAACGTTATCATGATTTATAGAAGAGTCCATTTTGTTTTCAGTACAGAGATGCTCAAATCAAAGTGCCACGGTAGTGCTTTATCTTGGTTTATTGGAAGGCTCGGCATGCAGCCCTCCTGGTCAGTTAAACGTATTTAAGTGTATATTTAGATAAAAATAGTCTCAGAGCCACAGATTTCATTGTTTTCTGTGTCAGTGATGAATCTCCTGTTTTTTTCCGCTGTTACTCGTGGGGGGAAGAAAAATGCAGGCTCCTCTGTGATGTTATTTTCTTGTGTGAGAGGAGAACCTGAAATGCCAACCTGAGTCAGAGAGCCCGAGCCTGAGAGCATCTGATTACTCTACCTTCCTTTTGAAGGTACGGCATCTGTTGCACATTCGCCATTGTGGCTTGACATTTAATTAACATGTCAAAAATATTTTGGTCATCATTTCAAGTTTCCTCCCTGGGGGTATTTTTGCCCAGAAGCCTGAAATGTTCCCATCAATTACCACCACTCCCCTTTCTGTTCACCCTCTTGGCTTTGAGGACACCAAGGATAGGGGCACGGTAAAAAAAACTTGAAGTGCAACTTTGCATATGCCTGGCAGACATTTAGCGGAAATATGAAAATGACAAAAGAAAAAAAAGGCACAGAGTGCAGGAGGTATCCTTGCAAAGCAGAGTACCATGTTTTGCAACAGATTTTCCCGATGACACCCATGTTTCCACTTTATTCCTCTCTTTAGCTCGTCTCGGCTTTCCTTTCATTCCCGCACCCACCCAGAGAAACGGTATCAATGAGCTCGCCGTGTTGTTTACCGTCTGTGGGAAGGTAGGCGAAAAACGAGACACAAACGAGACACGCTTGCACACACATACTATAATCACACGCACACACTCACACAAAAAAAAAAACATGAACACCCACCTTTGTCTAAATCAGGTAACAATGCATCCCTGTCTGTCAGGCCAACACGAAACCATCCAAGATTCACCCCCTCCCTTCTCCACTTCCTCCTCCACCACTACACACACCAACAGCGCCGCTACACCCAGCCCTGTTGCTAAGATTCACCGGGAAAAACCATGTGTGGACGGGCATGACGACGGAGATATGATTTATGCTGCGGGGGCCACAGCAGA
>NC_136948.1:18311763-18316763 GCF_949987615.1 Pollachius pollachius | reverse complement strand
TGTCTTTTTAAAATGAAAAATCTTGGAAGCTTACATGTCTGTTAAAGGCCTTGTTTGTATTCTTCTGCACCATGAATGACTCTGACTTGCCTATTTTTACTTTTTTATATCCTCTATAGCTCTTCAAAATACCTGGAGCATTCAGTGTCAATGTCTTGGCCCCACCCACCCCTCCCCACACACACACACACACACACACACACACACATACACACACACACACACACACACACACACACACACACACACACACACACACACACACACACACACACACACACACACACACACACACAGTGACACACATTTCCTTTGCCCCAAATCCAACCTCACGTTTAATTGACTTTACACAGAGAGGTGTGCTCTTAACCTGGATAATAATGTTGGGTACAAGCCCATAAACTTTGCATAGGGAAATGGAGCTGGGATCCACCATGGCAGACAGGTACCCGAAACGCAATGCCAACTAAATCCACCACAGATTAAACCAACTGCAGCATATTGCAAAAGAGAGAGACAGAAGGAGCTGTGTGTATGTGTGTGTGTGTGTGTGTGTGTGTGTGTGTGTGTGTGTGTGTGTGTGTGTGCGTGCGTGTGTGCGTGTGATTACGTGCATGCATGTGTGTATTTGGGTGTGTTGCGGGGTTGTTAAAAGGAAGACAAATCCAAAGAATAGGACTGAAGCCAGGTTTCATTTGGGTGTGTGTGGGGGGGGAAATAGCTTATTATGAGCTGTAAATATTCAATGCCTTCCCCTCGCAGCCTCGACAATGCCAGCGTTGGCATTGTAATGCCTCCCAACTTTGACACCAATGCTTTCACAAATCAAGCATGTTGTGAACTTCCTGCCGATTCCAGAATCCCTTCAGCGAATGCCAGCCAGCTCTCTCTCTCTCTCTCTCTCTCTCTCTCTCCCTCTCTCTCTCTCTCTCTCTCCCTCTCTCTCTCTCTCTCTCTCCCTCTCTCCCTCTCTCTCTCTCTCTCTCCCTCTCTCTCTCTCTCTCTCTCTCTCTCTCTCTCTCTCTCTCTCTCTCTCTCTCTCCCCTCTCTCTCTCTCCCACCCTCTCTTAACCTAGCACAACATTCCCAACACACTGATTTCAACCTGGGAGCATTTCACAAGAGGTGCCCCCCCCCCCCAACTCCCTCCCTCACAGTGTTGATTTTATTATATAAGTCAATAATCTTTTATTTAGCCCTTCCCTCCACACCCCCCTCCATATCTATTCCCCAGATTTCACTAATCTGCCTAATTGCACATTAGCATTCTCCACACACACAAGACCCAGTTTTCCAAATTAAGACCCATGGCATCCAGGGGAGGTAGTGTTGTGGAAGGTGTGTGTGAGAGTGTGTGCGCACGCGCGTGTGTGTTTTTGTGCGCATGCGAAAAATGCATGTGTGTGTTTGTGTGCGTGTTTGCGATTGTTGTTTGTGTGTGAGCAAGGGTTGATGGGCTGAATTGGCCTCTATGGTCGTCTAATGCCTTCCTTTCTCTATTTCTCTTTCTTTCTGGATACCCTCTTCTCCCTGTACCCTCTTATATCTCCCCTCTCACCCATACTCTCTCTCTCTCTCTCTCTCTCTCTCTCGCACGCTCTCGCTCTCTCTCTTGCTCTCTCTTGCTCTCTAATATGCACAATTTCCTTATTCAGACTGCATGAATCCTGAAGGTTCACAGAAAAGAGTTAGGTAAGGTAAGAGTGGAGCAGTGGAGAGCAGGACATAAACAGAGTGGGAAATTAAGAGAGAGAGTGAGCGAGAGAGGGAAACAGCATTGTCAACCACGCATACACACACACACACACGTGGACGACTGACTTGTTTGGTGCCGAACACCCTGTGCATTAATAACAATTAGCACAGCAGTGGCTGAGCAACATCTCCTGCCTCCCCAGTCCTCCAACGACAAGATCGTAGCCAGGGCCTGGTGATCCTAAAAGTATATATATATATATATATAATAAAACACCACCGACAGCCACCCAATCCAAACTTGCGGGAAGTCGGGCAAGACATAAACAGATTTGAAAAAGCAATCAACACCACCACAACCACCACAACTCCCCCCCCCACCATATCCACCCCTAACCGGGCCTGATTTGCATGTGATCCCCCAGATCATGTTTTATTTATCAGTAATCACAACCAATCAGGGAAGAAATTAATCAATGAAGGCGTGAGGCAGGAGCAATATGAGGCCATCTGGGGGTCGCGCTTATCTCTCCACCCACTGATGGGCACGCACACACACACACACACCCCCACGCACCCACACACGCACGCACGCACGCAAGCACGCACACACGCACGCACGCATGCACGCACAAGTACAAATGCAGATTTAAATAGATGCACTTCCGCACACACACAAAAATATATGTGTGTATACTTACATATATATATATATATATATATATATATATATATATATGTATATATATATATATACCAGCAGGGATCAACATAAAACAAACAGGTAATCACATACTCTCACATACACACATGCACACACATACACACACACAGATTACACTAATACCAGCGCCCCACCAGCGGGTTGTGCGTTCGCCAAACAGCCCCCATCCAGGGCCTTTTCCGCCGGGCTTGTCACGGGCCCATATTTAGGTGAGTGATATTTTCCTCCGAGCTGCAAGGTAGTCCATATGGCCCGGATCAAAGGTGTCGCCGGGTGCATGCTTCTTCTTTATTGCCAGCCGCTGCTGTTAATTAGGAAACAAGATCACAGGCAGTATTAAAATCCAATTAAATTGATATGAACAGATTGCCAAGTGATGTTCGCTAATGTATAATTGAGCACCATGCAAATTTCGCTGGCTGCCTTTTGTTTTGTTGCCGTGGCGCCGTCAACGCCGTCTATCTCTGCCGTCCAGAATGAGCAATGGAGCTTGAAACTTTTCTCTTTTTTTTTTGCTTTCCTTCTTTGCTTTCAGCGCTTAGTTTTTTATTTTATTTTTCGAGGAGGGTGGGGTGGTGGAGGGAGTATAGCAGTTCTTTTGCACTGCAGGAAAGATAAACAAGTTAATGCAATGAGACGGGAATCTCGCTGCCATCCATTAAAAATAACAAACAGCAAGCAGCCATAAAGGGGGCGGGGCCTGAAGACACTGATCCCCCATTGGCCCGAGACGCCCCGGTCCACATGAGGACTCGGGAATGATGGGAAATGAACAGGAACTATGGCAGTTATGTAATCAATAATTCAATATAGCGGTCAATTTCACGAGGTAATTGCAGGTGCTTCCGGGACAGTTTGCTGTAACCCATCGACCATTTCATTCCTCTCGTCAGCCTGACGCAGACGAGATGCCCTATCCTGCGACATCACAGATGCTCCACTAACCGTCACCCTGTTCACAGACCTTCTAGAAACAGAATGTCAGACAGGACCAGGGGAGGTGGTTGAGAGGGGGCTGCAGACAGCCGGCCTGGCGTGTACGGACATGCCCGTCGGTATCCACCAGCGAGCCTTCCAAGAATGCCCTGATTTATGGGGGGGAATTCTACCCTGCCCGGTTGCCTTTTGCAAATCCTGTCCAACACCACCTTGAGTCCAGTGAAGGGAACCCGACATTTGAAAGGACATTCTCAGAATAACATGAATGAACAAAAAAAGAGACGAGATCTTTCAATGAATTCTTATGAACATTATGAACGTTTGAAATTCATGTCCATGGTTTAACCCAGCCCAAGCCAAAGTTGGATCAGAAGAGGAACCGGTCTCAGCAGCAGAAGCACAAAGGAAACTCCAGATGGACGGCAGACAGGAAGAGAATTCCAAGTCAATCCGAGTCCAACACTGATCTCGTCAACCTTTTAAGAGAGGGCGGGCCAAGAGGTTATGGAATTGGACACGATTGGGATTTAAGGATTAAATTGTGGATTACCACCACCCCGTTCCCCCCCCCCCCTCTCCAAACAGATACTACTTATACATGACCGGTCAGACTTGTTAAGGAGTCCGGGATTTCCGCGTAGGCAGGGACTTAAAAGTCATTCCGTTGGACAGACAGGTCTTTTTTCTCTTTTTCCTTTTTTCTTCTTTTCTTTCTCTCTTTTCTTTTTTTCCAGGCATCACCTGATCCCCACCGACATGTCAGACGCAGGCTTGCTTTGAAGTTGAAACAATGCCAGCTCCTTTCCTTCGCACATGATGAAAAAAAGTGTCATGTGTGAATGTCACTGTGGGTGTAAGAGGACATGTACATGTACGCGTGTGTGTGTGTGTGTGTGTGTGTGTGTGTGTGTGTGTGTGTGTGTGTGTGCACATACCTGTGTTTGTCCCTTTGTTTGATCGCGTCTCCATTATTCACCATCGTACAGCTATAGGGATCTTAGAAATCACCACAAAGAAATAAATATACATAAACGATGAATAATATATCAAATCAAACTCTGATGTGACACAATACAATACGTGTGCATGCGTGTGTGCTTGTGGGTCCATCCATGTGTGTGTGTCTGTGCATGTTTGTGTGTCTTTTTGGATTGTTTGTGTGTCCGTGTGCCTTCATGCATATCCGTGTGTGTAGGTATAGTGTATGGTGTCGTGTCAGAACCGTTCCCAGATCTGGTATTGTACGCGTGTCATTGTAGCGGGGCCGCGTGGCGGTGAGGGAACGAGCAGAGGGGAAGTGATCCGAGGGAGCGGGAGGAGGCGTCGCCGGGCACGTTCGCCATTAAACGTCAGCGTTCACACACCGACAACAAATGAAATGATTGGCGAGGAAGGAAGGGAATGTGGTGTTTGCGTCGCGAGCCACCTCGAAAGAAACATCCTGAGGCAATCACTTTATCCTCCCCACCACACACACACACACACACACACACACACACACACACACCATCAGCTGAAAACCCGGGTTCCATACGACTTGAATGAGCTTAATCAAGGACATTGTCGTCGACATCATGGCCTCACAAACCCCCCCGGGGACCCTACAAAGGCTGAGCAGGGGGTCTCTGGAGTGGCATTGGCG
>NC_136948.1:18307838-18311563 GCF_949987615.1 Pollachius pollachius | reverse complement strand
GCCCTCGGCCGTAAAGTGTGGCACATAAATCTATCAGTATGGCAGTTGTTCTTGTATTGCTTTTGTTCAGATGGGAACCTGTGCAACTAGTTTGAGACGATGCTCCTGCAGTGTCAATCCCCGGGTGCTGTATCAAAGGGCTAAAGAGGCCATAAAGGAGAATTCTGTTTTACCCCAGGTAATATAGAGATTGTGCAAATAGATAAATAGTTTCACCTATGGCAGTGAACGGTTGCAGCAGATGTTAAAACAAAGAGTGCGTTGTTTGCTCTGAGTAATTAAAAGCCTGAAGTTTCTATGATTCATCACACATGAAGAGACAGACTTATTTGCTTTTTTCAATCAATTGTATGGATCTGTGTTTGATTTAAATGAGAAGAAAGAGTTGCACTTCAATATATCCCAAAACGCGCACACACACACACACACACACACACACACACACACACACACACACACACACACACACACACACACACACACACACACACACACACACACACACACACATACACAAACACAGACACACAAACACACACACACCTCCTTCGCATGGACCCTGCACATTAGTGTGATGGCTCCCGTTGGAGGTGAAAGGGCTGTCCATCTTATCTTTCTTTCTTTCTTTCTTTCTTTCTTTCTTTATTTCTTTCTTTCTTTCTTTCTTTCTTTCTTTCCTCGATTCCTGTCCTCAATCTCTCTCTCTCTCTCTCTCTCTCTCTCCCTCTCTCTCTCTCTCTCTCTCTCTCTCTCTCTCTCTCTCTCTCTCTCTCTCTCTCTCTCTCTCTATCTCTCTCTTTGTTTCTTGGCTATTAAGCAAATGAGGACCTTGGCCCATTTCTGGCTATGCATCTCATCCCATAACTCATTCCCCCCTACTACCACCAATACACACACACACACACACACACACACACACACACACACACACACACACACAAACCCTTCCTCTCTGTTTATTTATCATTTTTGTTTTCTTCTTGATGATTGTTTGCTTTCAGTTGTATTCGAAAGCACACAATCAGTATCTGTATTGTGTTTGACCTAAACTCAGAAGCTCAGATTAATACATTTTCTCTTCTGGTTGGCTGAAACAGGTGGTCACTCTGTGAGTGTGACTCAGTCAAGGAAGGACAACACTGTGCAAAGATAATCACAGAGCTATTGGAACTTGTTTTGACTCTTTTACCACCATCTCAACATAAACAAACAGACTATCGGCAACACAAAAACTACAACAAATGCAAGGACTGAGAACATACAGAACAGCAGAACATACATTCATATCCAGAGGCATGCATGCATCACCTGTGTTTGGTAACCGTGGCAACCGTGGACAGGATTGTCACCATGGCAGCCTATCGCAACTTTGATTTTGGCCGTTGAGGAGGGCACCTTTAGAGCAGATTATCATGTTCTTGTGTGCTACAGAAGCAAACACAGTGGGCCCCGAACATGATTCAAATGAGACGCAAAAGATCATTCCCTTGTGCACTCTCAGACGTGAGAGAGGTGAGATGTGGGTATGACTTTTAACACTTTTATACACAATGCAGGTTACACACTGTAAAGTAGACGAGCTAGCTGGTCTTCTCTTGGGAACACACACCTTTCCATATACACTTAAATTACCACTCCATAGTTGCAGGTCTCTTACAAAAAGTGTCTTTGTCGCTTTTGAAATGTTTGAAAAGTTCAGATAAATTCCAAAACATCTTTATTTACAATGTGAACTTAAGCAACTCTGTATTTTATGTTATGAGTGCAATGGCCACTCTCCATGGCAGGATCCCTGTGCTGCTGCTTTGTTGGTATTGAAACCATAAGGGAATCATTCTATACAAAAGCTGACCCTGGGGAGCGGGGGGGGGAGGAGAATACCATACAAGCCCTCAAAAGAAGCCATTAGTCTAAATTATACACATAATCCAAAACAATACACAAAGACTCACCACCGCCATCCCCCACCACCCCCCCCACTGGGCCTGAGGTCGGACCTCCTGTCTGGAATTCCAGGGGAACCAACTCTCCATTCTTTCCACTGGCTTTGTTGAACCAGACAGACCTTCCTCAAGGAAAATGGTTTTTCATCACCGCCACTGGTTTGTGCTAAAGTGTGATGTTAGAGGCAGCAAATAGTGGCACAGTATGGTGGTGGGAATGGAGGGGGTGTAATGGGTGGCGGTGATGGTGGTGGGGGCGGTGATGTTGGTTGGTGCTGCTGGTGGTAGTGGTGGGAAGTTTATGTTGGGGGGATGTGGGGGGTGAAGGTGGATGGTGGAGATTGGGGTGGTGGTGTCTGTTGGGTGGTGGTGTCGGTGGTGCTGGTTGGGTGGTGGTGTTGGTGGTGCTCGTGGTGGTTGGGTGGTGGTGGTGGTGGTTGGGTGGTGGAGATGATGGTGGTGATGGTGGTGGTGATGCAATGACAATGATGGTAGTGACCAGATGCCTGGTCGCGGTCACAGGGGGAGAGAGAGTTCCTTCATTAGCGAAAACTTAGAGCACGAGAGAGAGAGAGGGGGGGGGGAGGGGGAGAGAGAGGGAGAGAGAGAGAGAGGGAGAGGGAGAGAGAGAGGGAGAGAGAGAGAGAGAGAGAGAGAGGGCGGGGGGAGAGAGAGAGAGGGAGAGGGAGAGAGAGAGAGAGAGAGAGGGCGGGGGGAGAGAGAGGGAGAGAGAGAGAGAGAGAGAGGGAGAGGGAGAGAGAGAGAGAGAGAGAGGGCGGGGGGAGAAAGAGGGAGAGAGAGAGAGAGAGAGAGGGGGGGGGGAGGATACACACATACACACCACACATTAGGAGGAAAAGGCCAATTAGCGGCCGGGGCCCGCTCTCTTTGTGAAGCCGGCCCCTCCACCCCTGAATCCTAACCCGGTCTCTTCACTCTTTTGTCTCTCAGTTTAGTCTTGGTCTGTATGTCACCCCGGCCCCCCGTCCATCTGTCCAGACTGCAGGTGAAAGACGGGGAAAGGCTGAAGGGGATTCATTCCCTCTGTTCTTTTTCTTCCCATGGCGTGCCCTCAAATTCACACGCACATGCAAAGCACCCATACATTCGGCATGGGGGTGGAGGGGGACGTTTTAGACGTATAGATATGGCTGGAGATGGGTGTAGCCCCACATACTTTTCTCCAATTTAACAAAAATAAGAATGTGAGAATTCTCGAGTCAAAGGAAGTCAACGCAGCGATCAACAATAACAGATTTGGAACGATTGTCATGAGAGTGTGATCATTCATTTGACGCGTTGAGATGGAAGCCAGGTATTACAATGTGATGCGTCTCTACTATAATTAAGTTATGTTATGGATATCGGTTTGTCTTACGTCATGACAGTTACACTCATCACGTTAAAAATTATGTTTGTGTGAAACCGCATATGAATTGCACATGTCAGTTCCATAGTGCGATACACTATAGATTAGATTGATTAAACATCCCACAAAAACCACTCCTTGGCTAATCAAAGACGCAATCATTACAGTTGCCTTGGTGTTATATTCCACAAGTGCGACCCCTTTGTTTGTTCCACTGTAGCACACACCTCTTCTTTAAGTCTTTAAGTCTGGCGCATGTATACCGCTGTGCGATAGAATATATTTGCAGATCTCGTGGCCTCACACGTTTCTCTCCCTCTCCGCAATCCTCCTCCAATGGAGCCCGACCACGATCACATTTTAAACAAGTAGATTAGCCGCACACGGGTTCACCTGTGTCCTCCCAGACAGGG
>NC_136948.1:18290338-18295338 GCF_949987615.1 Pollachius pollachius | reverse complement strand
TACATGTTATGTTTGGAGGAGAAAAATAATATTGAGGGGACCCCCCCCCCCCCCCCCCCCCAAACACACAGCCCTCCCTTACTGACTCTGGGAGCTACTTTGTCTTAATTACCACAGGAGGACTGAGACCCCCACCACCAACCCCCAACCCAAAAGCAATCATCTTTGTTTGCTAAAAACAACCATTATCTGCCTGGCCGGGGCCCATAAATAAAACATGGCGGAGATTACAATGTCATGTACTTCAGGACTCTACTGCTCCTCAGAGCAGGAGTCTCTGGCTGGCTCTGGGGGTGGTGGCATGGCACACAACAAACACACAAAGCACGCATCCTCCAGCACTAGAAACGGTGGAGGGAGAGAGAGAGGGGGGGGGGGGGGAGTGGAAGTCAGTTAGATATTATTATATCCTTTATTTAACCAGGTTAAGTCTCATTGAGATTAAAATCTCTTTTAAAAGAGGGGCCTGGAGAGGTTAGTGTGTGTGTCTGTGTGTGTGTGTGTGTTTGTGTGTGTGTGTGTGTGTGTTTGTGTGTGTTTGTGTGTGTGTTTGTTTGTGTGTGCGTGTGTGTATGAAAGGAGGAGCATGCAAAAATTATGATGTTTGGCATCACAAAGTGCGTGCCTCTCTCTCTCTCTCTCTCTTTCTCTTTCTCTCTCTCTCTCTCTCTATTTCTCTCACTCTCTTTCTCTCTCTCTCTCTCTCTCTGTCTCTATTTCTCTCACTCTCTTTCTTTCTCTCTCTCTCTGTCTCTCCCTCCCTCAATGTATGCCAACGTCTCTTCCCCTGTACCCCATTCTTACTCCCCGTCTCCCTGTCAGTGTGTCTCGGTCTCTTGACCCTCCCTCCACAACCCCACAGACAAACACACCGCACCACACTCCATGACCACCTCCCAGACAGACAGACACACACACACACACACACACACACACTCACACACACACACACACACACACACACACACACACACACACACACACACACACACACACACACACACACACACAGTGACAAACAGAGCCAGGAGCGGCGCGGTGGCGTGTGTGTGTGTGTGTGTGGCGTGGGGACTGTTATCGGATGCGTGCGGCAGCCACAGGGGCCTGTCACGGCTGACTGATCTAGCGTGCGCCGGGGAGCGCTCCGGTGTCCCGCGGTCGATGTAAATAACCTCCGCACACCGGTTCAAGGTGGGACGCCGCTCGTACAGCCATTTGTTTATTTTATTACCGCCTTGGGGGGGGGGGGGGGGCGGACAAGGTGATGGGATGGGTGGGTGTGGGTTGGGGGAGGTAGAGGCTCAAAGGTACAGCAGGCGGCGCAAGAAGAGAAGGATCTTTTGGGAGGAAGAGGAGGAAAAGGAGGAAGAGGAGGAAGAGGAGGAAGATGGTCCACACACTCAAAACACAAACATACACACACACACACAAACACTCTTTAAACAACTTATTGTTTGTGATTCTCTACTTTTGCTCTCAGACTTTCTGTTTTGTGCAGATATGCCTCTAACGCATTTCTTTATTCAATTGGATTGGACCTTAGATACGACTATACTGATATTAGATATTCGTCTTCATAATATCCTTGGTTTGAGTCAAAGGGTTTTCAAGGGTGACCTCCAAATGTTACAGAACACCAGGATCAAAAGGTAAAAGTCCTCTGCAGTGTTATGGGTTGGCCATCTGGATGTGCTAATTGCAGGAGCTCAGACCAGGGTTTACAATAAAACAATCAAATCCTCATATGGTTCATTCAGGCAGTTTGCCATTCCGTCAACAAGCTTTAAGCAAGCTCCCATGTTTAACGCCACCATATAGACACAAGGGGAACGCTTAAATAGTGATTTTAAAGGCTTTACTTTCTTCCCTATCTGACTGTGAGAGCTAATATCCCTCTATTCTAAAACTTTGTAGCGCTCCTTTAAATGTTATTATAAAGGCAACAGATATTTGCATATGGTGGGACTTAGATGAAGTAATAACCAATGCCTATTTGACCTCTTCCTCTATCCCGTTGTAATCCAAATGCTACATCCAACTTCTCTCGATCTTAAAGAAAGGAGCAGCTGTAATGGTGGGATCGGCCCCTGATCAAATCAGTGTACCGATTGCCCAGGATGAATATAGTGGAGGAGGTGATGGACTATAATAGACTACAGTGCACTTCACAAGTGGCAGTTCTGGACCTATGGAGAGAGAGACAGAGAGAGACAGAGACAGAGAGGCACAGAGAAACAAAAACACAGAGAGAAAGAGAGAGAAAGACAGAGAGACAGAGAGAAAGAAAGAAAAAGAGAGAGAGAGAGTAAGAGACAGAGAGAGAGAGAGGGAGCAAGAGAGAGAGAGAGGGAGAGAGAACACAAACACACACACACACACACACACACGCACACACACACACATACACACAAACACAAACACACACACAGACCCACACACAAACATACACACTCCCCCATCATACTTTCCTAAGCTTAACTTCATTGTCTCAAGCCCCACTCTGCTTTCATCTTAAGACAAAGATTTATGTAAATCTCTGGGGCCGGCGTTAATGCCGAGTGCGGTGTGAGAAATAGCATCCCTAAATCGTGGCATTGTTGTTGAAAATGACAAGGCGGGCTCCTCTAATCCCACAATGCGATCATCCAAATGTGTCATAATGCCGTGTGTAGGAAGGCAAATCTGAATATAAAAAAAAAGAAAAGAGAAAGAAGAGGATACCGGCGTGCATCTCTTATGGCGCGGCGATCCGGCTAGCTCCGCGGCTGGCTAGCGCACTCCGCTTTATTCTCCCTCTCTCTTATCTCTGAATGTTTTAAAGAACTCTCCCGCTCCCTCTGACTGTCCTTAAGCCGCGGGAGAAAAGAGGGAAAACTGAAACAAAACAGGAAACAAGATGGTGCGACTGAATGTGTGTCACTTTTACATATGAAAGAAAGCCAAGTAAGAAATCATCATCCGCTCAATTTTAAGTCATCCTCGCTAGCACCTGCTAGCTTAGCTTCCTCTCGCGCGCCGTACCATGAATCATTCTGGATAACGAGCGGTAGCATGAGGTAAACGCTGCATTAAAGCATCAACCACCACGAGTCTCTCTGTGTGCACGCTGTGCACCCGCATGTCTTCATCGCCGTAGAAACCACCGGCACACACACCGAGGAGAAGAACACAGGGCTAAAGTCTTACAACCCACTTGCATCACAAAATACAAGTCACATATATTGCGGTATAAATTATCGTTGCCGTAAAAGCAGACGGGTGAACAGTTCGATTTGGGCCAAAATGAGTTGTAAGCTGGTGCCCATGGAAATGTTTTGGACCGATAGACAATTTAGGCTACGGCCAATTGAAGTAAAGACCTGAAAGAGGTGCTGTTAGAGCCTGTGCTTTGATGATACCCCAACTGAACACACACACACACACACACACACACACACACACGCACACACACACATACACACACACACACACACACACACACACACACACACACACACACACACACACACACACACACACCTACACAAAGAGACACTTTTTTTACCCATACTTCAAATAGGTTCTAATTGACTGCCCTGTTTGAGTGTCAGTCGTAGTGTAACAGAAACTCTGTGCCCTCAAAATAAACCATTGGACCATTGATGTCATTGGTCCGGGATTTGCGTTCTCCATTGTTCCGGTTCGTCCTAAATTACATCACAGTAATGGTCCTATTGTTGATGTTACGGACTGTGATTGTTTCACAACACCAAGGCAATAAAGCAGTACTCTTGTATAATAGAAAATAGGCAAATATGACGTCCCTCTTTAAACAGAAGTATAAATGTATATGGTGATGACCAAACTCGTACAGGACATCTTAAACAGGGACCTGCGTTGAGTCTTGCTACGTCACATTGTAGAATACAATTATTTAAAAACATAAACAAATGATGACGGTTTTTTTCTTCAATACTCTTGGGAGATGGTTTACCGTCTCTGTCATAACACACAGGTCTGGTGTTTGTTAGGCACACCGACATACAGCACAGGAAGGAGACCACAAGAGAAATACATTTCTAGAAGGTCAAAAAGAGAAGGATGAACCAGCCCCTTGTCACGCTGACAAGGGGCTTCATGACCTCCCTGGGAAAGGGCTATCCACTTCTGGGGTCGTTTTTCTGGAAGGCGCTGGGACCACGCATTCAAGAGCATGGAAGCACGCTGGGAGAAAAGTCCCCAATGCCCCCCCAGGAAGCCAGACGTCAACCATTCCCAGTTTTCTTTCAGCGGGGGGAGATGGAGAGGTTGCTTCCTCTGAAAGTGGAAATCTCAGGTTTTAAGTTTAACCAACTTAAAACGTTTTTATCTGGCCTATGGATGACCGCTGTGTGATCGAGTAGTCACAATGTTTTTCAAATCAGCTGCAGACCTCTGCAGTGTGTGTGTGTGTGTGTGTGTGTGTGTGTGTGTGTGTTTGTGTTTGTGTGTGCGTGTGTGTGTGAGTGTTTGTGTATGTGTGTTGTTCTACATTTGTTTTCAAACAAACTATAAACCAAACAAACTATCATACAATAGCAAAAAATCCCGTGGTGCGCGGAAATGGAGGTGCACAGGATTTATTTTTTAAAAGTCGCTTTGTGTAAGATTGAGCCTCTCCCTGTTAGATGGCAGGAGACTGTCAGACTCAAACCACTCGATAACAGGATAACAGTCCTGGCCACTGTTAGTGGCTGTGCCACTGTGGGACGCAAGCAGGCATCGCTCGGCTGACTGGGCTGCATGACTCGTGGAGTGGTTTTGGGAGTGTCGAAAGTATGAGTAATGTTAACAAAGAGAGAGGAACGGGCCGGTGAACAATTCATATTTATAGAAGATATCATCAATAGGATGTGATTTTATTGATGCAAATATTGAAATCCCCGTCCAACAACATTGACGACGGATATGACGTTGTCTTAGGCGACAAGCTAGTTAAGATATCACACATTGCGAATTTAAAGAGTGAGGAAGAGTGCCAT
>NC_136948.1:18280338-18285338 GCF_949987615.1 Pollachius pollachius | reverse complement strand
ACACGTCCATTATCAGTGGAATGAGGGGCTGCTTGTTTCCACATCCTGGAGTAAAGTGGTTGCTAAGATTAATCCCTATTCACATACAAGTATACCACCCCGCCAGCCCCAGCCTCCATTCAGTACTAGCAAATCAACCGCCTCTGTAAAAAAGAGTTTGTCTCTTAAGAAGGGATTTCAAACCATCAACCAAGCACAATCTACTCCAGTACAAGTCTGGATTCTCACTATGTTCTTTTCTAATGGGGGAGAGGGGTTGGGTGGGGGGGTGACATCGCCCCTGCTGCCTCTACTCCCCCCTTTCTCTCCCCCTCCCGTTACACCCCTCCCACCCCAACATCAAATGTGTTAGTCATTTTTCTTTTGTTTTTATTCATTTATTTTTTTTAATTTCATTACACCCAAGGCAGAATAAAAGTTACTAAAACTTAAGACTTTTACAGTTTACAGTGACAAAAACATTTTAAGAGACCCACAATTTAAATCGGACTGCAAAATAAAAAATAGAAAAACTATTTTTTTTCCTGTTTTTTTTTTCTTTCTTTTTTTCTTAAAATGCCCAGGCATTCTCCAATATTACAAATACTGGTATACTTTTACAGTAAACAAGAAAAATGTAATATATATTCATATATATTTATATATTTATATATATACTAAAACCCCATCACCAAAAAAAACAATATACACATCGCCACTATGGCATTCAGAGAAACATTAGAAGCAAACTTGGAGAACAAAGAAAATGTATTTAAAACACACACACAAATATTATTTTACCCTTGTACTTGTTTCAATACTGTAAACTTATTTTAAAACAGAGTGCACTAAATTCGTTCGCATTTTTCATTTCTGTAGTTCCTGATTTCCATCCAGTCTTCTTTACTTGACAGTTGTGTGGCTTTGATCCACAACAGATTTTCTGTTAAGGGACCGAGTTTTGTCCATTAAGCGTGAAGAGTTTGAAATATATATCTATATATAGGTTTGTGTCTTTATATGTACATATGCATACATATATACACACAGACACATCAATATTGTGCTGGCTACTTGTAACCCAAATTCAGCTGCGTCTTTTCATGTGTAAAGGAGAAATCTGTGTTATTTAGGATAGATACTTATTTTGCAAATCAGAGCTTAAGCTGACATATCGGTTTTTGTCACTCCCTCTTGTTTGTCTGTTTCTTTGTTGATGGATAGTTTGCTTCACAAACTTTGCTGCAGTCATCCAAAACAAATAAATAGGAAGATCTCCTTTTTTTCAAGGCACACTCACAATCAAATTGAATGGCAGTACAAAAACTGTCCCTAATAAATTAATGTTTTTTATAGTGCCAGCATTGGCAAAGCCTAGCCTATCAACACTGGGCACTTAAATGTGTTTGTTTGTTTTCAGTTGATCCCAGGTTCAATCACCCTTCAGTACAATGGAGCCTCATCAGAAGTAGCCTTATTTATTTCTTTATTTTTTTGCCTACGTCTTTTGTTGATTGTTAGCTTGTGTCTTTTTATTGGGAGAAATGCATCGTAAGGTCTTTCCTCCTGTATTAAAGAGCAATACAAGCTTTCATTCTGAATGTGTGTACGGTTAGCAGGGTAGGAAGGGACATGGTTCAATGTTGGAAATAGCCAAGGTGTTGATCGGAGAACACAATGATGCTTGGTTGAGATTGACAAAATAGCGCAGCACTGCAGTGTGTGTGTGTGTGTGTGTGTGTGTGTGTGTGTGTGTGTGTGTGTGTGTGTGTGTGTGTGTGTGTGTGTGTATGTGTGTGTGTGTGTGCATGCGTGTGTGTGTGTGTGTGTGTGTGTGTGTCTGTGTGCGTGCATGCGTGCGTGTGTTTGTGTGTGTGTGTGTGTGTGTGTGTGTGTGTGTGTGTGTGTGTGTGTGTGTGTGTGTGTGTGTGCGTGCGTGTGTGTGTGTGTGGGTGTGTGTAATTTAGATGTGATAGAGTTGCTACTTCTCAGAATGCGCTCAACTACACATCACAGGGAGTCCTGAATGAAAGGAGAGAAAGAAAAGGTAGTCTTACTATTTCAGCACACAACTTAATTGATTTTCTTCATACTATACAAAATAGCCACATGTCTAACCTTAGATGCATTTGCCTGCATTGTATTCTAGCAATGTATTCCAATCATACTTAAGTTGGAGAGGGGACTTATTTTAACCAAAATAATGATTATTCTCACTATGAGGCATTATAAAAATCGGTGTTTAGAGTTTACATTTTAAATGTACAATATGCTTCCTTTTTGAGGAATAATATTTCTAAGCAACCAAACAAATGCATAGGGCTGTTGAGTTCATAAACATCAATCAGTATACAGTAGAAATTCAGCAATTCAATTGATAGAAAAAATGTGCAGCTTGGTGACATCTGCCATGCACATAACACGCACACATCTGGCCCTGTGATAGGCTAAAGGGCAAGTCACATGTTGGCCTGGAATCATTAGAAACAGTAACATTAGCGAGAGTCTGGAGGAACGGTTACGACTCCGACACTGGAATGATCCATGTGTATGTGTGTCGCCTATTGTCCTTTTATATGATTGTTTGATTATCTGTGTTGTTTGTTTGTTGGGACATATTGTGCCAGAATTCTTTCCATGAAACATTTATAAAAATGACCCAGTCCTGTTTGAAAAACAAGGATGGTAGGGGGGGGACACTACACACTGGATCTTAGCACCAGGTGATTCAAAATTCCTTAAAAATTGTAAAAAGATTTTAAAAAAAACGGTCCAGATGTATGATAAAAAAATGAGTGATTAAATAATGAAGGAAAAAAAGCCCTATCGCTCAACCTGAGATGCCCATGCACGCGCCCTCTCTTTCTCTCTCCTCTCTGCCTCTCCGTCTATATCTCTCTACAGCTACGCATTCTGATACATGCCTCTGACTGGACGTCATGCTCAGTTTAATCCTTATAAATAATATAGTCGGGTTTATATGGCTTCGTGCAAAATGTCATGTGGACAATGTTTGTGTAATGTGCAGAGTGTGTTAGAGAGGTTTGGAGAACTTCTAAATTGTCACATGGGGCGGAGGAGGGGTTACAAAGGAGATGTCTGTGTGTGTGTGTGTGTGTGTGTGTGTGTGTGTGGGGGGGGGGGGGGTAGGTGGTTGTGTGTGAGAGTTCAACATCTTGTAAGGTCTTAGTACTATGTACCATACAGCAGCTGCCTTAGCATTGAGCTGATCCTGCACACTGGGTGATAATATAGTCCAGAGGGGTGTATCATTAGGGCTTGAGGAACCTTGGGATCCTGTCCGATTTGACTATTTTTTCCATTTACTGTCATACAAGACACTCAGTGCTACATATCTAATTATATTGACATGTTTTAGAGTCAGTTCATGCTACAATGCCAAAGGATTGTTGTCCGCGTATCATCGTCATTTTCTTCAAATAAATATATATACTAATTCTAGCATTCTCTCTGACACCTATTTTTTTTTTTTTCAAATTGAAGATTGAATTCGGCTTCTCTTCAAGAAATCATGTCTAGCTTTAATATACAATTTTCTCTAAGCAGCGGCCGAAAATATGATGTAAGTTTTTGTTCTGTCCCCTAAAAAAATCTCAGGATATCTTCTGGGTGTTTAGAAAAATAAAATAAAAAAGAAAACAAATTTAAAAATGCCTAAAATAAAGATGTACCTGCACATGCCAAAATACAAAATCCAATAAATACAGAAATTATTGCACAGTTAAAGGCTCCACATATGTTATGAGACAACAGATTGATTGTTTAAAAAGAGACACCGAATGAGGCTGCTAAGTCAGCTCTGTTGGTGTTAATATGTCTTTTAGTTTTCTCACTTTTTTCTCAGTTGGCAGTTTCCTAGGCAAAAACACAAAAGTTTACCCAAACAAATATTTCAGAAAAAGAATATCCAGCTACCCCCTTATGTATTTTAGTTTTTTGTGGTTGTTTGTTTGTTGTGTTTTTTTTGTCAAAGTATGGCGCAGATCATAGAATTGGAGAACCTGGCTTAGCTTCGCTCTGCTTGTTCAATTTTGACCTCATTGGTCATCAAATGTTCCCCGTGCCATTTTTTCATGTGTTTCTCCAGAGTGCTGTATACGCTGAAGGGCATTTGGCAAATGTCACAGCGGTACACCTCCTTACCCAGCTGGCCGTGTGTCTTCATATGACGCGTCAGCTTGGAGCTCTGGGCGCACGCATAGTTGCACAGCTCGCATTTGTAGGGCCGCTCGCCGGTGTGGCTGCGTCGGTGGACTGTCAAGTTGCTGCAGTTCTTGAACACCTTGCCGCAGTACTCGCAGGTGTCGCTTCTCCTGCTCTCCTTGGAACCAGGCCGGCCAGCGCCGCCTAGGTGGGGCGTGCTTCCCCCGCTGGCTGTCCCGCTGCGTCCAGACAGACCCCCGTCCAGCAGGTCGCCCGGGGGCGTGGAGAAGCGCAGGCTCCCGTTGTCGGACGAGTGCTCGGAAGAGGTGGCGAAGGGCGATTGTCTGGAGTCGGTGAAGCCCAGAAAAGGGTCTTTGATGAAGTGGCGCGAGGCTGCGTAGCCCACAAGCCACTGGGAGTAGACGTTCTCCGAGGGGATGATTGGCGTGGGAGGGATGTCCAGGTCCTTCTCGATTTTGATCCGTTTGTTGGAGGAGATGGACAGGCTGGGACTGGTGAGGGGTGTGGGTTTACGGGGGAACAAGCCTGAGAAAGAGTCGCCAGAGCCACAGTTCCGACCGTTTATAATGGTTCTTTCTTCCGGCCGGTGGTCCATCTCCCCCGCCACAGAGTCCTCGTCCCCAGTGTCTCGCTGGCCGTCTGAGCCCCTCTTTGAGAAGGGCATGCGTTTACGATTGTCAACGATCAAGTTATTGTACTGCTGAATAGCGTTAAGCCCAACGCTCTCCACCATCTTTCCGAGGTTCAGTGATGGCTTCTCCTCGGGGAGAGGCTTGGAGATGTTGTCTCGGTTGCGGTAGAACTCCGAGTCCATGCTGAAGTTGGACTCCGGCCGG
>NC_136948.1:18255338-18265338 GCF_949987615.1 Pollachius pollachius | reverse complement strand
ACACAGAGCAAAGCCGGGTGCTATTGCCTGTGGCATCATCCCACCAAAAAGAACTACGCCGAATTAAAGAATCAAAGTGCCACTAAAGCCACAGTCAGGGCCAGGGTGGAGAAGCCGGTTGGCGTCCACAGTGTGCTCACTTTCTGAAGGAGGCAATAACAATAATATAAAAATGTTTATGTGCATAACATGGTTAAGAAAGTACAGTAAAACGCTTGAGGTGGCGGACGCTACATCAAGTCCCCACATCAAGTTACATGTTTTTGCGTGTTTGTGTGTGTTTATGAGTGTGGGTGCGTGTGTTTTTGGGTGTGACTATCTATGGGGTCCCTTTTCATTTTAATTAATTCATATAGAACACTATTATTATGTTTCAAATATTGTGTTATTATACTACATATACTATATGAACATGAACTAAAATATACTGTAAATGAACTACAACACTTTACACTTTTTTTGTGTGTGTTTGTATGTTTAAGTGTGTGGTGTGTGTGTGTTTGTGTGTGTAATTGGGCAGACTTAAACCCTCCTAAACAAGAGGATCAACATGTACTCGGCAAGCTGACACCCATTTCGGTTGCATGCATGTATGCATGCTAATAACACTCTTACACACGCACACACACACACACACACACACACATACACACACAGACACCTACACAAACACTTTGACCAGCTTAAAACCCAGATAAACTTTAGCTTTACCACCTTCTCCATGGACAGACGCACACACAAAAAAAACCTCTCAGCCCCTTGTAATTGAGGTTTAAATCCTTTCGTCGAAGCCCACTCTCTCTCTCTCTCTCTCTCTCTCTCTCTCCCTCTCTCTCTCTCTCGCTCTCTCTCTCTTAAACACGGTGCAGGGGCCCCTAATCCGGGCCCCCACCACCACAGTTTAACCGTGTGAGAAATGAGCTTTTGTTGAGTGGGTGATTTGGCCGCAGCTAAACGCCAACAGGCCACTATCACGGACCCTCCACAAGAGGACGGGGTTGGGCGCCGTCTAGTTGGTGTGTCCAACAGAACGAGGTGTGTGTGTAGGAGTGGGGGGGGGGGGGGGGGGGACTACCTGGACGGCCAGTCATTGAGCACTGATTCGGTTTTCAGAGGCACTTCGTTATTGCGTCTATTTTTGTTCATGTGTTACAATGTTCAACTTTAAAATGTATTACACTAATATGTGTGTGGGCGGGCAAGTGTGTGTGGGTGCGTGTGTGCGTGCGTGCGTGCGTGCGTGTGTGCGTGCGAGCGTGTGTGTGTGTGTGCGTGTGTATGTGTGCGTGTGTGCATGTGAGTGGGATTTGCATAGACTACAGACACACTCTGCTTTGGAGGGATAGCAAATTTCTGTCACTTGTGTGACAACCACGAAATGACAAGCGGTGTGTGTGTGTGTTTCAAGTCTCGTGAAACACACACACACGTGGAGCAGTGCTTGAGGAGGTACAATTCCCCTACATTTCACCAGAAACATGATGAGCCTGAAAACACCCACATTCGGTCAGGGTCACTCCTGTCCACACAGAGAGGGAAGGTGGGAGGGTGTGTGTGTGTGTGTGTGTGTCTGTGTGTGTCTGTGCTTGCGTGTGTGCGTGTGTGTGTGTGTGTGTGTGTGTGTGTGTGTGTGTGTGTGCGTGCGTGCGTGCGTGCGTACGTGCGTGCGTGCGTGCGTGCGTGCGTGCGTGCGTGCGTGCGTGCGTGCGTGCGTGCGTGTGTGTGTGTGTGTGTTTGTGTTCTTTTGGGTGCCTGTGTGCATGCACGTGTACGAATGTGCGTGCGTATATGTGTGAGTGTGTGTGGGGGGCTTTTGTGTGTGTGTCTGAGTCTGATGGAGCATTTAATCAGTGTTGTTTTAACATGTCACACAAACACACACACAAACACACACATACTCAGAAAGACGGACAGACACACACGCACACACACACACACACACACACACACGCACACACACACACACACACACACACACACTAGTTCTGCCCACAGAGGAATGCTGGGGCAATGCTGCCTCTTCGTCTTCTTCACCTCCAGGCGTGTGGACTTGAAATATCATCTTTCCTGAATGAGTTACGGATTGTATGCCCCTCCTCTGCTCTCCCCCTGCTTTCCAAACACACACACACACACACGCACACACACACACACAGACACACACACACACACACGCACGCATGCACGCACGCACGCACACCCATACACACAAACACACACACACACATACACGCACACCCGGGCATCAAGCCATTGTCGTCCCACACAAAGACACCCCCCTTCCCCCCCCCCGATCACTCTTGTTTATCCCATTCTGCTCCTCTGCTCCGGCCCGCTGACCGGCGACTGGTGCTGGCCTCTAAAGCCTCCAGGAGGACAATCCAACACACAGCCTGGCCCTCATTGCCCTGCCTCAAGGGCCGGCCAGAAGCTCATTGAGAACCGCTGCAAGCAGCGAAGGCCACACACAAACACAAAGGTGAGAAAGAAAACGGATGTTATAGAAAAAAACAACATATATATATATATATATACTGTTTATATATATATGTACTGTTTATATATATATATATATATATATATGTATATATATATATATATATATATACACATATATATATATATATTTAAAACATAAATAAATGGCAAAAGTTGGGTTTCATTGGGTTACATATGAATATAAGGGGCATCCACCCAGGCGTCCATTGGCGATAGTGTTTCAGACGGACATACGTGTGACTGTGAAGCGTTCGGTAAACAATGCATCAGAAAAAAAGTGAGGACGTCACCTGTCAGTGAGGTCGCTGCCATCACAGCTAAAGGGGAGGAAAACGGATCCGCGTTTCTGCAGCCGTAGCTGCGGCTTGCGTGGAACGTGTTATTTTTAACATATTAAGACGCCGCTCTCTCCTCCGTCACCAGGGAGCCCTGGTGACGGAGGGGGAGGTGCCCTCCAGGGCGAGCGAGGCACTGTTTACACCACCAATAAGAGTTGGCCGGCGTTGCGAGACAAAGACGGGGTTCTCCGCTGCCTGGCTTCTTTGTTTTGGCCCGCGCCCCAGTCTCCCCGCTCCCGCCCGCTAGAGGCTTCTGGGTTTAATTCTGTCATGTTCAAATTGATCAGAGACCACCGGCCTCCCTCTGCCTCTCCCCTTCTCCCCCCCACCTCCCTCACTCTCCTCTCTCTCCCTGCCGCCCTCCTTCCTTCTCTTTCCAAAGGAAACATACAAGCACACTCTGTGTCTCTGAAACAGACACACACACACACAAACAGACAGACAGACACACACACACACACATACACACACACACAAACATACACACACCTACCAGACACGCACACACAAATATTTTTTCCCTATGAGGCTCTCAAGTTCTCTTCTAAATCTTTTGGGGGACATCAAAAAAACTCTCTCTCTCTCTCTCTGTTACACACACACACACACGCACACACACACACACATACTCACACACACGCACACCCGACACAGACACCAGCGCAAGCACTCACACGTGTGCAGCCTTGCGCCAAAGCCACGACTGAAAGGCCAAAAATTCCATGAGTGAATGCTTGAACTCCGCCGGGGCCGCGGAACTAATCCCTGCGCTGAATAGAGGGGCTGATGGAGGTGTCTCAGAACGCCCGCTGCACTGCAACGCGAGAGCACCCCTGGGTGCCTTCAAGTGGGCCTGTCTATGGTGGCAGGAGGGGGAGGCAGGTAGCAGTGTAGAATGAATAAAAAGGAAAAAGCTTCCCGGGAAGTGCCATTGGTTTGTTTCGCTGGGGGTGGGGGCCGGTTGTTTTTCACTTAGAGACATAACACTCAAAATATCGCATGGAAAAAAAAGAAGATAGCACAGTAGGCGCCGGCAGAGACGGAGCAATGGAGTCAGCAGTGGAGTCAGGCGCATAACAACGGGGAACGTACACACAAACATCATGTTTACATGTCAAATGTAGATAATTGCAATGTAAAACTCGCAGGATGCTGTGTGTCTCGGTTTGAGTTTGTGGGTTTGTGTTTTTGTGTGTGTGCGTGTGCGTACGTGTGTGTGTCATTATAGCATATGGCATTAGGAAAGGATTTCATTCGAAGGTCCTTCCTTCGCCGCTCAGTAATTAAGAGGGATTTCTTGAAAACAGTGATAGAAGAGGAATAGGAGAGAGTGAGAGAGAGAGAGAGAGAGAGAGAGAGAGTGAGAGAGAGAGAGAGAGAGAGAGAGAGAGAGAGAGAGAGAGAGAGAGAGAGAGAGGAAGAGAGAGAGTGAGAGTGAGAGAGATTACATGAAATAATACACGGCACAGGCCAATAACCTCTTGCTACTTTTTCATGAACGCATGCACTCACAGACACACACACACACACACACACACACACACACACACACACACCCCCACACACACACACTAAGCCCTCTCATAATATCCATCTCTCTTCATCAGTACTCGCACTTGCACACATGCATGCACAAACCCACAGAAACACGCACACTCACACACGCACACGCACACACACACGCACACGCACAGGCCTACCAATCTCATCTCTGATGCCAGGACATCAATTTTCGCAAGTCGTGGAAAATTACCATGCATGAATGCAAAAAAGGCTGATCAGGAGTAATTAACACGGCTTCATATGCAAATTTTATTAATGCAGAACTACAAAGTCATTATGCAAATTCAAGTTTCGTCAAGCCTCTTGACAAATATTCACAGCTCCAGCCAAGAAACAATTTTTGTGCTCCCTCTCTTTCACTCTCTCTCTCCCTCTCTCTCTCTCCATTCCTCTCTTTCTTTCCCTGTCTCTCTCTCTTCTTTCTCTCTCACTCGCTCTCGCTCGCTCACTCGCTCTCTCTCCCTCCCTTTCTCCTTCACCTAACCAGGCAGAATGTCTGACAAGTGAGTTAAGTTATTTCAGACTTGAGGGATGGCAGCATTTTACCACTGTTGCTAGCAGATTAGCATTGGTTAGGGCCTCCTGGCTAGGTAGTGGCGTGCATACGAGCATGCACATCACCCTGTTTGTTTGTGTGTGTGTTTGTGCGCATCTATGTGTGTGTGTGTGTGCGTGTGCGTGTGCGTGTGCATGTGCGTGCGTGTGTGTGTGTGTGTGTGTGTGTGCGTGTGGACATCTAAACTGGCTGTTACACAGCATGTGCTGGTGCTCTGCGGTGATGTGTTGTTGTGTGCCGCGCGGCGTGTGCATGATTAGCTTGCGCTGGCTAATGGCGGTTTGGCTGCGCGGCACAGGGTAATGAACCTGGGATGTGTGTGTGTGTATGTGTGTGTGTATGTAGTGGGGAGGGGGGGGGGGGAGCGAGGCGGGGGGGTTGAGGAGTAAGGCCATATGAATATGCATGATGCTCGCTGGCTTTGATGATTAAAGAAAATTTTAATATTTAAATGAGTGCAAAGTGATTAACTCGGGACGGAGGCGACGAGGTGGAAATCGCAACAACAAAAAAAAGGAAGAAGAAGGAGAAGAAGGGATTTTAAAGATGCTAAGAAGCGTGTGAGAGGCTGCTGCTCGCCATTTTTTCATGGTCTATTAATGGCTAAAACAGGATCCTCTCTCTCTCCCATTCTACCTCTCTTTCTATCGCCGCTCTCTCTCGTCTCTCTGTCTCTTTCTATCTCTTCTCTGTCTCTCTCTCGGTCTCTCTCTTTCTCTCTCTCTCTCTCTCTCTCTCTCGTTCTCTCTCTCTCGCTCTCTTTCTTCATGTCTTCTTGAGCTCGTTTTCCCCTTGCGGTGTCTGGGTTCTGTCCAGGAGTTTGGATTGTGCTTCACTATGAAAGGTAGCGCGTGTACCAGCGTTTGGCACGTTATTCAGGAGGTGACGGGAGTGTGTGTGTGTGTGTGTGTGTGTGTGTGTGTGTGTGTGTGTGTGTGTGTGTCTTACATTCTCGTGTTCTCGTTGTGTTATTTGTATTCTGGCCAGAGGATTTTCTTAAATATAATGCATTTGACTATAAAGAAATATGTGTTTTAGGGAAAGATCTATGTATTTATTTCTTGATTTAAATACACAAAGCATATTTACAGTGTGAGTGTGTATGCGTGTCTTTGTGTGTGCGTGCTTGCAAGCGAGTTCATGCGTGCATGTGTCTGTGGGTGTGTGTGTGTGTGTTTATGTGTGTGTTTGTGTAAGTGCGTAGTAGTTTGAGGGTATATCTTCAAACAATGCAGTGCTGATGATGCTCATTTAATATTTAACAGACAGTCAGTTTTCCTGGCTGCAAATAGACCCACCAATGAACACACACACTCATACACTAACACACATACACACACAGACACACACACACACACACACACACACACAAACACAAACACTAACGCACACTAAAACACACAAAAATACAATAACAAACCAAACCAACACTGGCCCAAAGCACAAAAGAGAGAGAGAGAGAGAGAGAGAGAGAGAGAGAGAGAGAGAGAGAGAGAGAGAGAGAGAGAATGAGGGAGACCCTCTACTAAACATAGCAATTACCACTTTCAACATGGCCGCCGCTTCATCCCAAGTGCCTTCAAGCTTTATGGAAACAAAGTGAGATCAACCACAGCCAAAAAAGGCATCCAAATAAGTGTGACACACACATATATATGCACACACTCACTGTTGTGAGTGTGTGCAAACACACAAGCCTGTTGCACGATTCGGATGTGTGTGTCGAGGCATTGTTGGATCTACACGATAAATATCCTAAAGACACGAAACAGCAATATTGGTGATTATGAATTAAAGATGTATGCGTGTGTGTTTATTTACATTTGTGTAGTCATGTGTCTCGTCTGTGTATATTGTACGACCGTGGGCGTGTGCATTTGTTTGCGTGTGTTGTGTCTATACATGAAAATCCTGAGGGAAGAGGGGACATTTGATGCTGTTCCGATTCCATCGCTGTAGTGCTGTACTGTGTTCTAATCATCTACCGACGTTGCAAAGAACCCCTATGGATTCTTACGCAGATTAATTTGACATGTAAAAAAGGTGCGTCCCTGCATGCAAATGCCACCGATAGATGTGTGTGTGCGTGCATTTGGGTGTCCATACACTAAGCTCTGTCTTAGTGTGTTTTTCATTTCAAAGTTTAAAAACAAAACCTAAAAATTTCAAAGTATCCGATGTGTTCTCAAAAAGCCAACCCGCTTCCATTTTCAGGACCAACCCCCAACAAACGAGGAACCAATCACGGCCCACCTGATTCCCGTCCTCAGGGTTTAGCGTGGACCTCCGTCGTAAAGAGATGAGAGGGGCGGCGAGGGGGATGTATTACAAGGTAGAAATGGAGAGTCCCGACCCGCTTTTCATTTTTTTTCTCTTTCCTTTTCCCCAGATATGGATTTGTTAGATCAAAACACAGCTTGTGTTTTTCCCTTTTTTCTCCTGATAAATGGCCTCAAGGGAAAAGGTTTTGTGAACGCAAACACCAGTGCGCACACACACACACACACACACACACACACACACACACACACACACACACAACACACATACACACACACACAAACACTCACACACACCTCCACACACACACACATTGGGGCCTACTCTCTACACTGCAACCAGCTGATGATTATCACAAAACATACAGGAGGATTCAGCGTTGGGGGGGAGAGGAGGGGAGAGGAGGGATAGGAGGGGAGAGGAGGGAGGATAGGAGGGGAAATGGGGGCAGAGGTGATAGGGAGAGGTGATAAGGAGAGCTAGACGTAGCGCTGCGGACAGAGGAAGAGGTTCGCTTTTCTTGTCCTTTCCAGATTAAACAGCATGAAAGCAAGGTGGAAAAACCAATATAATTTGAAGGAATAAGTAAATATATCAACACAATTTTTTTGAATAAATAAATATTTACAAAAAAAGAAATGGATGAAAAAAATCTATCACAAAACAGAGAAAGAAATGTATATACTGTGTCGTACGTCGTATTTAATAAATAATACATTGATCGTTTACCATCTTTATATATATAAAGTGATTTAGAGAATGTGTTTCTTTCTTCCACAAAAATACCCAAACTCACCCACACCCACTCAATCATTCACCACGCCTTACAGGAAGTAAAGCACCCAGTCCCGCCCCTCTCTTTCCTGTCGCGGATCTGTCAGTCGGCCATTTTCTGTTACAAGTGATCGCTGGCTACACCCGACTAAGGATGATGAGACGAGGAGCCTTCAAAAATAACCCTGTGAGTCAGAGAACATTAATCACTCACACACACACACACACACACACACACACACACACACACACACACACACACACACACACAACGCTTTTGGTGGTCTTATTACTTGGAAAGGACCATTGCTGCTTTTCAGAATTAAATCCATGTCCACTCACAGAGACCGGTAGTGTTTAACATTTGTTCTATGAAGTAGGAAAAAATTATACAATTGTTCTTCTGAGTTCGTGTTCGCCCCTCTCCAGCTCTAAGCTGCTTATTATGGCCCACTCCTGCTACGAATACGGCTGCACTCATTAATGAAAACCGCATTTCACTCCTAGCGTTGAGGTGGAGGAAAGAATTTAAATGGCTTGACGCTTAAAAAAAAAAGGCTTTGAATCTATCTTCAGTTCAATCTCTCTCTCTCTCTCTCTCTCTCTCTCTCTCTCGCTCTCTCTCTCTCTCTCTAACTCTCTCTCTCTCTCTCTCTCTACTGTTTCACACAGAGAACAAATTGAAGTGATGTTTTTTTATTATTTTAAAGGGATGAATGAATAAAGCTTTAGCATAAAAGAATCCTTTGACCTGCTGAGAGGCAATTAATCGGCGGAGAATAGCTGGTCGCTGAGAGTAGCGGTTAGCGCCACACGCTAGCTGACATTCAAGCTCCTTCCTAAACACTTCCTGAAGAATCCTCTTCACCCACACCCAACCTTTATTTGTCTCTGCTCATATTTCACTACAATCCATTGTTTCTCCCCCTTTATAGGTCTATGTTTTTGACTCTCTTCCCTCATGCGTCCAGCCCTCTCTCTTATCCATCTACATTTCTATCAGTCCATCCTTTGTTGTATATGTCTGGTTTTCCCTTGAAACCGTGTTAATCAAAATCCTCGAGACAGAAAATGCAAAGTGGTAGAACAAAATGAAGCGAATTTAAAAGGGAGTAATATACAGAGGAACAATTGCATCGTGTCATATCTAAACCCCCTGCTGAGTATATGAAGTGCACCACCATGCTTTCCCCAAATTAGGCTCCGGCTATAATTAATGAGAAAAAAAAAAAATCCTCTTACTGCTAATAAGGTGCTGCTCGGACATATTTCACGTAGAAACCGTGTAATACCGGGAGGTAATTTTCCAAACATAAAAAGTTATTGCGGCAATATAGTTTACAGGTTTGCCATGGAGCGAGTCCAATTGAGCTGCTAATATGTTTTTGGTCTTAATGTGAAAATGATTGTGCATTCCGTTATGAAGAAATATTACGCAATTACAATTTCCCGGCCTTCCGCTCTGCCCCTGTGCGGTGAGTTGATTTCACAGGAGGACTAGCTCCGAGATATATAGCGTGCCTTCAAACGCCGGGTCCAAGGCAAAGGGGGTGTTACAAGTTCTCATAAATATCAATAATGCTGAGCTAATTCACTAACATGGCCGCTGCCAATCAATTAGAGGACTCGCACGAGTGGCCCTTCTCCACGGCGCTGCAACAGCTGCGCGGCTCAACAACAGAACAGCGCCGCTGCGAATAAACGGTCCGATATACCGCTCCCGTGATTCACACACACACACACACACACACACACGCAAACCCCTTTATAACTCTTTATGGGTGTCGCCATGTTTGTTTGTTTCTAGCTTTGGTTAAGGTGGTGTCTGTTTCGTTTTTCGTTCTTTGTCCCTGGCAGACTGCGGGCGGTGACAAAGATTGGAAGACGTGTGTGTGTTTGTGTGTGTGTGTGTGTGTGTGTGTGTGTGTGTGTGTGTGTGTGTGTGTGTGTGTGTGTGTGTGTGTGTGACATAGAAGCTGTTTGAGACTTC
>NC_136948.1:18240338-18242838 GCF_949987615.1 Pollachius pollachius | reverse complement strand
ATAAACAGGATAGAGATGGTGCGTGGGGGGGGGGGGGGGGGGGGGGGGGGTGGGGGGGGGGCGGGCGGGGTGAATTGCAGCAACATCCAGGACCGGCAAAACGTATCGGGTTCAGACGACAACCACTGTGAAGTTCTGTGTGTCTGAAAAAGCGCAGAACTCACTGCCGTTTTAGGGTTTCTACAATAGCGACGATTTGAAATGCCTTAGTTTTGGTCATATCGATATGAGAGCAGTCGGGAAAAGTTAGAGCTTTTCACTCATATCGGTATCTCTAGCCGAACCTGAAAGAAATCAGCATTTGTTTCTTAAAGATCTAGTCACCGGCTTTTCTTGCACATCTTATCTCTGCAACCAAGTCCTGGCCCCCGGATCGCAGCCCGAGTACACACACACACACGCACGCACGCGCACACACACACACACACACACACACACACACACACACACACACACACACACTCAAACAAACACACACAAACACACACACGGATCGCAAGGAGACGCTCTACAGCTCACATGCCTCACACATACACACACACACACGCGCTCGCGCATTTGTGTCCAAATATTTTGGCCATTAGCGAACAATCTGTTTTCTATCGCCGTTACTTTATGCGAGCAAGAACTTGTACGAGGATAAAAAAAAACAACGTTTTTAGGCATTGTTGTTTACTTTACAACATCCGACGAGTAGGGGAACCAATGGGTGGGGGGGGGGGAGACTTTATAATTGACCAAAACTATTTTTCAATTACAACCATGAAAAATCACAGACATATTACGCACCAAAAACACACAACCCCACAGCAGCAACATTAACGCACGAAGCTCCACAGCAGACACGTCCACCAATTAGGACCTCGGTTAACTAATGGTCCAGCGTTCAATAAAGAAAGACATGGTTTTACACATCTGGTGAAATTGCCCTCCCACATTCAAATAAGAGTTAAAAGATTTAAAAGAAAAAAAGAAAAATAAAGACGTGTAATTATAAGTCTCTGGGAAGGGTTTTGTCCTGCTTATCACATTTTATTTAGGTTAAATTTAAATTAGGACTCTGTGTGATGACGTATATGTGGGCCTTATAGGCTATAATATTTCCGGGTAAGTTAGGCTACGTGTGTTTTTTATGTCGTACGAAATAGGCTACTTGAAAGCTTTAAGAATCGTTGATAATTGAAGTCACAATTTCAGTTAGAAAACTGAAAAGGATTGCGTTATTTAAATGGCGCAGAGTCACAGAAAAATAAAACTTTCCTGGCTTATTTTATCTTAAATTCCACATTATACGGGGTAAATGTTTCCCTACATCCCTCCTATTTTTCTTTTGTAAATGGCGAACTTAAATACATTGCAGCAACAAGGGCCGTTAAAGAAAACGATGGACCAAACTTAATCGTGTCCCACTATCAGGGAGGACAGGTCCTACTACGGTCGCCCGTCCATTCAGTTGAAAATAGAGAGTTTTGTTCAATCAAAAAAAACTTCCATTTACAAGGAAAACAGCAATTGTTGGACCATGTTTATAAATCACTGATGAAAAATAAATGTTTCGTTCGGTATGCCTAAGTCTCGCACATATAATTGTCTAAATTAGGCATGTTTTTGCATAAGACTGTACATAATAGGCTATATACACTAACTTTACAACAATAAAAGCCAGACTATAAATGCAATAGCAAAGTAAATCAAGTGGGATATAAATAGTAATTATAAAACAGCTCAACCGCTTGAAATGATGATTTCGTAAATATAAAAACACACAACACACTTTGAACCTCCAAGAAACCAGCTTTCTATTCTTTCGATCTTTTTAAAGAAATGCACAGGTCACGCACGGCACGTCCCCTCCTTATCAAATAATAATTTTACAACTTTTCTTTGTTTTAACCTTAAAAAAATAAATACGAGTATATATCAAAATGTAAAAAAGTGTCACAATACAATACATATAATAATAGTTGCAGCGGAATAAAGGCGGTGGACTTACGTGCTATTTCTCTCTGAGACACGTGCTGTGGGTTCCCCTGCTTGCGACGGGACATTGCCCTGGCATTCACAGTGGCATTGCCCGGAGAGCGGCACTGGAAAGGGTCGGCTCGCTTGCCTCCTATCGCGTCTTCCTTCTGGCCCCTAACTTTGCGAGGGGACCTCCACAAAAGGCTGCACCACAGTGCGCAATTGCGCTCTCCGGTGACCGGCCGTGGCGGTGCGCTGGAGCCGAGTCGTCGCTGCAGTGAACTGGCGGTGGTCGGTCGGTTCCCTCGACAGGAGGACAGGCGATCAATGCCCACAGCAAGTGTCCGCCGCGAACCCACTTCTTCGGGTTCCCAGTGAACCGATGGAACCTGTTTTTTGTTGTTGTTGTTTTTTGGTGGATCGTGTTTGGTGTGTTGAGTGTCGCTGCGGTTAGTCCGGCTTGTTAGTCTTTCGCTCTCACGCCGTCTTGCGGACTCGAGGCACCGTTTGACAAAAGAGGAAGGAGGCGCAAAGTGCA
>NC_136948.1:18220338-18235338 GCF_949987615.1 Pollachius pollachius | reverse complement strand
TTGGTCGTTGAGGACGATCAGGGTGAGTTATGGGGGACAGTCACACACACACAAACACACACACGCGCACACACACACACACACACACACACAAACCAACACACACCGCCCTAGGTTCTCTCTTTGCCCTCAGCTTCATTTGCATATATATGCGGCTGTTTGTTTGTTTTTATGTCGATGCTTACTCCGACTGGTCGGAAGAGCGCTGGGCTTTTAACGAGAGGCGGAGCGGAAAGGTGTCCTTTGGAGTTTTAAGATCGCTTCCGACAATTTGCGGCCTAATATTCAGAGTTTATGCACCCAGCTGTGGCCTAGCACGTCGCTAGTCAGTTGACGACATCTTAAATGTCCTTTTGGATGTGTTTGTTTATTTGTTTATTTTTATTTTTATTGACGCTGACTTAGTGGAACCTTTATTGGGGGGATGGCATAAACCCCCCACATGGCAGACCGGTCAGAAAGGGCCCTCCATTCCCTTCATTAAGACCACCCCCGGGTCCTAACATAGTGACAGAATTGACGACAAAACAATGGTCCACCATTAATCACGATGCGTGGTGTGATTATGTTTCATTGTCCAATCCCAGGCGAGGAGATAAAGACGAACGTTGGAGGCGGACATCACGGCACAGATGCCTCTAGATCATTTAAAGGGCATAAGGTGATTGACAGCTACGAGGCAATGAGTTTGCGGTGGTGGAGGCTTCATGGCGAGGCTGAGCGAGAGAAGGTGCCGTGCGCCTCTGTCTAGCTGCAGCCTTATCACTGGACCCGCAATACAACACCACCCTCTATTGGCCAGCCTTCCACTGGCAAGTGGCTCTGGCCTTCTCCATGCCCATGTATATATGTATGTGGTTTCTTGGTGTATGGTGTGTGGTGTGTGTGTGTGGGTGTGCGTGCGCGTGTGTGTGTGTGTGTGTGTGTGTGTGTGTGTTTGTGTGGTTGTATGTGTTTAATTGTGTGTGTGAGTGTGGTTTTGTGTGTTTGTCCAAGTGAGTGTGTGTGTGTGTGGTTTCCCATGCATACTTTTGGTCGTGCACATGCAAAAAGAGCGGATGTGTTTGGCATCTCCGGGGGGACGCCTGGCCGTTCTATTCTTAGGTGCATCTGTTCGCCGTCCATCCCAGAGTCAATATTAAAGATGATTGATTACCTCTGTTGTCCAAGACGGTGTGCCTGTGTGTGTGTGTTTGTGTGTGGGTGTATGTGCGTGTGTGTGTGTGTGTGTGCGCATTTTGCTTTTTTGCCTATGTTTGCCTATGTATCACTGTGTCGGTGTGTCTGTGTGTGTGTGTGTGTGTGTGTGTGCGCATGTGTGCGCGCATGTGTGTGTGTGTGTGCATGCGTCCATGTTTGCCTATGTACCACTGTGTGTGTGTGTGTGTGTGTGTGTGTGTGTGTGTTCCGTATCTCTGCATATGTGAGCCGTCTCCGTAGCTAAAGACACATGAAATATACATCAGGTTGATTTAAAGCCTTGCCCATACCTCCCTGAATGCTGATGCGGGCGGTTATTAATTGGGTGATGATATTTCATTAAAAAGCGTTTGGTGACACTTACTTACAGATTTGGGGGGGAATTTAAATAAGCCGACTGTGAGAAGCTAAAAGGGAGCGAAAAAAAAAAGAAAGTCTCCTGTGCTTATGATACTCTCTGCATGGGTTTAAGAGGCAGCATTTAGGGGGGGGGGGAGGTGGCAGAGAAGAGAAGCCCCGAAGCACAATTACAGATATCAAAGTTGAAATTATTCCTTTTTAAGGGGGGGGGGGGATGCTAATGATAGATTTTTATTTAGAGCAAGTTTAACACGTACCGCGGCAACCGCACAGAACACTCATTACCGGCACTCGCACACATCTATCTCACATCTCTCGCTCTCTCTCTCTCTCTCTCGCTCACACGCTCGCTGTCTCTCTTTCTCACACACACCGTCCCTCTCAATTACACTCTCTTGAAGACACTTTTCTCACACAATTCTCCCTGTTCTCCTGAGAGAGATGCACTTTTTGCCCAGTTGCTAAGAGCCAGCGTCACACCAGTGAGGGCTTGGTTCGGCCACAGCCTACACATCTGACCAGGACTGACCAATCACGGCACAGGGTTTTGTCTACACCTTTAACTGTTTCCGTGGCTTAATGCTTAATAATGCAGCATTCAGGGATAAGTGAAGTGCTCGGTAGTCAAAACAAAAACCTCCAAGAGGTTCTATAATTTAGTCCCGCACTTGTTCCGACTCACCCTGGGAGACTCTGGGATGTGGTGTAATTCTGTAAATAGCACCAGGGTTATACGCAGGTCTACATGGCTTCTGTACAACCCGTTTACACCCAAGTCAACCAGTGTTCAGCAGTTATTTAACCCAGTCATATTTGCACCAAGCCTGTTCATATTTACAAATCAGGCGCATCCCGAGCCACTGGGAGGTGGATATTTGCTCCGTGTGTTTGTATTTGTGCTCCAGTCCACACTTGTCTCCAACTGCACGGTGCAGATTCAATACAGAGTTGGGTTCGCTCTCAGAGAGAGGAGAAATGTATTCTATTGTCCTAATTAGAGCGCCGTCGGATGACAGAGATGGATCACGGAGGCGAAGGGGCGAAGGCACCGCTGCTCTTATACCAGAATAAACGTGGGCTCCTTCCCTCCGTCTAAACGGAGAGAGCGGCCTCACATTTACATGCAGAATATAAACACTGTCGGTGGTGAGACCCTGGAGGTATTCTTTATTATTATTGTTATCCATGCTGCAGTGCGGGCTGGATGTACATCTGGGGAAAGGTCTATAGCGACCACCGTGTGACATTAGACGAACCACCGAGGAGGGGTCCCCCGGCCCGGGGAGACTCGGGACCGACCGGCGGGCCGTGAGACCGGGCGGCGGGAAAGTGAGAGCCTCTACTTTGCGCCGCGGACAAGATGAGATTTAAAAGAATAAAACACAAAACTCGGTTGCCTTTGCCAGATCTCTTTAGGACCGCACGGCCTCACACCGTCTTATAGGAGGGAGTCCTCCCTGAAGATCCAGGGGGGGGGTGTGTGTGTGTGTGTGTGTGTGTGTAGGGGGTGGTGGGGAGGGGGGGGTCACTTTGAGGGGTGCATAAGAAAAGGGCCTTGGGCCGGAGAGGGGAGCCCACGGGGCCGGACGCTATTGCCTTGCTGAAGACAGATGGCGTCCGGTTGTGAGTAAATCAAGTTTGCTGCTCGGCAGCCGGACTCAAGGCCCGCTCCCAGCGGGGGGTTGCCCGGGAGGCTGCGGAGGAACCAAGCTGATAAACACACACACACACACACACACACACATACACAATCACAAATAAAACACACACACACACACACACACGCACACCGATACAACGTATACACAGACACCAGACAGACAGCAAACAATCACAGAAAGCACACAAAGAAACCCAAACATTCACAGAGACGCGCACACGGTGCGCACAAAAGCACACGTACACATGCACACCATGTGAGTTGGAGTGCTGCTTGAAAGTCTGCATTCACCGCCAATTGGGTGAAGGCAGGAAGCCTCCCACTTCCAGTTTTCTCGCTCACCTCCCTGAAACACTTAGGTGACGGTTCCAAAGGACGTATTGAACGGTTTTCTGCAGAGAGAGAGGGACAGAAGGACTCCCTTACTGATGCGTCGACAGGGCCGTGCGGCTGTCGAACGTTGTGTTTAGCATACCAGGAACATACCCGAAGCCAATGCACAGCACGACACCGCGACACCACGAGTACGACACCACAACACTACATGACACTACGAGACACTGCGTGACACTACGGGTGGTATGCGGCTGCTCTTTCAGGGGTGATGCATCGCCCCCAAACGGAAGCTGTTTCCCACCCAGCCCAACTTGGAGAGCTGAATCTCCGCAACAAGAATCTTAAGGGAAAAATGGGCTTTTTTAAAGAGGAACTTTTCTAATATGAGAGCGTACTGCGTCATACACGCGTTGTGACCCGGCAAAATAAATCGAAGAAAAGTTTGACCATACATGTCAAATTGAGCAAGTAAAAAGAAACAGAGGATTTCGGTTGGGTATTACATTTGAGATTGTTGGATATAATTTGACTGGCAATAGCGGGAGACAGTTACACTAGGATACTACGTTAGGCCAATCTAGGATTTGATAGCACATTCACAGAACCTATTGTTACCTTTTCCTTAACAGGCTGCTAATGTCTTGTATGTGTACAGTTGCTGGGTGGCTCTTATCAGGATGACCCACATGAGACGGCAGCGAGAGAGAGGTGCAAGAGCCATCCATCACTATGATGAATTACACACACACACGCACGCTCAAACACAAATGCAGACACACACACACACACACACACATATACAAACACGCACACACATGCAGATACACACACAAACACACAAAAATGCAGACACACACACACACACACACACATGCATGGACACACACACACACACACACGCAGACCCACACAAAAACGCACACGACTCACACACAAACACAGAACCAATATCACACAAAAAGGGAGAGAAAGGAAGAGAGCAATAAAGAAATACTGAGGAAAGGACAGGGTAAAGAATAGGTACCATTTATGAACTGTGGGTCAATATACAACCAGTTTACACTATTTTTATCAATGCAAAGGCAGTTGTTGACGAGAAAATTACCTGTGAGATATTTTTTCTTTGGAAGAGTGTTTGTTATCAACAGAGAAGATTTGATACAAAATAGCGTGATTTCAAAATATTGGTTGTTTTCATTTGGCATTTTCCTCCCCTATCATTTCCTCCAGTTTAGAAATAAACCTGTGGATTTAGAAGAGAAATCGGCTTTTAAGTCCAGTAAATCTGTGTCTGGTTGAGGAATGGTTAGGCCCATAATGGAATAAATGCTTGATTGCAAAAGATTGCTGTGTACATGGATTCATTTAAATGAGTCTTTGAGACGGTATCAGTGTGTGGGCTACCCATGTAATTGGATGAGCAAACTCTAGCTGGGTCAAAATTATGTCGTTCTGTTTTCTGTAAATGTTAACATACATTTCACATCACAGACACACACACACACACACACAGTCATTTAGAGGCTTAATTATAAGAAATCACAGGTCAAATTCACTCAATCCCTATAATCTTGGCTGTTGTTTCATGTTGAGTAAAACCATTCTCTCACTTTGACTCTCATTCTCACTGCTCTCTCTCGCTACCTTTCTCTTGCTCTCTCTCCCTCTATCTCGCTCTATCTCTCTCTCTTTCTTTTGCTCTCTTTCCCTCTCTCTCTCTCTCTCTCTCTCTCTCTTGCTCTCTCTCTCTCTCTCTCTCTCTCTCTCTCTCTCTCTCTCTCTCTCTCTCTCTCTCTCTCTCTCTCTCTTTCTCAGTCGGTTCCATTTGAACGTTAATCTACATAGCCTATATTCGTTGCTCTGTGTTGTATTATTCACCTACTTCTCGATGTTTACGCTTCCTTTGCTCACTGCATCGGCGTCTGTTCTCACCTTTCATCATCTCAGTGGCACTTTCTGTCCGTCTGTCTGTCTGTCTTCCATAGGTTTCCCTCGGTCTCTGTTTAATGCTAATTAGGAAGCGCGTCAGCTTCCACTCATTAGCTGTCCTCCGCTGCCCCCTGCTGGTCACTTTTCCCCCCTAATACAATTACCGTCAACTAGACCGATGATGATCCGGACATTCTTTTATCTTTAAACTTCAGTAATTCCAATTTTCTTTAATTAAAAGTGGGCGTGGATTCAGCGGCTCGAACCAGGTGAAAAGTCAATATCGTGGTGTGCGATTTTTTTTCAAGCATTTTCCAATGTCTTTACACCGTGTAAACATCCATTCGCTCAAACCAACAATTTAGAGTTAACTTCATATCCTCTATGTATATCCTGTATGCTGTGTGTGTGAGTGTGTGCCTGGTCTTTGTGTGTGTATGTGTGTGTGTGTGTGTGTGTGTGTGTGGTGGGGGGGGGGGGGGGGGGGGGGGGGGGGTTCTAGTAGTGTCCACTCTAAAGAGGTCACTGTCTTCTCAGGGGCTTGAGGAGTGGATTTGTCCTCCTGTGGTCAGGTAACCATGATGACACGCGTGACAACTCAATGCACACAACCCTCATCATGTGCTACACCACAGGAACACTTCACTGGGAATATCTGTGGGGAAGGGAGCGACATCGGAGGTTTTGATACAGAATATTGTTTTCCCACACATCTTTCCATCATGTGGTTTTAAAATCGATTGAGTTTTCATCATATCGATATGAAGTGGTATTGTGGAAACACATGTTTTATCCATACAGCCACAAATAGGATATTTGAATAACGATAACAGATGGGTATGGAGTTCTGCTTGACGAGTAGTAGTGGCCATAAATGATCACATTGTCTAATCATCTATAGGATCGCAGTTGACAAAAATAACGTATAATTCCTTAATTGCCATTGGCATGCAATAGAGTTTGTATTCATTGTAAACAATATCATGATTGATGCTACCTCCGCGGCTATATGTAAACCTTGGGTGGGCGGATCACCATCATAGAACATGTATGTTGACAACTTTGTCCCCGGTAGTGCAGGGGCATATGCAACACTTGTATAACACCTATTGAAAACAGACTATGGATCATCCTGCTGTAAGACTCTCTGGGCCAAGAAATCCTTTTGGTGTTGGAAACTTCTAGAAAACTGTTCCTTCCCGACTGTCTTGGTCTTTGCTCTCGATCTTTTCAGTTGCCCTCAACCCCTCCATCACCACCTCCACCACCGACCAGCCTTGCCCGTCCACCTTGCGCCCACACACGCACACACACACACACACACACACACATACACACACCTACTTTCTTCTCCACCCCACTGGCCTTCTTCCCGCACCCACATATCTGGCCTGACAGTCAGGCTACTGGGCAGGCAAGGGAGCCATGCCATGCCACAAGCCATCACGTCACACACACACAAACACACACACACACACGCACACACACAATCTCATGTCGTCCACCTGTGCAGCCAGGGGCCATAGGCCAGGCCAGCGGCGATACAAGCTCTTCTTTGTAGTGGTCAGAAAAAAACAAAAGCAGAACATGCGAGAGTTTAGAAACGCACACACACGCTCGCACACACACGTATACACACGGGCACACACTCAGAGGGACGGTGGTTGAAGTGAAGGCAGGTCTAGTGGAATTTTAGGTCAGGTCCGGGCGAGGTCTGATGAAGATGAGGTGGGACGCAGGCACTGGGGCCTTTGCACCGCTCCACCGGTGTGTGTGTGTGTGTGTGTGTGTCTGTGTGTGTGTAAAAGAGAGATCTAACCCTAACCCTAATCCAAGCTGATTTTTGCGGCCAAAGAGTGACAGGCGAGGGGAGGACATGGCCATCAAAACAAAACTGGACACACAAGCGCACACACACACACACACACACACACACACCAACACACAGACACACAAACACATGCACACACAGGGGTAGGATGGTCAGTGGTCTCCTGATGTGGAGGTGTGGGAGTCTTCCTCGAGGGCTATGGAAGAGCAGGGGAGATTGCAGTCAGTAATGCTATGTCACATGTCCGGCATCACATGACTGCACTGACATTTATGCATCCACGGATGTATACGAGGACTACGTGGCACTGTAGGTGAAAAATAACCACAACGTAAAGCAAAGCACCCGCCGTGGTGATGCAAGGCAGTCAGTTGGCCCCCGAATGCTCACCTCACACCAACCATCTTGGGGTGAGGATGAAACTATCCAATCAGCGGCTGTGGGAAGATCAGGGAAGCTGGCTATCTGAGGAACAGCCTTCAAACTGTAATCTGTTTTATGTGAGGAACAGTCTTCAAACTGTCATCTGTTTTATCTGAGGAACAGTCTTCAAACTGTAATCTGTTTTATCTGAGGAACAGTCTTCAAACTGTAATCTGGCTATCTGAGGAACAGTCTTCAAACTGTAATCTGTTTTATCTGAGGAACAGTCTTCAAACTGTAATCTGGCTATCTGAGGAACAGTCTTCAAACTGTAATCTGGCTATCTGAGGAACAGTCTTCAAACTGTAATCTGTTTTATCTGAGGAACAGTCTTCAAACTGTAATCTGGCTATCTGAGGAACAGTCTTCAAACTGTAATCTGTTTTATCTGAGGAACAGTCTTCAAACTGTAATCTGGCTATCTGAGGAACAGTCTTCAAACTGTAATCTGGCTATCTGAGGAACAGTCTTCAAACTGTAATCTGGCTATTTGAGGAACAGTCTTCAAACTGTAATCTGTTTTATCTGAGGAACAGTCTTCAAACTGTAATCTGGCTATCCGACTGGCTACCAGCTACTTCACTCGTCAACAACTCTGCACCACCATCGACATGAATCGTGTTCTGTTTTCTAACAATTGAATTGGACTTTAACTATCGAGCTTGTTGTGCTACCATTACGCCCATTACGGCCCCCATTGCACTCCTAACCATCCCTGGAAGGAGACATCCCTCTCTCTGTGTTCCTGTGTCTATTTCATTGACTAGACTCACTGCTTACACTTTGAATGCGTACCGTGGGGTAATGTAGGGACACAAGGCCTCAGTGAGAACACATCATCAGAAAGACAGGGCTCTTGCACAGGACAGGGTCCCCTTCTCCGAGTCTGGGTATTGGGGATATCAAATAGACCCAGACGGGTGAAAACCCTCCAACACCTCTTTACCAGCACCATCTGGTCTCCCATTCAAGGATGGACTAAGGAGGCCAGCCATGCTGAGCCTTCCAAAGACCCCAACAGTGCGAGGCGTGTAGCCACGGTGCTGCTGGGGATGTGTCAAACAGAGGCTGACTTCCATCAAGTCATACTACCTTACAAACCACCCTCCTTCATTCGAAATGCTCCATTCTTAACTCCATTACCCGATACACTCACACACACATACACACACGCACGCACGCACGCACACACACACACACACACACACACACACACACACACACACACACACACACACACACACACACAAACAGACACACACACACACACACACATACACACACAGACACACACACACACACACACACAAACACACACGTACAAACACAAACACAGACAACAGGAGCACTGACACACAGACAGACAGATAGCCCATACAAGACAGGGAGGATTGTGGCCGGCTTCCATCATCGCACGCCACGCCACAGATCCATCACGCCGTCATAGGCCACTGCTGGCGTCATGGTTACCACACATGCAAAACAAGGACACTGTGTGCGTGTGCACGTGTGCATGTGCGTGTGTGGGCGTGAGAGAGACACAAAGCATATGTGCATGCTTTATTTCTATATTTATACAGAGTGCCGTGCATGTATGTGCACCCGTTGTACTCACTGTCCATCCATCTGCCTGTCCTTGCACACCTGTATTTAAAATTGCGCCACTGTGGCAATGCGTGTGTGGGCGCGTGTGTGTGTGTGCGTGTGTGTGTGTGTGTGTGTGTGTGTGTGTGTGTGTGTGTGTGTGAGAGCGTGCGTGTGTGTGTGTGTGTGTGTGTGTGTGTGTGTGTGTGTGTGTGTGTGTGTGTGTGTGTGTGTGTGTGTGACACAGATGTCCTCTGAGTGCAGACGCACCTTGTTAAGGGTATTAGGGATCAAGCGAGTGATTGATCTACATGTCAGGTGCCTAAGTGGTGCGTTGGAGCTGCCCGTCTGCCCCCCCAGCCCCACGCTACGTCCCGAGGTCAATTAACATGCTGTCTGCCAGCCTTGTGTGTGTGTGTGTGTGTGTGTGTGTGTGTGTGTGTGTGTGTGTGTGTGTGTGTGTGTGTGTGTGTGTGTGTGTGAGTTTGTGCGTGTTTGTGTGAGCCTCTGAATAAGAGAGAAAGATATGGTGCGGAGAGGAATGAGGGACAGTGCAACAATAGCTATGGCTTTAGATGTTTGCCAATTAATTACAATTGGAGATTACTTCTGGGTAAAATATTAAATAAATATTTTCTGCTGCGAAACTGATAGTGAGGAAGTGAAATGTACTAGAAGTGCATCAGACTGTATGTAGAATCAAAGTGACCAACCCAACCTGCTCAGGGAAACATATCCCTTAGTCCAAGTGTGTTTTGATGGGTGTTTGTGTGTGGATGGGTGTGTATGATGAATTCTGCATGAGGAGATATAAATGATAGAGGATCACTGGCTATTGGCCTACCTAGTCTCTAGCTAGCGCTGCATTTGAGAGCAAAATTGGTCCCACACTCTGTGATGGGAATGTTATTGATGCGAACACAGCCCTACAGGCCTAGCTGTCCCTGAAAAACATTGAGAGAGGTCCCTAAGGAGTCTGGGAGTGTTATTAAATTATGTTTTAGTCTAACCCCATTTGAGGCTGTGTTAATGAAGGGGTTTTATGACACTTTATTCACTCAAAATCATGGCTTTTTGACGATGGAATCCTATTGGACCCATGGCTTTGACCATGAATATTAATAAGCAATTTTTTTCCTGGCGCTTGCATAAAATCGGAGTTGTTAAGTTCCATATGATCAGTACAACAAATACAAATGTGGGCCGATGCAAATCATATAACGTTAACCATACAAGCGGCAGGGGGATCTGTGAGGGTGATGGGTGCATTTCTAGATCGCTTATTGAACATTTTCATAGTGGAACTTAAATTACAAACGTATTATTCTCAACCTTTGAGTGAGGACAAAAGTCTGTGTGTGTGTGTGGGGGGGGCGGGGGGGGGGATCTTTATGAAGAGAAAAAAACATCCTTGCTTACAGAAAAGGCATCCTAAGTGGTTTGCAACAAGGAGTGCAGGACTTGAACAATAAGAACGTCTACTGTGGTCGTCCAGGGCTGTAAAGCATGTGGGACCCACTATTGTATGTAATTGGTCAGAATTGCGGCGGTAGCGACGGCCGTTACGACGGTATGGTGTGGCTAAGGAGCTTTCAAGTATCATTAGGGAGGGCCGTGGCTACCAGCGGATGAGAGCCCGACGAGAGCCCCCCACGCGATCGACGACGGCATGTACGGGGATCAGCTTTTGTGCCACCGTCACAATGCTTGCTTGACGACGCCGTGTCTTAACACTACTACAGAGACAATGTACAGTCACGTTGAGTTCATTAAACACTATGGCTCCATTGACTCAATGCAATTTAATTGTATTTGTATAGCCCTTAATTACAGGTACAATCTAGAAGGGCTTAACAGGCCATCTATGTTTGACACCTCCCAGACCCAAGCCCCCAAGAGGGCAAGAAAAAACTCCATTAATTAGCAAGGAAGAAATCTTGAGAAGGAACGCAGAGTGCGAGATCCCTCCTTCCAGGGATGGTCAGGAGTGCAATGGGGGCCATAATTGACATACATGCATACATATATACAGGCAAAACATTTTAAATATGTGATGGGGTGCTTGCCGGTTAACCGTAAGGAGAGCCCAGGCATTCAATTGCAGTCACTGCGATATGCCAGGCATCCTGCCGCAGTCAGCGCAACACGCTAAAACAGACACATCCCCTACATAATAAATTAGAAGAGGAAAGTGCATAAAGAGACTAAAGAGTGCATAAAGACTCAATCAACCCTGGTAAACAAACCTAAACATAGGCCGAGTGCATTAATGGGCAACAATTGTGTATCCAAGAAACTGTCTACCCTACCAATGTTAACCAACCAATGAATTGGGGGTTAGTGTAACCTTGTTCCCAGGCTCATCTCACGACTGGAACGTGCTGCTCTAAATCTGAGTCATTTTGAAGCATGCTTCAGAGGGAGTGATAGCTAGCTGTTTGAGCTACATGTGTTTAGCGAGGACAGACTAGAGACAGGGAGGGACTTCCAATAGACCGATAGAGGGATATCTGTTTCCGTTAAATGGCTTGATTATTGCTTTGTCAAATTATTCATAAAATAAATAAAGATATTTGTTCTCCTTGTCCTTGTTGGTCTTCTTCTCATGTTCTTATTCTTTCTCACATTGGGGACTGTTAACTAGCTTAAAAGCTTACAGGAAGTAAGGGAATGAAAATTGTGCTCCAGTATCCAGGATAACACTACAAACGATGACCCTCACTCAAGCCTAGGGGGGAGGGCAGGGGTTCCTGGCTATGGGTCATGGTCCCGTGGGAGGTTGGCTGATATACATATAGGTCTGAAGGAGATTTGGTGATCTATTTTAGCGGAGCATTCTTAATTTCATATTTTGCTCCTGGACGTCCTGTATATACAAATGGAATGCAATGTGTAGCAGCTGTTGATTGCGTACATTTGCAGAGCTGGAAATTAGCTTACGGGTCAACGAACGTTGGGAACATCTGGGTAAGGGTGTTTGAAAATATAGACTAGCCGAGAATGGCTGGATAAGCCCCAGTTAGGGTTGTACTGCAGCGCCGGATATTGCATTTATAAAGGGTTAGGGGTGAAGGTCTTTATGGTAAGTGAAGGCGTAGACTATACTGGTAATTCTTGCTGAGGTTGGATTTAGTGGGAGACCAACAGGGAAAGGCATTATGGTTTTCTTAGTGTATGGGAAATTTAGGGTTGGTCAGGTGTTAAGTATGAAGTAGAGGGACTAGTATTGCAAAGCCAATCCTGGTATGCTTGTTTCAACGGCAGAATGGCCGTTAAAAGGAAAACAGAGCCACAACAATGAGGTTTGTGTTTGTGATTAATTGTGGAGCTTAGCACAACATTATAATTTGCATTGGAATGAATACAGCAAGCCTATCCATCCTGAAGATGTGCCCCACAAGCCACAAGCCTCGCCTATAGGGCACACACACACACACACACACACACACACACACACACGCACACACACACAAACACAAACACACACCAACACATACACAAAAACACACACACATACACACACACACACAAGCGTAATATATTGAGTGCAGCACGTCAGATGTTAAATATAGATGCCAACGGTCGGGATGGGCGCATTCATGAGACTGTAAGATTAATGTCATATTGGACTAAGTAACGGCCCCCCTACTCATTCTATCAGCGTTAGAATAATGGCCCCTCCATTTGATGCTGATTATCCCATGGACTGCAGCGACCGTGGAGACGCGGCGAGCGGTAGAATAGGAGAAGGATAGGGGAGCAAATGTGGACAACACATAGCGGGATGGAACAGAGAGCGCCCCAGCAAACCCTCTGGGTTACAAATGACGCTTTACCGGAGTTCACCAGTACACACTACGTGTGTACAAAGTGGGGAGGGGGTTAGGAATAAAACAGGACTAGAGTTTTTTTTTTCCGGTACTTCCGATGGTTAAACCACGCCAGCGTATGTGTGGCCGGCTTGGCCGAAATGCGAAACAAAAACAAGACAAGATAAAAGAGAGAAAGAAAGAAAGGAAAGAAAGGAAAGAAATGCATGTAGTGGGAGAGGAAGAGGGATGCAACCCCGGGCTGTAGTGTGGTGCACCCCCTTCTACCCCTTCTACCCCATCCCCGCCTCCCCCCTACCCTCCAGGGACGTGAAGGCTGCCCCCCCCCCCCTGCAGCCTGTCTCTGTATTTGCATGCACCACAGCACAGCGGTGCCTGAGAACCTTCTCCATCAGCCACAAACAAATGAGCACGCTCTCTTGGGCAGGTGTTTGCATCTTCTCCATCTCTCTTCTCTCCTCCTCCTCCTCCTCCTCCTCCTCCTCCTCCCTCTCTTCTCCTCCCCCCATCCACCCCTTTCTCCTTGGGAAAAGTATCGAGCGTAGAAAAGGGTCCCTGACACCCCCACTCCAGCACACGCACGCACACACACACACACAGGCACACGCACACGCACACACACACAGGCACACACAAACACATTCATTCCTCCTGCCCCTGACTTTGGATGCACCCCTCCTTTCCAACCACCCTACCCCCCCCCCCCCCCCCCCCCCCTACACCCATCACCCAACCGTCCTCTCAAACCGCCCCCCCCCCCCACCCCCCCCCTTCTCCAGCCCCTGTTCCCTCCCTCTCTCTCTCTCTCCCTCTCTCTCTCGCCGTCTCCCTGCCTCCATTTGCAAATGATCTCGCTTGTCTGCATATTGTCACTTGGAGCCCGCTCGGCCATTCATCACCTGTCGGCCGCTGTTCGCCGCCGCCTCTCCCTGTGCCCTCCACACTTAATTGTTCCCTCTCTGACCTGGGAGAATAGAGAATGATGTCCCCCCTTCTCTCTCTCTCTCTCTCTCTCCCCCTCGCTGCTTTCCCCTCGTCTTCTCTCTCTCCTTCCGTCACCAAAAGAGACAGAGGTGGGCGAGGGGCGCCTCCCCCCCTCCCCTTGGTGGGGGGTTGCATGCCGAGGAGGAGATAGGGAAAGAGAGAAGGAGGGAAAGAAAGAAAGAAAATCTCAAATAGATAAATTAAATTAAATAAACCTCCCCAGAAGCAAAGTGTTATTATTCTGGTTTTCTGTTCCATTGTATTTGTCTTGTTACTCCGTTCCTCACTTCCTCTGTGTTTCTAGGGCACCGGTAGTTCAAGCAAGGGGGGAGGAGGAGAGGGGAGAGGAGAGGAGGAGAGGAGGAGAGGAGAAGAGGAGGAGAGGGGAGAAAATGAGGAGAGGAGAGAGGAGAGGAGAGAGGAGAGGAGAGGAGAGGAGAGGAGGAAGAGAGAGGAAGAGAGGGGAGAGGAGAGGAGGAGAGGAGGAGAGGGGAGAAAAAGAGGAGAGGAGGAGAGAAGGAGAGGAGGAGAGGAGGAAGAGAGAGGAAGAGAGGAGAGGAGGAGAGGAGAGAGGAGAGAAAAAGAGGAGAGGAGAGAGGAGAGGAGGAGAGGAGGAGAGGAGAGAGGAGAGGAGAGGTGGAAGAGAGAGAACGAGTGAGGAAGAGAGGAGAGGAAGAGAGTGGAGAGAAGGAGAGGAAGAGAGGAGGTCAGAGGAGAGGAGGGGAAGAAAGAGAAGAGGAGGAGAGAAGAACAACAGTGTGCATGTGGTTCAGACAGATGACCTGCGTGCGTGATGCTATGAATGTGTGCAAGAGAGATGCTTTGGGAGACTAGTGGACGTGGTGGTGGCGGGGACAGACAGA
>NC_136948.1:18175876-18220138 GCF_949987615.1 Pollachius pollachius | reverse complement strand
ACTCATGGAGGTGGAAACAGCCATGAGGGTCATGAGTATTGCATGGACATTCTCCCCCCATGCAAAGATGAAACATTTTCAACCAAATAAACTCCTCACTGTTACGGACAAATGATGTAGGTAAAAGATGCGCAGCACTTCTTTATTAGCGATCTTCTTGCTAATATTTGATTTGACGTTACATTTCACAATAGTCGCATTGGGTTTCCGACCTGTGCCTTAGCTTAATGGAAGAACAGTTGCGTCTGGATGTGTTGATCTGCTCTAGTGCATACCCTTTCTTTTTGTTTAAATCTTAAACAGTGTCTGCCCTTTTGCACGCCAGCCACATCCTGTAGCAGGGGGGGTGGGTGGGTAGGCGCTGCAGGCATAGTCACCACCACAAGCCTCTGAAGCCCCCTCGCTAAACTCATATGGTAACGTGTGCGTTGGTCCTCACGGCTCTGCAACATGCAACACATCTCCCTGCTGAAGTCATGGAAAGTGCAGAGTTTCAAAAGACAATTTTGGGTTGCCTCTTTATTGGGCCTTTCTTGCTTCCACTCACTGACAGGTAAGAACAGACTGAGCTTCTCCTGCTGAAAGGGATCCATTTCTTGGTTGGGGCCGTTATAACGGGCACTTGCTCACGCACATCAAAGCGCATAGTAAACGTGACTAAAGTGTACTCGTGATGTGAATAATTTGATAATTGGATCGGTTCTAATACAGTTTCCCCCCTATTAATGTTATGATCAGATTATTAACGTGCATGTTAACACACTGTATCTTGACCCCCACCGAACCCCTCATCTCTCATCCAGCACATATTCATCAATAATAAATGGCCGGGTCCATTATAGTCATCATCGCCATTGCCTGGGGGTCGAATTAGGCTCATCCGTGCTTAGAGAGGAGGATGGCTGTTAGGGGATGGGAGGGGGGGGGGGGGGGGGGGGGGGGGGGGGGAGAGAGAGGGAAGGGGCGAGTCAGGGAAATCAAGACACCGCTCTCTCTCTGGTACCCAGTGGAATACTTAAGGGTTATCTTTTTTTGAAGTTTCTGAATCACACAAGTCATGATAAAAGCAACCGTGATGCAATGATAATTTATATTACTCTTTATTAATGTACTTTTTAAAATATATACATATATATATACTAATATATTAGAATTTAGAAATATAGAATTATAACCATATAACAATTCTCTTTTGTGTTACATACAATATTCACCTTCCACATGTTAAGGTGGCCCATAAGTCAAAGGGTGAATGGCAGTATCTCCTTTTAAGGCGTTACGTGTTCGTCATGTTTAACATTCAATCGTCCGACTCAAGGCAGGAAGCCTGCACGGATGACAAGTGGAGAAAATGTGCATCACACGCACACTCTGAGATCAATCGACACTCCTCCTCTGCTGCAACCTCCAAGCTGGCCTCCATAAATGTCTTGACTCGTGTCTCCACCTCCCACACACCTGGCCCCGGCTTTAAACACCGCACTAGGAGTCAGATCACAGACCTGCTGTACCACGACTCTGGTGAACACTCGCAGGACAATGTCGAGGGCTTCGACACTCTGTTCTGGTCCGGCCCGCGCAGACGCCTGGGCCAGACGGCCGCCGCCGCCGCCGCCATTGTATATTAATAGGGGCGGAGGCGTGTATAATTCATGGGGCAGGATGACTTCTGCGAGTGCTGGTCCCCAGGCCGACCCCCTTGTCCTCCAAGCATGCACTCCGTGCGCCGACAGTGAGAAGTAAGGACACCGGACATGTGAGGGGGGACCTCCCTCACCGCTGCCCGACCGACCACCATTATAATAATATATTCAGAGATTAAAAGGGGGTTTTATCTCAGGGCTGCATGCATTATGAATGGCGAAATCTCAAAATTGTATTGCCCCGAATTAAATGATTCAAGATAATGTTTCTTTTATAAATGTGTAAAATGGGGCTAGAGGGGCAAAGAAAAGGGGAGAAATTGCATCGAATTAAACTTTTATTTTACCCTCCTCTCTTCTTCCTGCCTCCCCCCTACCCACACACCCCCACACCCCCACACCTCCCCCTTTGGTTTTCAAAACAAACAATTAGCACACAAACTGAGGTGAGAAATAAAAGACTGAAGTTTAATCGTTAGGACAGCATTAGGACAAGTTTTTCTCATCTTCACTTTAACTGTACAATCTTGCGTGTCTGCTTTTTTAAAATATGTCTATGCCAATTCAGACAGAACTACTGCAGAGTCTACGGCGGTGAGGGAGGTTTAAGTTCCCATTTCGTCTAGTAAGGTCCGTGCCAGGGAACACTTGTATCTATGGCTAAAGCCAGCTGCTCACACAAACTATCTGTCTGAGGGATTGTTCCTTTCTTTCGTTTAGTTTTTGTTTAGTTTTAGTTTTTCTAGAAAAAGCAGCAAGTAGACTGAAAATCTTTAAAGGTTAGTAAGAGTAGATGATTGCATTCAAAAAATACTGTAACCTTGTCAATGGGAAGTGCTCAAGCTACACATCAAAACAAGTGTGATACGAAAACAGGCTCGGCAAGTTACAGACTTAACAGACGCAAGTTTGTTGTACAAGTTAAGCATAAAGGCCTTAGACATTTTGTTAAATATACCCTTGTATCGGTCATATGTTAGGTGAACCGGGTAGACACATACAATCATCATTCTGTGACATTATTATGACACTGCTGTTGTACTCTGAAAGCGCCATGATGCGTCTCCTACATGACGGCATCATGTTGAAGATGAAGGCCAATGTGCACATACTTGGAAGTCGATGCCTGTAAACCAAAGTCTTTGTCTATCGAGGCCTGGTGTACTCGCTGATGGCGGGGAGGGGCTTATACATGGATATGGCTTTCTATTGGGACAAAAAAAGGAAGTAAATAAAAACGCAAAATAAAAGACGTTTGTCTCACCCATTGACAAACATCGTAGGGTCATTACTGTAATTACATTCAAAATAGATTTATTTTTGAAAATAAACATCACGCAAACAAGGTTTATACTAAAAGTATAAATTAAGAGAATAACTTTTGTTTGGGAGGAAAAACTGAACCAAACTGTGTCAGGGCTCAGCTGAGCCTCTGCCAACCGTACCAGGAAGGTTCATACCAAGGGTTCATATGAAATGTCACTATCTGCTATTTAAGATATAGCTGCCATTCTCCGAAAATGGTACACATATTTATGCGTACGTATTCAGTAACTGTTTTAGCCTCCATGAATGACTTTGCTTGAAATATTTCGACAGATCCTTTAAGAAAAATCGGAGTTTGACGAGTCAAACCCAAAAAGTGTGAGTAGAGAACCTCTCAACTCAATGACCAAGATGAACTATAGAAAATGATTGTCATCTCAAATCATAGCAGACGTGTATTGAGACAAACTGCAGCAATAAACCAAACCGAATGAAAGGATTAGATATGATTTTGGCTTTTCCGGGGACAATTTCCTGCTAACTCAATCCCGCCCTTTTCCCTGCGTCTCCCTGAGCACGTGCAAATGCTGCGTACTGCTCTCGGAGGGCTCCCTTGCTTTCTACCGGTAGAACACTCATCCTTTTGTGTTTTCAAATTATATTTTGTACTAATGTAAACCCAAAATCGGTGTTAAGACGGCACCAAACACGCAATTGCCGTTTCTGGTCGGTACAAATGAGTGCTAGCTGAGCGCACTTGCCACCAGATGCCATCACCTGTCACCTATTCAACTGAGGCATCAGAAACAGTGATTGTAATGCACCAGCGTTTCCGCAGAGAGATGGCGCTGTCCGTGCAGAAAGGGGAAATAAAATAAAAATGTCCACCAAAAAAAACATTTAGATTAACCTATTAAGCTCCAGCCTATTTTTTAGGTTTCTGCCCGAGAGTGATCGAGAGTCCCCAAATATGGGGACCCTAGAGTTGAAGAGGTTAACCCGATAATTCTGTTTCTACTTCCGATTCCCAGTGGGTCAAAAATAAATAAATAGCATGGGCTATGGCAGTGCGTGGAATAAACCTATTCAGTCTTCTATCGGACCCCCTTCCTCCGTTCAGTTGGCACTTAGTTTGGCCCCTTCCGTGAGGCCCATCTGGTCCAGGCCTGCGCTCGTGTCCAGCGCTGAGCCCGCAGCTTTACTGGCCTCCTCCAGAGCCGCCGCCTCCGCCTCCGCCGTCTCCCCGTTGGCCTCCGCCGCGTCGGCGAGGCCCCGCCGGCCACCGTCCGTACCGTACACCGCCTTGCCCCCGTTGAGCAGCAGCGGGGTCGCCTCCAGCTCCTCCTTGAGGCCGGCCTGCTGCTCCTCCTCCTCCACCTCCTCCAGCTTGCGCAGGACGATGGGCAGCTTGGCGTCGGCCGCGTCCTCGTTCTCCAGCAGCGCGATGTCGCTCTCCTCGTAGCGCGGCAGCGCGGCGCCCTCCTCCAGCTGCCGCTGGAAGTGCAGCCGCTTGCCCCGCCCGCTGGCCGACGCCTTCTCCAGGATCTGCTTCTCCGCCAGGCGCAGCTGGACGGACGCCCGGGAGTGGGGCGTCAGGTCCGTCTGCTCCAGCGCAGACAGGTCCTCCTGGGGGAGGGCGGGGGGAGAGGCGGGGGGGCGTGGGTTTGGGAAATACGTTGAGAATGGATGTGGGAGGGAGGCAGAGAGCTCTGGGACCGTAATTCAGGCCAATTTTTTTGAATCACAGCAAACCTTATCTAGAGGTTAATAATTAAACCTCAGACCGATAAGACTAGGACAACCTAGTGCGTGCCAGGCCATGGGAAATCTAACCTCTATGGGACTAGAATAAATTAAACGCCACAAACTCCAGCAAATTCCACCACGCCCGACAACCCGACTATTACTACTACAACTTTCTCGCGTGGCTTTTTCTAACAGCAGTCTTTTTGAACCTTCACTCTTCTAGTGCCGGCTCGTATTGTACGCATCCCGGCACCAACAATAGGTACGATGAGCAGCAGACCAAGATTGGAAATACCACGTTCAGTCAAAGCCCCCCCCCGCCCCTATTCAACCAAATGGATCGCCCCAGAGGTGATTTTGCCAACCAGTGAAACCCCCCCCCCCCATGCCATCGCCTCCGGTATGGTACCTCGATGGTGGTCTTGTAGGTCTTGAGGAGCAGGGCGGCCCGGGTCTCCAGGAAGGTCCACAGCTTGATCTCGTTCTCCCAGCTGACGGGGAACTCGCTGTTCCCCAGGGTGAAGATCTTATTGATGGCCCCTTCTCCGATGAGGAAGTCCTTCAGCTCCTCTGGATGGAGAGAACGAAGACACGGGAAGCACGTCAAGAGACAGGGAGGACCTGAACTGGGCAGTAGTGTGGATGTGTCGGCTGGGAGGGGCTCAGTGTCAGCTCAGCTTTATCCGAGCCATTGCTGCTCTCTGAATCTTGTCTCTTTGAATTAATTGGTGGTGTAACTTTCTAATTTGAATTGGCAGGCTACCCCCGTGTGAGTTCAAAGACTTAAAACACACACTTTTGGGTCAAGATCTAAGATTGGAAAATGTTCTCCTGTTAACAGTGTATCCACGGGACCAAAATATCCACGGGGCAACATCTAAGGACTCGTCCTCCTGGCCCCCTCTGCCTTTGATCCGGAGTGTTACGCAGGCGGCAGCGACTACACGGGTACAAGGAGGGCTGGAGGAGGGGGGCATGAAAGGGACCCGGGCGCCGCTGCCCCGTGTGTTGCAGTGCGTGAGCCCCGGGTTCCGTCATGTCACATCTGTTAAGAGCGCCGAGCGCCTCGCCGTGCCCCCGCCCCTCTACCTACCCACCACGTCTCAATCCCTGCTTTGTGATAGACCTTCTCTAACCGCCGCCGCTACCCCCCGCCCTCACAACCTCCTCCTCCCCCATCCAAAAAGGCGTCTGGGCCATTTTAAAAATTAACACACAGCGAGATGTAAATAATATATCAAGCGGAGTCCTGGGGTGGAGGGAGGGAGGATGTGGCCTTGGCGCGGCTGGGGGAATTTATGACACCGGTGTCGTTCCGCATACCCGCCGATGAATATTGCAGCGCTGCTCCTCTCCACTTCTCCCCCTCCTCCTCCTCCTCCTCCCCCCCCCCACACACACTACTCTCTCCTCGCGGATTGCCTCTCACACACATCTGGTGGCCTGCCCGGATCAATTAAACACCCAGCAAGCGGACGGGCTCGCCCTCTTTTTTCTGTCTATCTTTTTTTTATAATCCCCCCCCCCCCCCCCCCCCCTCCTCCCATTCTCCTCTTCAACGTTCTACTGTTTGAACTCCCCCCCCCCCAATTCCTCTCTTCAACCACCTCCTTGACCCCCCCCCGGTGTAGACCAAATACGGTGTTATTGGTCCACACCGTCCCCCTGATAGTGGGGGGGTCGGTACTCCTCAGGGACAGAGGGGGGGAGCGGGGTCGCTGAGACGCTGTAGCCCTCACCCTCCGACATGCAGAAGACCCGGAGGAAGGCCAGGAGCTGGGCCGAGATGGGGGGCTCGGTGCCGTGCACCGCGAAGATACTGGACCTGGGGGGAGGGCGGGGGAGAGAAAAAAAAAAAAGGTATAAAAATGGGAATACTCATGGATGTGAATACTGTGAAGGCATGCAGGAACTTCGGCTGACTTTTGAAACGATCTCTGTAGATAGATAGTACACTGCAATGTGCCTGCCGTTTGTGACATTTAAGCTAGAGGTTAAACTCCTAACATCTCTCGCAGCATCGGCGTCCCAGCATTATCCTGCGACCACATTTTGTTCAATGCTCACCAAGAGCAAACCAAAATGTGCATTTCTGAAGATAAAGTGAAGACGTAAAGCGGACTAATTGATGATTGACCAAGCGTTTCAATACTAGTCCCCATTCTCGTAACCCATGTTACTGGCTTAGAATATGCCCTCGAAATAGGATCCATTGAATACCTACATGATCCCAATGACACTGACAATGACAATCCCAAGGTTAGGTTTGAATTCTTATGTACATGCATAAAGTATGCATTACATGGGACATACCTATTTGGGTAAACAATAAAGACTGGTCCAAGATTCCCTGGAATCACTTTCCAGAACAAAGTTGTGTTTCCTCATATTGCCATGGGCCCAGACCATTTTACTGGAGGGGGCAATATTGCCTTTGTACTTCAGCAAATTGATCTATGTGGCAATCTGTAGGACAGGGTCAACATCATTACCCCCCGCCCCCCTCCAAAGACCCCAGCACATCCCAGAAACCACAGGAAACAGTAAAATACATTACGCTGGCAGCCTTGTCCAACGTTATTAAATTAGCCTTCTGTGTTGATTGTGGCAGGAGAATCCAGCAGACAATACTCTAACAGAATCAAAAAAGTATACAAGAAAATTGTCGGATTCCAATTAAAACACATTGCGGAGGGGTGGAGACATTCACCGTTACATTCGACCCCATGCGTTTGCTCGGAATGGCAAGAAGGGAACGCAAAGATGTGTTTGTGACTGGGTCCGAGCCTGTTCATCGAGCATTAAAAAGAGGCGAGTAGTGCATTTGTAAACGCATCCAAAAGGAGTCAGGGAGATACCCCTCCCACCCTCAGCTGCAAACACCACCGTCTCACTCCTCGCCCCAGAAGACTGACAGCGAAGCAGTCTCCCGTTCTCCATTGGTAGAGCTCTGACAACAAGAACGATACATCACCATATCTGTCAGTTTAATGGAGCCGCCCGCCAACTACGGGGATTGTTCCATTTAATTTCCACTGTCGAGATTTAGCCCATCATCAATAAGAGATTAAAAAGGCGCAGATTAAAAATGCTGGGGAGGGACGGCTGCATAATTCTAGGGGGTGAGAGGAGGGGTGGTAATGATAAAATGATTAAGCAGCTTGGTGATGAAAGTGTTAGGGGAGTGGATGGTAAATTGATACTTGGTGGGGCGGAGGAAAAGAGTAGGGCAAGGGGGAAGGGGGATAGGGGGATGTCTGCTGCAACGTTTATATTATATGTTTCAATTATACCCAAGGGGGGACCTAATTGTTTTAAATATTTACAGTGGCAATGAAGCGAAAGCCAAAACACAGAAGAAAAAGTGAAGTTTGTGTGCGTGATCCTCTCCTCCAGTCCATAATGGGGTTCTGGGCTCACCTCACATCTTAGGCTGGCCGTGAATACAATCATTACACCTTCTCTGTTCAGGCACATTTTGATCTATCTAAAAGCAGGTCAACACAGACAACACATACATTGCATACAACGGTGGTCACTTGTTTTCAATGAAGTTAGAGGAGGATTTAAGTATTGCTCTGCCTCTTATGTCTCCAGATTGGTTATGGAATCACTGTTTAGTCAAAGACCCTCTGGATCGTGGACGGGCTCTGGCACAGCGCTGACTGCTGTTTAAAAAAAACAACCCAAAATGTGATGAAAGGCAGACTCACGCTGCGATGCCGGCGCGCGCCAGCACCTCGGCCTTCATGGCGTACAGCCGCTCGCTCTTGCTCACGCCCAGCTTGATCTTCACCCGGTCGTGCGCGTTGTCCTGGAAGAAGAAGCCGCTGTGCACCACAAACTCGGCGTTGGACCTCGTGCCGTAGAAGATGTAGATCTGTCCAGAGGGTTGGTGAAGGAAGGGGGAGGCTTCAGTGTTAGGATCTACGTTAGCGTCGGCGTTCCAAGCTCATCGTATGCCTCGCTTGACTAACGCACGATAAGGGAACGTGCAGTAGCCGGTTAGAAACCGCTTATCAACGTATTGATCTGAATTATATCCCGTGTGCCGCTGAGAAGTCCAGCGTTATGACAATCTTGTCTCCCTTGATGTCTACGGGTTGCATCAGTCGGTGGGTTAACCACACGCACGCACGCGCACACACACACACACACACACACACACACACACACACACACACACGTCTACCAAGAGAGGCGCCCGGGGTTGTCATCCCGCTCACGTACAGATCAGTGGCGATACATCCGTGGCGTTCTCAGATAGCGACGACAACGCTGGGGAAAGGGGGGCGGGTTGGCTGTGACTGAGTGAGCGGGTGTTGGGGAAGCCCGTGTGAGGGGAGGGACGGGCATGCAAGGAGAGAGATAAAGACTGTGGAATATAGGAAACAACTTTGTCAGGGGGACGGATGTTTTCTGTGATTCCCCCTGGTGTTATTGTGCATGGATGGGAGTATATATAGAGCCACCGCTGACACACTCTGACGTACGGCAGAAGGTGAGAGGTCACAGGAAACCGTGAAACAGGGTTTTGCACTGCAATTCAAAAAAAAAAACACAGCCCGTTTGTACAAACACAATATTTGTATTCAATTAGAAAGGGAAAACCGGCTCGTGCATCCACAGAGCTCAGAGGTTTTTAACATTCATTTATGGTTGTGTCAATCATTCGACTTAACACCACCAAGCTTTACCCCCCACACACACACACAGCACCAGTACCTGTTCATTCTCCTTGTAATCCTGCAGGGCCACACATTCACAGCGGTCATCCTCCAAGTTGTAGCCAGTTGTAATCTGAGGGGCATAGAAAATAGTAAAATTCTCAATGTGTGTTAGGGCTAGTGCTAGTGTGAGTGTGAGTGTGAGTGTGTGTGTGTGTGTGTGTGTGTGTGTGTGAGAGAGAGTTTGAGGGAGTGTGTTCCACACACCAGCCCGTTGGTGTGGTTGCACATGTCCCAGAGCGGGATGAGGGCCAGGGTGACCCGGCTGCCGTCCTCGGTGGGGATCTGGTTCTGACGGGTCATCACGGAAGAAACGGCCCACCTGGAGAGAGAGAGAGAGAGAGAGAAAGGGGGAGAGAGGGAGAGAGGGGGAGAGAGAGAGAGAGAGAGAAAGGGGGAGAGAGGGAGAGAGGGGGAGAGAGAGAGAGAGAGAGAGAGAGAGAGAGAGAGAGAGAGAGAGAGAGAGTCGAGTGATTAAGACTATTTAGATTTAGGGCATTCAGCAGACGCTTTTATCCAATGCGACTTACAATAAGTACATTTGTCAGAAGAAAGAAACAATTTATCGCTGTGGGTAAAGTAAGGATGTTCATAGAAACAAGTGCCAAGCAGTTACAATTGTTAGGATAACCCATTCCCTGTACACAACAAAGCTAGCTAGGTTAAGATGCTTAACTAAGTACTATTTTTAAGTGCCAGAACGTACAACATAAACCAAGTGTGTGAGTTTACAATACATGTGCATTAAGATCAGGAATCAACACAGCCGACTCTGCAACTGTGATCCTGTGTAACTAGTGAATCAATACTGCAATATTGAACCCGGCAACAAAATAACAAAGCTTACGCACTGTATGGACAGAACTGTGTCTGACCTAGCACTAGGGGGTGTGCGCGTGTGTTGTGTGTGTGTGTGTGTGTGTGTGTGTGTGTGTGTGTGTGTGTGTGTGTGTGTGTGGACCCCCTAGAGGATCTCCTGGGCGTTGCCCGGTGGAAGCAGTGACTTGCGTCAGACGAGCTGTTAATGAACGCACGGGTGTGCGCGTGCGTATGTGCATGTGTGTGGTGAAGGAGGCCGCTGTGATAAATAATTCCCTTAAAGATAATTCGGCTGTTAATGAGTAGAACAAGGAGAACAGACACAAGCGATTTCAGTGGTGCCGGTGGTGAGAGCAGGCTGGCTTGGGGGGGGGCGCGCGGACACATTCCCATGCACTGCAACTGTTTAACACACCACTGTTTAACAAGCCCCGAAAAGTGGTACAGTCAGGCAGCCGAGGCTCACACACACACACACACACACACACACACACACACACACACTGACCTGTAGTCGTCGAACGTGAAGCTGTCTTTCAAGGGCAGTTTGCTGGCGGTCGGATGAGTCTGGGGGGAACGGACAGTGAAGAGATGGGGGGAGGGGGGGGGGGGGAGAGAGAGAGAAAGAAAGAGAGAGAAGAGGAAAAAAACACGCACACAAATCAGAATGAATTTCATTATGCTGCATTGGGGGGGGGGGGGGGGGGGGGTTCGCCTGGTGGGATGCCTAACAAGAAGGTGTGGGAGTAGGGGGCCAGCATGGAGTGTCTGTCTGTGTGTGTGTGTGTGTGTGTGTGTGTGTGTGTGTGTGTGTGTGTGTGTGTGTGTGTGTGTGTGTGTGTGTGTGTGCATGAGCATTGGTCCGTCAGTGGCGGGGAAGGGGAGGAGGGGGTGGGAGGGGGGCTGTGGGAGATCAGGGTGACACCGGCCCCCCATACATCACTGTCAACTTAATTTGTTGTGCCCAGCAGCCGTCATAAATCTGCCTCATCAATTTGGACCCGACGCAACCTGTGTGTGTGTGTGTGTGTGTGTGTGTGTGTGTGTGTGTGTGTGTGTGTGTGTGTGTGTGTGTGTGTGTGTGTGTGTGTGTGTGTGTGTGTGTGTGTGTGTGTGTGTGTGTGTGTGTGTGTGTGTGTGTGTGTGTGTGTCCGGTTCCCCTGTTTGAAGCCACTGCCTGCCACCTCTGAGGGGCTGATTTGCAAAGCAGCCCGGATGTAGATCGCAGGGGGGGGAGGGGAGTGAGATATATAAAAGAGCAGGATAGAACGAGAGAGACTGATAAAAAAGGAGAAGAGTGGGATGAGGTGGCAGAGAGGGAGTTTAGTCAACCGAGAGGAAGTACCAATCAGGAACTACTAAGCGTGAGTGTGTGGGGGGGGATAGGGGGAAACTGGCACAAAGAGGCATCCAAAAAACACTGCATCCATCACCATACACATAGACTCAGACCAAATGCTGATGCAGGGCTCCAGACTGACTGTTTCTGCTGCTGGCACCGGCGCCACTAGCTTTCTCATTTGGTGTCACCCTAACAGATTTGGTGGCACCCCTTTATCAGCCGCCTTCTGGCAGTATCGTCATGTCCTTCGTCACGCATATCATTCATCTGTGTTCCTTCATCTGAACAGAATCACTCACTTTAGATAAGTTGTGAAATGTTTCTATCGCATAGGGGTCCATTTTTACCACCAGCGCCTCAACATCTCTTTTCTCGCAAACCGATCCTTCGCCCTCCCCCTCCTCCTCCTCCTATATTAAAAAGCTCTACCTACTAATAACTGTAGTTTTGTTTTTAAAGGCTGTAGTTTTGTTTTTCTTTTCTCACGATCCGTCTGCCAGCCCAGTGCATACCTTCGTGTGTTCCTGGAAAGCTTCAGTAGAATTTCATCTATGCTTTGCACAACGAACAAAACACCTTCTCAGTTTTATGATCAAAGCAGTGCGTCATCATCGGAACTTAAGTGGGTCGTGTTTCCAAACAGAGCACCACACCGGCGCAGACACAAAGTCGCGTTATGACTTCCAAGACTGCTCCGAACTTAGGCTTGTAACGCATCGCCATCCGTTATGTTAAACACAGAACAAAAACCCTAATATCAAATCTTCCAACGTGTGTTGCCCCATCTACCAGGAGCGACTCCGTGGCTCGTCTGCTGTAAGACCTGCTTTACGTTGAAGCTCTGCACTAACAGAGTCTGTGTCGGACCAAGACCGGATTCGATAGCCGCAGGCTTCCTCCACACAGGGAAATGACCTGATATTTCCGTTTTTGCTTCATGAAGATGTGTTTTAACCAATCCTACCATTTCAGAATTAAATGCGTTTGTTGCGACAGTCCTATCTTATAATGTTATATGGAGGCACATCCCCACTATAGCATTTTTTTGGGAGAACCATCCGTCCATTATATACGTTATTTCATACCGATACATGCATTGGTCAACAATTTGACTCAAACACAAACACCCAAATGCACTTTTTTACACTCAGACCCTCAAAAGCAGAACTTTTGCAACCCTTATATTCTTAGTAATCATAACAACCACCAAAAAAGAATATCATATTTAATGCTAAAGCACTGATTCAGGCTTGCTCATTTCATTCGCTCCCAGGTACCCCCATAGTAAACCTGTTGATACAGCACAAGATGAATTTAATAATATCCCGGACCAGCCAAAAATAAGGTCAAGCATATCCTCCATAGAACCACATGTTAAAAACCACCCACCTTCAAGACAAGCAAACTAAAAGACACAACCACTGTTTAAAGGTTTTCCTCATCTTAAAATAGAGGTTACCCTCGTTATCCCGATCATTTAATAAAGTTCAACGGCCATGTCACTCGCCAACACATTTCCCTGGCGCCAAAAAGATTCAGGGACACTGATATGATAGGACACACACACTAATGTGGCAAAGGTGAAGTACACTGGTCACATCATATATCCCCCCAATGGCAGATGATGTGTGCGCGTGCGTGTGCATGTGCGTGTGTGTGTGAACGCACGAGCGAGCATCTGCTGAGTGCAGTGACGTTGATTCGTACATACAGGTAAGTGAAACGGGATAGAGCTCGGATGCTCCTACACAATGGTACACAAACTGACCAGTCAAAAGTAACACACACACACACACACACACACACACTCACACAAACACACACAGGGAAAACAATTACCCTGGCACTCAGTCCCGGGCTAGAATGCACACCTTCCTTCAAGACAGGGATTGACCGGCTGTAACCGAACGAGATGGGGACACGAGATGGAGCGCGGAGACCCCGAGATCAGACGTGTGTGTGTCCGTGTGTGTCTGTGTGTGCGCGTTTTTCCCAAAATTAGGAAGTGAGGCTGGAAGGGATTAAACCGGAGGAAGAAATTGCCAACCTGACGGCGCTCCCTACTCTAGGCCTGAGAAGGGAGGGAGGGTGGGAGGGAGGGTGGGGTAACCTGAGGAGGAAGAGGGTGTAAGCTAAGCCTCCTCCTCCTCCTCCTCCCGGTGCCGACAGCCATTAAAAGATAAGCAGGTTCCGGCGGAGCAGCTCGGCGACCCCGCGCCGCTCCTGACATAAAAACACCATGTCGAGAACGGCAGGGGGGGCGGGGCCAGCGGGGCCCAGGCAGTTCATCTAGTGAGGAGGGAGGGAGGGGGGGGGGGGGGGGGGGGGGGGCTTCCACACCTAGCCCGCTGTTAGGTATGCTCTTATCTGACCCGGGAGCCCTGCCCCTGTGTGTGTCGTCTGGTACGTCCTTAAAAGGATGTGTTGAACACTCATTCAAAACCAATCCCATCGACCCGCGCTCCGCTGGAACAGAATGGTCTCTCGCTACCAAGGACGTAATCTCGGCTTCTCCCGAAAAGGCATACATGTGAGGTGAATATACTCCGCCTGTACCCTCGACCGGGGCACCGACAGAAGGCCTGGGGTCGGCCCCCGGGCTCCACTGTGGCTGCCCATTGCCCCTGGTGCTGCAGCTAGCGATCGGTCAAATGGGAAATGGACTCCATTGATATGGCGCTTTTCTAACCAGTGGCCACTCAAAAGCGCTTTACAATATTGCTTAACATCCACTCATTCATACACACATTCACAAAACGATGGCGGAGTATACCATGCGTGAGGACAGCCGGCTCGCCGGGAGCAGGTAGGGAGAGATGCCTTGCTCAGGGACACCTCAACAGTCGATAGGAGAAGACGGATCGAGCTAGCAACCTTCCGGTTACCCGCCAACCCGCTCTGCCTCCTGAGCCGCATAGTTGTGCAGTGGTTCTGCAATGACAAATGAATGTTGTTCTTCTTCATCCGAATGTAGGAAGAAGTCTTCATAAGCCAGGATCATGATAAGCTGATGTTTCTCCATTATTGTCGGGAAATGATTTTGTCTCGAATGACAAACAACCTGTTTTGTCTTGTGTCTTGTTTGAAAACATTTTTTTTTGTTTTCAAAGTGGTCAGCCAGATGGAAGGCACTGCAGGAATCGACCACTGACCACTGTTCTTAAGGCAGGGAGTTTGCAGTGGAGGAAAGTTAACCTCCTCTGTGGTAGCCTTGACAACAGGACATACACAGGTACACATTTACGAGTGGGAAAAAGTGTTCGGTGGAGATGGGCGGGCGACGTATTAACCTAACTCTCACTCCCTCCCTCACACACATGCACACGTTCCTGTGGGTGCACGGGATCCACAGTGGCACATGATGGATGACCCTTGTCTTGAGATGCTAATTCATCAAGAGAGGTGCTGTTGTGTGTGTGCTCCTGTGTGTGTGTGCTCCTGTGTGTGTGTCAGTGTGTGTGTGTGTGTGTGTGTGTGTGTGTGTCTGTGATAACACATGGTTGGAGGGGGACAGAGATATGGATAAAGGGTATTATAAAGGGGAACTGAGAAAGAGAGCTAGAGAGAGCGAGAGAAGTAGATGTTCACAGCAAAGTTTAGAGTCTTGGCGGGGGTAATAGACTAAACAAAATCCTATAGACCTCATGCAGTGATGTAAGTAATTGGATGGTTAATTAGTTAGTTGGTAGTTGAGAAAATGTGCTTCCAGTCTTCCACTTTCCAAAACACTTGATGTCAGACAACAGACAATTTGCATGGACGCTCACTTGCCAGAAAAATGGGAGATGCATTTCATGGCACTGGCATCAAATCTGATCAGAAAGAATGCCTAATGAAATAGTGCAATGTCAGCACAGCACAGGCATGGCTTATTAACTACATAAAACACGAATTCAACGAAAGAAGTCTGTACTTATTTTGCTAGAAAATTGAACTTTGTCAAGAGTCCTAATAACCGGGAGATTCCAGTTGTGAAGCGACGGTTGATATTTTCGGTGAAGAGAATGACATGTTGAAGAGGCAGTGGGAGGGGGAGAGAGGGAGGCAAAGTGACACCTATGGGACTTCGGACCATTTCTCATCACATGCACATTCATTTCAGAGGTGCTTTGCATTTGCTGCATATAGGGTCACCTTATAAAGAAGCACCTGGGTCTGCACATAGCACACATATGAATTCTAAGGGACAGAGTAATAGGACTTTGCAGATTTTTACACACAGAGAGAAGGTGGGCATGAAATTGTCAGAAAACAGCCCACATACACAGGAGCTATATTTCCTGTGTGGGAGAGTCCTTCCAACCTCTGTGTCTGCTACACACATCAGCAAAAACCCTGCACGCGTAGAAACACACACACACACACACACACACACACACACACACACTTTAGTGCTTGTGCTTACATCAAACACAAAAGCACAGTGCTGGATAGAGATTAAGTCATGAAGAGAGAGAATGAGAGAGAGAGAATGGAGGGGTAGGGGATAGGGGAGTGTGAGTGTCCCATCTTCGACCCTCCTCTCTCCCCGCTCTCTCTCCATCAGGTCCGTCTCCCCGGTCTGCGGTATTGCTGGGAAGGTACAATCAGGTCAATTGAATTCAAAGCCGATGCGACAAGCTAATTTTCCGGCCCGGTCATCTGCGGCTGCCTCGGAGACGGAGCAGGAAGGGAGGAAGGGACAGAGAGGGAGAGAGAGGGGGAGCGAGAGAGACAGAGAGCAACTCAGAGAGAGAGAGAGAGAGAGAGAGAGAGAGAGAGAGAGAGAGCTGACATTGACAGTAGTCATTACACAGACACAATGCAAAAAACGACTTGGGAGGATAGGACAGAGAAGAGAAAAAAGGTGGTAGGGGAGGACGAGGAGGAGTGAGATGGCACAGAGGAGGAGAAGAGGTGAGAGGAGGAAGACAGAGGGGCAACAAAGGGAAGGACAGAGTGAGGGATTACAGGGGAAGGAGGGGTGAGAGTGGATGCATGTTGGATGGGGGAGGGAGGGGGCTGCAATGAAAAAGAGATGTATCAAAGATGAGGGGACAGGACCGTGACACATACGCGCGCGCACACACACACACAGGCAAGCGTGTGTACACACACACCTCAACGTGCCCTCTTTGCAGAGTCCCCCGCCTCAAGCCAAGCGCAACACACACACACGCGCACACACAGCGAGAGAGAAAAATTGGACAGAGAGAGAGACAACAGAGCGAGAGAGCAAAGAGCGTACAGAGAGAGAGAGAGAGAGAGAGAGAGAGAGAGAGAGAGAAAGAGTGATGACGAGGAGTGAGCAAGAGAGAACAGAGAGAGGGAATGAAAGACGGAGAACAGAGATGGACGAAGTTAGAGGAATGACCGAAAAAAGAGAGCAAGAGGGAGAGAGAGTAATCTCACATGTCAACCTTTGCCATTCAACTCTGTGCCACTGGTCATGAGAATGTCTTATCTGCACACCAGCCCTCTTCCATTACGAGGCCGCTTCAAGCGCACCCTGTTAGGCCCCTGGTTTTTACCTTTCTGCAGAGAACATCAGATAGGCCCCTTGTGTTGTATTGCTTTGTCAAAGCTCTTTGAAAAGTATGGTGAAAGTTAAATGGAAAAATAAAAGATCCGGCATCAGACTTCGTTTTTCTCGGACGGTTGTTTTCTAACACTACGTGGCGGTATGTTGGTTTCTCATGGCCAGGTGGAGAAATGCGGGAGTATTATCTTTAACAATGGGATGACTGCATACATATTATAATTCTACTGAAACCCCTCTGGACACTGGACCGAGGTCCAACCAAAGCCATCTGACCTGTAAAGGAAATCCTCTCTGTGGCTTTCCTCAAAATATCCCTATTATAGATTCAAAGAATGCAACACTCCCATCTAGTGGATTCTCACTAAGAGTGGTTGCATATGAATATGATGATGATGTGACTTATAGATACTCAGATAGAAATGTATCATATCACTCACCCATATAAGCTAACAAATTGTAGAGAAAATGTAAACTAACAAAAGAAATTGAGAACACATTCGGATGTATAAAATCTGGGGCCTTGCTTGACTTAAATTAGCAAATATATACACAATTATTTATAAGACAATGGTTTTCACATGGTTCAGTGTGTGTGTGTGTGTGTGTAGGTTTGTGTGTGTGTGTGTGTGTGTGTGTGTGTTCGGTGTGTGTGTGTCATTTAATGTTTCTGTTAGGAAGGGATAATTAGCATATTCTCAGATTAGCATACCACTATCTGCCGCCTGGCTAGGGTTGGCAAATATTTCATCATAGACCGTTATCACACTGCCTCTCTAAACTATCCCAACTACCCAAATGTCGCCTTGTCCCTCCCCTCCCCCTCTTCAGACTAAAACTATTTTGCATTGCAACTACTAATTTTACAGGAGTGTTAATGGCCCTTGTTAAATATAGTCATAATATAAAACTTTATTCAACATTTTTTCCATACTAAACACGTCCATGTCATCATCCCCAATTATTAACGGCCACTGATTTACAGCAACTGCAATGAACAAGTATCTTTATCAAACAGTTTGATACAGAATGGTTGAACTCTTCAACCCAGCCATTAGCTTGTGTGAACGTAGTCACATGAAGAACACAACCCAACTGGTCCCTGAACACAAAACCCAAAACTCCTGTGTGTGGTTTAAACTCTTTATAACCCAGCATAACCTCGGAGCAGCTAATGCAGGCACTGAAGGGCATCGGACATCGCTGTTAGTGCATTATCCACTGCGCTCTGATCAACCCTGTGCCATTTACACCCAGATCCTGCCAGAGTCCCGGCCACCAAGCGCCCAACCACCAAGCAGGTGCAACTGCGCCCCCCGGTGGTCCTAACACACAAACACAGCAGGAGGCAAAACCTCACAACCCCAGCACTTCCCTGTGGCGGATCTGTGAAATTGAGTTCGGAAAAGGCCGGTGTGCCGTTGCTCACTCGCTTGCTCAATATTGCTGCAAATGTCCTAACTGGATTCCCAGGTCACAATGGCACACCAACAGGGAGGAGGGGGAAGGAGGAGGGGAACGGGTAAAGTGTGTGGTGGTGGTCAGAGATAAATGAGGAGGGGACAAAAACAGAAACACACAGGACTGTAAACAGTACTTATCCAAGCTAGGTTTATCTAATAACGCCCTCTCACACTGCTCCTTTCCTCAGGGAGCAGGGAGTGGCCAATATATTGATTTATAAAGGATATATCACGATATGAATGGCCGCTATTTGCGCAGGAGGACATGACAGTAAGATGTATGTAAAAGGTAACCGAAGCAATGTGGGTATGTAGGGAAATGTTTTGGGCTGGTCACAATATATGCACTGACTTTGAAACAGTGTGAATGCCAAGAAAAGGGTCTCAGTCAAATCCTTCGGATATGTTCAGTGTTTGACTATACTGGCAGGGATAATAAATTGTGAAACACATTGCAATATAAAACACGGCTTCAACCCTCCCCAGCTAAAGACAGAGGAACCCTTTTTCTGAAACCACACAGGAATAACTCAATGCCACCTTTTTAAGCTCCTCCAATATACACACACTACAACTGTGTGTGCGTGCGCGCGTGTGGCCGCTCACCTGCACCACCTTGTAGAAGTAGGCGTACTGGCGCGCCGTGTTCTTGTACTGGCTCAGCACGTCCTGCACAGCCTGCGTGCCCAGCAGGGGGCGCACCTCCTCCTCCTCGTAGTAGAGGGGCGTGTCGTAGTCCGCCGGCAGGCTCTTGATGTAAGGGAGCCACGGCGACGAGGGGCTGGCCCGCTCGCACAGCAGGTGGAGGGCCAGCGTCACGTTGCCCATGGCCTGCAGGATCCGGTCCTGGCCATACAGCGGGCCTGGAGCACCATGGGGGGGGGGGGGGTCATCGTATGGGTGAGGTCATGAAGAGAGTGCACCGGGATACGACCGGTGTACTGCCAATTTAGGCAGTACACAGTATCAAATTGTGCTACCTATTGGTTCTGCGCATTCACATTATGACACTATTGATCTGTGGTGTAGTAGTGGTGTACAATACACCTACTATACCCCTGAAATCTCCAATAAAGACCATAATAGTCTCCCCATATTCCTACAGTGTACATGGAGTGAGTAGTGGTGTAAAATAACTGTAGTATCTGATTCTGTAGCGGGAGCATCGTTTGATAGAGGCAATTGGTCTACAGATCAAAAACGCTACCAAACACATAAGGTAGCACTTTTTGATAGGGTAGTTGTAAACATTGTTCTGCCAGTGTATGCTCCCTTGTCAGAGTCTATCGAATCATGCTGCCCAAAGTAGCATAAATTGGCAGAACACTGGCACCTGGGATGATTATGTGCTGATGAGGACTCGGAGGAGGCCTTGTTCATGGTGTCTCATTAAAAACAGCTGTGGATTGACCAACACGATTTCAGGAACCAGCCGAAAGAATAAGCTGTGTCGCCCCCTCATCACCGGTATATGTTCATGTGGAATAATGTTATCCAATCAATGCTATATTTAGTTTCTCTTATTGTGAGTCACCTCGTCCAGGTTCCCTTCCTCGCCCACAGCAACCCAGATGGCAAGCCTCAGTGTCTTCTCTCAATATTACACTTATTTAAATTATTTTAATATGTTTTATAATATATAATATATTATATATATATATATTATTTATTACTTATTATTAACGTATTCCTTTTCTTAAAGCTTCTCTCCAAGTACCTCCTTCGGCTCCTAGTATCTTTTAATAATCCTCTACGCCCTCCCTTCTATGGTGTCATTGCAATGTGTCAGAAAATAGCTGATACAATTGGCAGCTACTAATCGTAGGAAAACTACAATTAGTTTCCTTTGGCTTTCCGATGTTAGAGAGAGGTCTTTAGTGCTAGAGAGGAAGCCGATTCTTTGGCAATTACGTGGTGCAGTCATTAAAGGGTAATTAAAATGGGAACTGCCGGTAAAACTCCACCAAACTATTGTTTTGTCCCAAAATTTTGAAATGGACCGTGAAATTGGACTGAAACTGCCTTGTTTGCCCATTGTTCTCTTGCTACTTTGCCAATACTGCCAAGTTACTGTACTGAACATCCCAAATAGCCTGAATGTGATCTAATGAGCACATTTAACGAGCCATTGTGACTGGGTAAGCTGGCATGTGTCTCTTTGGGTGCCCGCGGGGCTTACCTAAAACAGAGTTCTTGGCAGATTCCACAGTCATCAGCATCTTCCTGGGGATCCACAGGAAGAGTTCTTCTGCCTACACACACACACACACACACACACACACACACACACACACACACACACACACACACACACACACACGTTGAACCACATTAACTGCACAGGAATTTATAAGCAGAAACATCAACAACAAGAGTGCCAGGCACGGCCCCATGAGAAGCGTGGTCGTCTGAAATACATGATTCAACACACAACATGAATCCTCCTTTGATTCCCATGCGTTTTGACATTAAATCATGTCACGCGTTACAGGAGAGACCCAATTCGGGGGGAATAAACCTTGCCGCCATATCGGTGTATGAGAATCCCAGGTATTCTGTGAGCGTGACATGGCTCATAATACATGGCCAGGGTTACAAACACGGTTTCCTTGGTAGGCGTCCCCCAGGGCAAACACAAAATGAGGTGGGCTTAGGGCTTAGGCGTTGGACGCCCCCTCTCCATACCACAGGCTCAACATTATGTTGGAAGAAAGGGGGAAGGGGAAGAAATCCCACAGATCACATTTGGTTTCTGAGCTCACCTTGATGTCGCGGGTGGCCCGCAGGCCGTAGCCCTCCTCCCCAAAGCTGGACACCTCGAAGCCCTCACAGGACGCCCCGCACTCCTGGGCCCAGGCCATCAGCTCGGGGAAGTAGTCCTCCCTGTTGCCATCAAACTGCACTGAAATGCCTGGAGGTGGGACACGCACACAAGGATTGGATCACTTTTCAGCACATAAGAAAATACCCCAATATCTCTCCCCTGCATTGAGAGAGAGAGAGAGAGAGAGAGAGAGAGAGAGAGAGAGAGAGAGAGAGAGAGAGAGAGACTCACCCTTCTGCTTCTTGCGGATCTTCTCCACCAGGGCGCGGATCTGAACATACTCCTCCCACTCCTTACCTGGGGAGGGCGCTGTGCTGCTACACACTAGACAGAGAGCACAACGCATGTCATTACGAAGAAGACACAAGCAAGATCAGCAAGAGCAATTTCCCTTCCTAGAAAAGTAATAGCTTTCTAGCATACGAGATGTGCTAGAAATAGATGCAGTTGGGTAATCACCCCTCTGGCACAAATCCTGTGGTTGTTGGAGGTTTTGTGTTCATTTTCAAGACACAGTTAATGTCATGGAGAACAGAGAGGAGAATTAACTAGCAATTGAAGACATTGTTACTTATGTGTTAAGTGCAGTAGCTGATTAAGCTGCCAAAATGCACTTTTAGAAGAATATAAAGTGAAAGAAGACACATTGTGCATACAAAGCCTCGCAAAGGCTTCCCCGTGCAAGCCACGATGAAGACACGGCTGGATTTGAAAACGTATTGGCGGTAGTGAGGCACAGAGATGGAGAGCCTGTTCAGAGCTCACCTAGTCCACCCCGTCACACCGCTCCTACTTATTGTATGTTGTTGGTCCCGGCACTTAATGTACGCACTTATAGTATGTCTATGTTATGTAGCATCCTATCCTAGCTATCTTTGTTGAATACAGGGAATGGGTTAACCTAGCGATGGTTAATGCTTTGCACTTGGTTCTGTGAACATCCTTACTGTATCGACATGCGATATATTTTTGTTTCCCCTTCTTCTGACGAATGTACTAATTATAAGTCGCTTTGGATAAAAGCATCTGCTAAATGCAATAAATGTAAATGTAAATGAGAGCGAGCTCAGACATACACTGTAGAAGCTCGGAGACGAAGCTCATCATCTCCTTGGGCGACGCCACCGTGGCTGCCCCCGCAGTGCCCGACTTCTGGGTTTTCACTCGACTCTTCTTCCCCATGATGCAGTCTGGAGGCTGGGCTGGGAAGGGGACCAGTACGGCACCATTACTGAATTGTTACTTTTATTACAAAGGTAAAACGTATAGTATAAAAAATAAAATAAGACTTTATGAACGTTCAGTCATGAGTCATTTATATGAGTTCAAAACATCCATTTATAAGCCTTTAGTTAATGTTAACAGATCGTTTACAAAAAAATAATATACATTTGTAGATGAATAAAACGTGCTTTGTTGAAGGGCCCCTATTTTGTGACCAGGTGGGATATTGATTAGCCATTACAAGCCATCTCAAAATCGACCCTCTAGCGACTTCACAAGGGAACGTGTCCACCCAGATGTATGATGGATCAGCCTTCCAGTTGGTATAGTTCAATCGATAGGAAGGTACACTGACCTATGCATCGCACATCTGGGTGGGCACTAGCATATAGGTACCCTTTTACATAGCAGTTATTAACATCACCAAATGTTGGTCAATGTTTTGTTAATGTAATTTACCATTAATCATTAATCATGTCATTAATAATTAACTCAAGGCTTATAAATAAGGTAAGACTGAACAATATATTTTTTTACTGAATTTCATAAATAATTACTTAAAACTTTATTGATAACCAAAGAAATACATTTTTTTCAAAACAGCCGCACTCCACTTTAGAAGTAACAACTTAAGAACCAACATTAGAATCAAGGTTTTTTTTCAACACATACTGTGGCAATTGGTTTTGTCAATAGGGTACATATTACATAATCATTATTTGGCAAACAAAAGATCACATATTTATTTTTTGCAATTATATAATTGGCCAATAGAGGGCAGTACAATGCATTGATAAGTCCCAAAGATGGCCTTCATGCAATCATACATAAATACCTATATCTTATGGAAGTACATTGAATTCGCCACATAGGCTACACACTCTCAAGCTGAAAGGGAATCGGTACACCACTCCATCCAGCCCTACTAACTCATTAGTAGATGGAAAACAAGTGCAGGATCTAATTTTCCTGTGCCCTCGCTATGACTCGGTTACGCTGAAGGCAGCGCAGGAAGCAGATGTAGATAGTGTTGGGTGACTAGGGCTGGCCTACCATCCCCCAGAAATAGCTGTCATGACATTCAGTCAATTAAAAAAACAGACAATACTTTGTCAGAAGTAAAAAAAAATAAAGAAACGTAACAGCTAGCACAGTTGTTCTGATGGCAACCTTTCAGTCACAAAGCCACCTTTTACAACAACAATGGGTCTCTGTGACAGATTGCTCTAAGCCCTCTATTACCAAATGGGAGCCCTGCCTGTGGCTTAAGCACCGGTATAACGGTGGCTCTAAAATAGCCAAGGTGTCATTGCCCAATGGACCCTAGACCAGGGGGTCAACTCAATTTCCCCACCAGCCTTAGCAGCGGGCCTAATGTTTGTGCTCGGAGACTTCCTCACTTTTGCTGCTTCTTGTTCTCAACCCCACACACAGAAGCTGCCAGCCCAGACACCACACCACTCCTTGACCGAGTGACTGCAGGTATGCAGTGCTGATGTATGCCTGACTGCCTGACTGCCCTCCTGTTCCTTTCACAACTGAGATTGTACACTGCAAAGAATGTGCTTCAGGCAATGTTTCACCACGTGGAAGGACTGGTTGTCCCACTTCAATAGCTTTGCATCCAGAGCTCGATGCTTCGTACACAAGAAAACCTAGCCAAGTATTATGTGGAGGAAGTCCTGCACAATAACGTTGAGCCTGGTGTTGTGAAACTTGTGACCGTTTTAGTTGGCTTCCGAGAGCAAAAATATGTATTGCATTTGGGGATTCACAGCTTGGCAACTATAAAAGGGGGTGTGTGGGAGGTCAGTGCGGTTGACAGCTGCTCCTACCAACAGGCTGTACCATAACTCAGATAATTCAACGCTCTTTATTTTGCTGAGATTCAATCTAGACAGCTGGCAGTCAACTAAGTGCAAGAATCAAGTCTTGAACTTATTTGTTGATGTAAGAAAGATTAACATGCAGGCTTGACATACACCAAAATATCTCTACATACAGTGTGTGGGTGTGTGTGTGTGTGTTTACCTTGCAAGAGCAAAGCATACCATCCATCAGATGTAACTGGGCTCTCAATCACAGCATTAAATTCCAAACCTCTCTCAGGTATTATACACAGCTAGCCAGAAGTAATTATTTAACTTGGTGTACTATTTATATGAATAAATGTAAATTGACGAACGTATGTTCTCCTATTGCGAATGTTTAGAAATAAGAATAAACAATACGATCCAAGCAGCTCATTCAATCGTCGGCCAAAAACAGGAATAGGCCAACCTAGTAAGGTTACCCTTGCTCCTTCTCCTACTTCCAGAGTTATTTGCAGAGGTCTTGAGCCTGTTTTGTTTCAAACCAGGACGGGTGCTCTCGGAGCAGTCACGTCTGTTGAACAAGACATGTCATTGGACCAGGACTCGGTACAGCTACACCAACTAGTAGTCTAACCAGTGGCCACTCAAAGCTCTTCACAATTATTGCTTAACATTCACCCATTCATACACACATTCCCACACCTACGGCGGAGTCAACCAAACAAGGCGACAGCCAGCTCGTCAGGAGCAGTTAGGGTGAGGTGTCTTTCTCAGGGACACCCCGAGACTCAGCTAGGCGGAGCCGGGGATCGAACTAGCAACCTTCCCGTTACCAGCCAACCCACTCTTCCTGCTGAGACACATGCCGCCCCATTTGGGCCGAGACCATTCATATTTTCGCAGGGAAATGTAACGGTGTGAGGGGATCGACCTAGCTAGCGACAGCCCAGACCGATCGCCAGGTTTAGATATTTTATTGCTGAGCTAAATGCTAGCAAGATCACTTGGCAAGTGATAAAAGGATAACCCTTGGGTTTCATAAGGGAACCGAGTCAGAATGTCGCTAATCTGGTGGGCTGGATGATTAGGCTAACTTGCTTGCTAAGTAGCAACTACATATATGTATATCGCACTGTAAACTGCGAATTAAGTTAAATAATGCAACATACGCATAATTGAACGTGAGGTTAACACTTTAACGGACTGCCAAAATACACGCTTCTGTAATTAAGTTATTATTACCTTTTATAACTGAGAGTGGCAGTAGAATTCAACCTTCTTCGCACTCCATACGACTCTGACGTGAAACCTACCTTGATAAAAACCACGCCTACTTTAAAAGTATGTCCGTTTTGATTGGAGGAGAAATAAACGTGAGAAACAATATATGGATATCTGGAATCTGTTTGGCTACTGGACACTGTGGATTTGTATTATATAATTGTGCAAAATGTAAGCCTTTTTGTTCGGCATACATACAAATATGCGATGTTCAGTTGGCCAAGGTGCGACAATACAAAACAATTCCAAAGTGCTTTCGGCTTGGACCTTTACTTTTATCTCGTTGATATTTCCTTTTACGGCGATGTGTTTCCTGACGTGATTCGCTGAATGATATGTCAATCATTGGCTCGAACGCCGTGCGGAACAGCAACGCAAAATCCGTCTGCGCGGACTGTTTGTAGTTCTTTGTTGAATGTTTTCATCTAGCTAATTGCTAGTGGGCAGTCCGCGGACTACATTTTAAGTAATTCATCTTTGTTTTGCCTATGTTCATAAGCAGATGAATGGGCAGTAAGGGTCTATGGTTATATTTTAATTGAATCAGCATCAGCGCCATCATTGCCGAACAGCCTTCCTGGTCAGCTAGAAGAGTCACTTCGTTCGTGTAGGCTCGGATTTAAACTCATCGGTACATGAAAAATATCAGAGAGAATCCCATTCCTGTGAACCAGTCTGCAGGTCTGGATCACATCAAACCATGTTGGTACTGGGACAAACGGGACCTGGCTCACACCCCGTCCCAGTCAGAGGGACTCGACCCTGCGACAGAGGCCAGGTACCGGAGAGAAGGTGCGCGGTTCATCTTCGACGTGGGCACCCGGTTAGGACTGTATCCTTTTGGGAATCAACATAAATCTGTGTATGGTTGTATCATTATTCGCTTACTAACGTGGATGATGCTATCTGAGCATACCCCGATTTGCAGTAAACGAGCGTTGTGCACATTTTTACCACATCTGATTCCCCTTAACACCCTGTCACCAGCCACTATGACACACTGGCCACTGGCATAATTTATTTCCACCGCTTTTACATGTTCCACTCATTCAAGCAGTTCCCAAGATATGTAAGTATGTTTCCCGAATCACTTGTGAATGTAACGACAAAATATTGCATAATGCTAATGTTTAGACTTTTTGTTTTTTTTATTTTAAGCATGTCAGCTTACAGGGAAGCCAAAAATCATACACCAAAAACAACAGGGAAACAAAAATGTTTGATGAGGATTAAAATACCTTCCTAGTTCCGCCCCATTTACATTTTATTATCCATTCATTAGTTTAACTTTCCATCTGAACTGGTGCTAGTATCCAGTTTATAGACGCTCTGCTTTTAGGATCTGCTTTGGTTCTGCAGGTGACGGGCGGATGCTGCCTCTTCTTAGCCGGGAAAGTGGAGGAAACCCCCAAAAAGTGCAAAGACATCATCAAGACGGCCCGCAGCCTGCTCAACGACATCCAGTTCGCTCAGTTCGGGGACGATCCGAAGGTTGGTGATCAGGGTGGCTTCAAGGTTCTCAATCACGTGGATATATATGGCTGAGGTTTCATTGATGGGCATTCTATGACCGATTTTATTTTTTAAATGATAGAACGCTGTGTAATACAGGTGATGCACATCTGTGTTTTCAATAGAAAATAGAAATAGAAAGACACTAGAAAGTTTATTATGGTGTGTTTCTGCTCAAATACATTTTCACGGAAGAGTTATTGATCGCATGTGGCCAGAGTGAGCAGAATGGGTGGTTGAAACAATATTTGACTCCAACCGTAATGTAATGTAATACAAACCATAATGTCATTGAACATACGGCCAGGTACATCTCAGTTTAACCAAGGAAAGGTGTAATGCCAGTGTAACCTCTACTGTGTTCAGGAGGAGGTCATGGTGCTAGAGCGTATCCTCCTGCAGACCATCAAGTTTGATCTGCAGGTGGAGCACCCCTACCAGTTCCTGTTGCGTTACGCCAAGCAGCTCAAAGGTACACACTGTTTGTGGTTGTAGTTTAAACAATTTAAAATAAAAAATATTCCCAAAATATTAATTCAATAAGATCTGAAAATGGGACACAAGGAAAGCAATGGAGTAGTTTTAAAGAGTAATTTGCTTGTATAGCTTTTGGTACAAAATTAGATTAGATGCATCTTTTGTTTGTTCGGTAATTGATCGAGCAAATGTTTTTGCTTTGTGCAGGTGATAAGAACAAGGTACAGAAGCTAGTGCAGATGGCGTGGACCTTTGTGAACGACAGGTACGATTATCCCTATACCTGTTGTACATGTGTGTCTAGATCCTCGAACTTATTTAAACCCAACCTGACAAAAAATGAACATCTGCAATACAACCAACCATCAATGAGGGAGCCCCCCCCTGTGTCCCCTGCAGCTTGTGCACCATGCTGTCCTTGCAGTGGGAGCCAGAGATCATCGCCGTGGCCGTCATGTACCTGGCCGGACGCCTCTGCAAGTTTGACATCCAGGAGTGGACGGCCAAGCAGTCGTCCCGTCGCTGGTGGGAACAGTTTGTCCAGGACGTGCCCATGGAGGTGCTGGAAGGTACGGTATGAGATGAATGGTTAGAACTGTTATCGGGAAGGAGACAATACGGATGAATGAATAATATGAATAATATCTGAAATATTTATATATATATATATATATATATATATATATATATACGAATAATATACCCAGCGCTTCAAATGTTAATTTGAGCTCTCTGCCACCTCTCCTAGTCCAGTGTTCCCCTGCGCATCTTGCATTATTAAACTATAATTTTCTTATTAAAAGATGGACGGCTTATGTAGATAGCACTTATCAGAGGCTAGCCCCATTCCATAACCAAGGTACTGTTCAACTCGCTATTCCTTTGGGTGCTCCAGCAATCCACCCTCTATGGTTTCTTGCTCCATAAGATATGCGTTTACACTGTTTGTTTTCCATCTTTGTGGACTACAACAGCTACAACGCCTCCCTCCTCCCCTTCTCTCTCTCGGTCTCCCGCTACACTGGGCCCCTTCCTAAAGACATCTGCCACCAGATCCTGGACCTCTACTCCCAGGGCAAGCAGCAGATGCCCCCGGGTGCCGGCCCAGCGGCGGCCAGCGGCCCGGGCTCCGCGGTGCTGGAGAAGGCGGCCTCGTCCAGCCCCGCTCCCCCCCAGGCGCTCCAGCTCCAGGCGCTGCCTCCGCCCCCGGCCCTCCTCCCGCCCTCCCCGGCCCCCCAACCGGCCAAGAAGCCCTCGCCACAGACCAGCCCCCCGAGGCAACTGAAGAGAGCCCAGGTGTGTGTGTGTGTGTGTGTGTGTCTGTGTGTCTGTGTGTGTCTGTGTAAGGTACACACTGATGTCAGCACTGTTAAGCGGGCGTTATATTCACCGTGAAGCACACGAACAGTCGAACACACGCAACCATGGCATTTATAGTCACCGTTTGGCCCTAACATTTGTGTGGAGGTGCAGTTTGAACACTGCGTGTGGAGCTTCGGCTTTTCATAGGTGCGTGATGGGCGACAATTCGCTGTATGACCGGTGTGCAAGGGCCGGGATGAGGCGGTGTATGGCCGCCATTACAGCGCACCGCCGAACGTGATGGATTCAACCTGTGGTCATAAGCAAGTGACCCTATTCTGCCCTGATCTTCATCTTATCCCATTTCCTTTTTGTCTTAGCCATCTCCTAAAGAAGAGAGCAAGGCTGCAGGTAAGGAATATGAGACACACAAACAACTTGCCTTCATGTTACTCTTCATACAGACGGTCCCCTCTTTGCCCTCCCTGTTACCTCTGTTTGACGCGATGTGTTTCTTACTCATCGTCTCGGTTCCTCAGAGCTCTCTGGTGCCAAGATCCCTCGACTGGAGGCCCCCATGCCGCCGATGCCCGCTGCCCTGCCGCCCCCAGGTCAGTAGCCTCACCAAGTCCTGACCAGGACCTGATCCACCTCTATAAAGCTGGACGTACTACGTACAGCACATTTGAGCGCCCTCGTTGCGCCTCGATATTCGCAACGTGGATATCCGCAGAGCTGCCTGCATTTACACTTTCAAGTAAAATCAATATGTACACAAGGGGGCAGTATTATGCTTCACAACCTTAAATGTACATGGACCCATGGCAAATCCATTGGAAAATAACGTTGGAAAGAGCAATACATGTGAAAATACACACATTGTTACGATTTTGCCGTCTGCATTCATTTTACTCTCGTGTCTGCCTGTTGAAGACAAAACACTACGCCCGTTCCCTTCTTGACCGGACGACCAGCGATCAGTCGACCTCCGCAGAGGCTGCAGACGTGTTGCTAGCGTCTGGAAGGGCTGCATTGTCTTTCCGTGCGTGTCGCGCAGCGACCGGCCAAAGTGGCACTTACAGTTCACCGAGTTCTGGCCATTACCTCTTATCATACTGCTCGAGTTAAGGGGTGCGTGAGGGCCACTGAATGGGCTCGTCGTCAGGGCTTCTCTCTTTGCCTAGTTGAATGTGTCGCATGATGCAGTGTCCAGAGTCTAGACACTGTTTGCACAACAGGTTCCAGCCGGTGAGCACACCAGGGCAGGGGCTAACACAACAGCTCGGGGTAGACCATTAACATTCAGCAAGGTGACATTCATAGTCTACTATTTTATTTTAATATTGCCACTGGGATGAGAGGGGGGGGTCATGAGTTTAAGCGTTATTCCAGTCTACTACAATGCAAGTTCTGTATTCTTAAAAAGAACACGACAAGAATATCATACAAATCACAAGGAGGAGGTGATGAGAAAGGTTTATCCCCTGTATCGGAATTCCCTCCCTCCGAAGCATGCTCGGAAGCAACTGTAGAAGTTTTTAAACAAATGTGGGAATAAACATTTAAAAATGTATGGACACAATAAGTATATGTAACCAAATAGCCTCTGTCTCCCTCCTGTACACAGAACACCAGCCCCCTCCCTCGTACCCCCCACCCAGGGAACCGGACCCCCCTCCCTCGTACCCCCCACCCAGGGAACCGGACCCCCCTCCCTCGTACCCGCCGGACGCCGCCAAGGCCCCGCCCCCGCCCCCGCCCCCCTCCCACTCAGGCTCCGCCCACCAGCCCCCTCCCCCCTCCCACCCCGGCTCCGCCCACCAGCCCCCTCCCCCCTCCCACTCAGGCTCCGCCCACCAGCCCCCTCACCCCGGCTCCGCCCACCAGCCCCCTCCCCCCTCTCACCCCGGCTCCGCCCACCAGCCCCCTCCCCCCTCCCACTCAGGCTCCGCCCACCAGCCCCCTCCCCCCTCCCACTCAGGCTCCGCCCACCAGCCCCCTCCCCCCTCTCACCCCGGCTCCGCCCACCAGCCCCCTCCCCCCTCTCACCCCGGCTCCGCCCACCAGCCCCCTCACCCCGGCTCCGCACACCAGCCCCCGCCCCCCTCCCACTCAGGCTCCGCCCACCAGCCCCCTCCCCCCTCCCACTCAGGCTCCGCCCACCAGCCCCCGCCCCCCAGCCAGGCCTCCCAGGCGGCCTACATCATGGGCATCCCCACCTCCAGCTCCTACATGTCGGGGGAGGGCTTCCAGAGCCTCCAGTCCCTCATGACCCCGGACGGGGGCGGGGGCGGCGGAGGCTACCCGGCCCCCTCCCAGGCCTATCCCCCGCCCCCGCTGGGCTACCACAGCCACGCCTACCCTCCCTCCTCTGCCGGACCCCCTCCTCCCCCCCCGCAGGCCGGCGCGTCCTACCACGGCCCCCCCCCCAACGCCGCGTACCCACCGCCGCCGATGCCGCCGCCGCCGCCGTACAGCCACGGCTACGCTATGCCCCCGCCCCCCCACGGCCACATGGGCATGGCCCGCGGCATCCCGGGGTACGGGCAGGGGGGCGCACCCCCGCCAGGCATGGCCCACGGCATGCCGCCGCCCCCCCCTGGCGGGATGAGCCGGGGCGCCTGGATGAGGTGAGCCCCTTGTCCCAGGACCATGCGCACACACACACACACACATACACACACACACACACACACACACACACACACACACACACACACACACACACACACACACACACACACACACACACACACACACACACACACACACACACACATACACATACACACGCACACACTTTGTGCCAAGGTTCAAGGCTCCAGGTTGTCCTCTCCCCATTGCTCTTGCTGGTGTTTCACTTTACGTTTTACCTCAACTTTCCAGGTTGTCTTTATTATTGCTGCAATGCATGATGGGGTATCCAGAACAAAGTGTTTTCGTTTGTGACTGTCGTTCGGTGTTACGGTTCTGTGTTGCTTTGTGCGGGTAAAGAACCTGGGTTTGGACCACATAGCAGGTTTCACATTTTATTCATCGATTATAAGTTATTTTTTTTAAGGGTGTTTCCCCATTGTAGTTTTGAATGCTAGTTTATGTGCTATGGCGTTTGTTTTAGAATGTTTTATTAGTCAGTCCCTTCAGAAAAACAGAAAGCAGAAAGTTGAAAAGTGTTGCGTTTACTTCACACAAGAGGGCCGCAACAATCACAAAAAAAGCCGCATTTTTCTGGAGGGGCTGATTAGTACTTATGGAATTACTCTTTTTACTAGGCTTAAAGTTGTAGCTCAAGCACTGTAGACAATAAAGGTAATTCATTTTCCATTCCCCCAGAATATATTTTTTCGTTATTTATGTTAATTATTCAGAATAATTCAAATATGCCATACTGTTTGCTTAAACTGAAATACTTTGCCAAATTATGTTTGGCCAAGGATGGGCCAACTTTTTTATTCCTCCCAGTTAGAATGTAGTACCATTTGTACTAGGTTTGGTTTTGAAAGAACATTGTTTACATGTGATACTTTTTTTTATTGGTGCAAGGATCATGTATGACTTTCAAATATGCTTATGCTATTAAAACCATTTTTTTTACTTAAATTCTGCTGGGTTGTCTGTTTTTCTTTGCTGTTTTTACTGCTTTACAGTAGCAATTTAACAAACAAAATGCAATATCGAAAGAAATTGTCATCTTTCCTTTTCTCTCTACACAAAATTAAACTGAAACTATTGGAAAATCCCTCATGGGTCAATCGGGATGTCAACCAGTAATTTAGCTTTATTGTGCGTTATATTTTAGCGCATAATGCATGCGAAATTGACTTTCCTGTATAACGCTTGTGTTAAAAACCTGGTGGCGTTATTCCGTAGGTCCACCACTAGAAGGCGCCCTAGCCTTTTAGATAAATTAGTATTTGGTCACGGATTTCTGCCAAATGGCCATTTAACTTTGCCATTTAAAATTGAATTGTTCGTGAGCACATCCATGCCATTCATGTGTCCAAAAAATCACTCCAACGCATGAGCTTTACATAGAAATTATTCATTTTTATTATTTCAAAGTGTTCTAAAAATGGGTTATTTTTTCATATTGCATACATTTCTAAAATACTTCAATTTAAAGCTACATTGTTTATGAAAAAGAAAATGTAGAAACGCATGCTATTCCCTCGTTATCTATTGGAGAGCAGGTATATTTACATAACTACATTATGCCCTACCATGTGTCACAAGGACAATATTAGCATTCATATGGTTGAAATCCACACTTTACAATGACAAAAGAAGCAGTGTATTTGAATATGAAAAATAAAAAAGTCCAAAAAATGTTAACTATTGTGCTTCGAACATGAAATCATCAAATAAAAAAATTGTTAGTCATCATAGAATAGTTGTTAGCCTAAAAGGTAACTTCTTCAAAAATATTGTTTGTACATGTTTATATATATATAGATATATATCATTTTTTAAATCAAAATACAAGGGCTAGTTGACAATGTCATAAAATCAAGTGGACTTTTCTTAACTTCAAATCATGACTGCTCATTTTGTAAAAGCTGCCTACAGTAGGCTAATACATGGCTTGCCATAACAGAAGTCCCTACAAAATGAAAGCCACCTGCTGCATTCAGGACATACAACCAAACGATTGTGGCATGAAGTGGCTAAAAGCCATGTATTATCTCATAGAATGAGAATAGAGTATGCAAATAAAGTCACGATAATCTTTAAAGAAAAACAGCATGGTGCACAAATAATGATGTAATGTATCTCAAATGGGACTCGTACAAAATAAAAAATAATGCAGCGAGTGTCTTCAAATACCCCTAGCAAGTGCTTATGCAACAATTCTAAAACTCCTAATATATTTCTGACAGTATATACTATAAAGTGTACATTGTGTATACTACAACACATAAGAGTATACACAGGGAATACTTCATTTTATTCACTAACAAAATTGCAATGAGGTATTGGGTAAAAAGGTCTGTACTTTGCTACTAGGGACATATCCAACAGGATAACAATTTTATAAATCAAGAAAGAATGGTTTGTTCTGATTGAAAACCAAGAAACAGACCTTCTCTCAGCAGTCTGGCTATGCAGACGAGAGCATTGCAATTTGAAACCACAGCAAATGTCCACATTTGGTGAAAGCTGCTGTAGGTCAGATTCAAGAGATGTAAAGGGAGAGCGAGATAGGGCAGAAGAGAAAAAATGTGTCACGTTTGTAAACCCCATAAAGAGGCAGGTGCAGCCATTTTCAACACATCACACTCAAAAAGTAGCTCTTAAATCTTACCTACAGCACCCTTCAAGTTGACTACAGAGCTTATGAGCAAACTGATTTAGTTTTTGTTTTTGTGTGGCGTGCATAAGCCCGGTAGTTCACAGAACTCACAGGCAGTAATGCGTCGCCTTCCAACAACACCAATCAAGAGAATCGATGACAACGTGTATGACACCAGTCACGATGTGGGCAAAACATCACAGCTTATATGTAAAGGGTGCAATTGTTAGCTATTTCAGCTGATGGGGTGGGGGGGGGGGGGGTACAAGTTAGCGGTTATCGCTAACAGGCCACCCTCTCATTGGATTTGACTGCGTCGCTATCGACAAGTGTCAGATATCGGCACCATAAACACAAACACAGGCTTCTTAATGAATACACACACGGAAGCTGAATTTCATAACAGAAAAGATTGTCATATCGGAAGATTGTTCAACAAAGTTGGACATCGGTGGGAAGGATCCTCCTCCTGCAGGAATTCTCACAATTTTAGGTCAAGTTTCCCTAATTTAGTAAGTCGGGATTGGAGGGCTCAAGGTGAAGTCAGACAGACGATTACTTTTGAGTTTAATGTATTCACAGGAGACATTAGTCACGAGAGAGAACACCAGTGTATCATTTTTTTCAATCAGGTAACCACATGTCACGTTTTGGCTTCCCTTCATGAAATGTGTAGATCCAGGATGCCAATTAATCACTTTTTTGTTTTGGATTGGCGGTTGCTTTTACACGTGACTGGCCATGTTTTATAATACATCTACAGAATTGGTGTGGTGAGTTATATGCAGCATTCAAACACCAAACCCCTGATAAGATGGACATCAAGAAGACAAAAAAAACGACATGTTACTTAATTGACAGATGCTTCAAGTTCTGTGATTTATATTAAAAAAAAGCATATCTTTCCATATGGCCTTGGGGAATATATATTTTCTTTAACAACGGTCATCGAATTGGTTCTAGCCTTGCTGCAGGGTAATCATATATTTCTCTGCATTCTTTTTCCAGTCTTGTCCCTTGACTGGCCAGAGGAAATGGTACGGGTAGCCGATAGGTCCGTTTAAATTCACCTCGTACGGCTAGCGGACCATTTTCAACATCAACTTGACCTGCACAGTCTGCGTGTCGGGGGGTACAAAAGTACGAGTCTCTGGCTCCCAGATAATGTCCCCCAGAGAAACAAAAGAAAACAGAAGGAGAGGAGGGCCCTCCTCACAGGACGACCCCCGCCTCGGCCCCTGAGAGCCACTACTTGGGGCCCTTGTAGTGGTTCCCGGAGAGCTGCTGTCGGACGGAGGGTTTGGATCCGGCCGCGTCGCCCAGCTTTCGCCACACCACCTGGGAGAGGATCAAAGAGGAGCGTTATTCACCTGCCGCCAGAAGACGGATAGGATTACACGGTCGGAACCGCTGCCGCCTTTCAGATTCCCGTCAGCAGGATCTGTGTGAGAAGATGAAATTCCTGCCACAGCTGAAGGGGCTTCTTTATGCCCCTATAGGACACAGTGTGTTATGAATAGTGCCCATTGTGTGTGTGTGTGTGTGTGTGTGTGTGTGTGTGTGTGTGTGTGTGTGTGTGTGTGTGTGTGTGTGTGTGTGTGTGTGTGTGTGTGTGTGTGTGTGTGTGTGTGTGTGTGTAGGATGAATCATTAGAACTGGTTAGTTAGCAGACACAGGGGACTGGTCTCACCAGTGGTACCATTCCCACAATGCAATGCAACAATAAAAGTGTGGAACAACAATCCATGCTCGCAAATGGCCTAGGAAAGTGGTGTCATTAGTGCTGTTGTTTGTGCAATGTGTGTGGCATTTTTTTTACTTTTAATTTCAAAGATTGATCCTGGTTCTATCATACAAAACACAATTTTGTGGCCTCCTTTATCCTTGTAATTATTGTGCAGTACTGAGCCAGACTGCAAGTTTACAATGTGGTTGAGAACTATGTGGTTTACAGGACAAACAAGGGCTTTATTGTTTCAGCAGTTAATAGGTGCTTTGTCAACAGAACAAACTGCTATTCCACAGAGGGGCCCTCTTAATTAAAAATGACAGAGAGACAGAGAGAGCGAGAGAGAGAGAGTTATAGGTGGAAATAAAAGGCTTCAAAGTGATTTGCAACATTCAAGAGGATGTGTGAGTATGTGTGGAGATGGAAGGAGGTAGAAGAGCGAGAGTGAGAGAGAGAGCGAGAGAGCGAGAGCACGAGAGAGAGAGAGAGGGAGAGAAAGGGCGAAAAGCCGTTGAAAGGCAGGAAAGCAGTTGAGTGGAAAAGGAACGTAGGGGTGAATTAATCCTGTGTTGTTTTCCATGGCTGAGAAGAAAGAAAGAACAGATAAGCGAAAAAGAAAAGAAGAAAAAAAAAAGAATGGAAGTAAACGAACGGCACATACATTGCACATTTCTCTGACGATGGCCTTCTCCTTCTCACTGAGGTCCTCGTCATAGTCCTCCGGGATCTGCCTGTCCAGCTTATCGTGCACCTCCAACACCTACGCAAACACACACAAACACGCACAAAAACAAGCTTTAATGAATGGATTCCCTTCTTTGTATCTCCTCTGATTCACTGGGTGATCGCCATAGTTCCAATGTTTACTCGCTGACGAGTGAATGAATGAATTCTGTTCACTCTGTTCTCTGTTTCAGTAGGCTCCTACCTTCATGGCATGGACCACGGCTTCGGGCTTCTGTCCCGGAGGGGGGTAGCCACCACCCGTGGGTGACGGTTCACCACTGGGGGTCCGCAGGGTTCCCTGGAGTGGGGAACAGGGGGGAGCGAGGGGGATGGAGTGGACCACTGATTAGAATCCTCATCACCATGACAACACTGAGCCCCGGGGCTTCTGATCATTCATCGTGGATCGCGCTTTAAGCTTCAATTTCCAAGCTGCCACTCAATGTTGTTCCATGACAATGTTATGGTAAATTACACATAAGCTCTTCTTGGCAACAAATTGCACAAATGTGCAAGAGTTGCCGATATATTTTAAAAATGATAAATGATAGTGATAGAACCTGATCTATTGATTAGCCCTCCCAGGTTTTTACCCCTCCCTGACACTTGTTCTGTTTCGTGTGAAAAAAATGATTCTCTATCAATGACACATAAGTTGTGGATACGTGCGGGCGTGCGTGCGTGCGTGCGTGCGTGCGTGCGTGCGTGCGTGCGTGCGTGCGTGCGTGCGTGCGTGCGTGCGTGCGTGCGTGCGTGCGTGCGTGCGTGCGTGCGTGCGTGCGTGCGTGCGTGCGTGCGTGTGGTTTGATGGCTGGTTTAAGCAGCCTCACCTGGCCCGAGTCAGACTGATAGGACTCAAGGGCTGGGTGAGGCTGCATACTTGTTGCACATTGAGAAATCAGTGTGCACAGGTTAAACCAACCGTCACCGCAGACACTCAACACACTGGCTGCAGCGTTGGATATCTGGCCCAATCTGGCAACGCTGGTGGAGCGTAGCATCGTTGTTGCTACAACAACATACGAGATGGCAACAGTGTTATCTCTGATAGCGTGACATGAATAGGGGCGTGGCACGCGGTATCGGTCATATCCTGTCATGGGAGCACAGGTGTTGACTAAATGGATCTGAAGAACAGAGCAGTGCTCAGAGACGCCCGGTAAACACAGGATCTGCAAAGTGCACGCAAATTCTCTGTGTACAGAAGGTACTATTTCAGTAGAAAGTTGAAAGTTTCCTCCAACCTTTTGTGTGTGGGTTTCCTCCGGGGTTATGGGAGGGAACACACACAAACCTGATCCAGAGTGAAGCCCGGGTCACCGGGTACATTCTCTTGATACATGTCACGATTATTGTCCAAAATCACCCAATTTTTTTTTATTAAGGGTTCTAAAGGATGGTTGGTTGCTTGATTACAATAAATACAATACTAAATGACCGGAATCTACTGTAGAGTCTAAGGATATAGAGGGAGTCAGAGAGGTAGAGAATGGCCAGAAGGGAAACCGAGAGAAAGAGAGAGCTGAGTGAGCAATATATTGTACTCGCGTAAACAATTGCTCCGCGCACAAATAACAACCTTGCTGTAACAGCAGTAATGTAAGCGTCTGACACACAGAGCTCTGACCGTGCGACCCACATTCTAGATAAGTGGACCACCACGTACATTGAACCAGCGTACAAGGTTCACAAGAAATGGTCATAAATTGTAAAATGGTTAATCCTTGGCGCCTAAGACTTGTTAAGAGGCTGGACGGGATAACACAGCTTTCATCTCCGAAGAAAAGATTAACCCAACATTTGCCGAAAGCAAACAGGTTTCAAAACCTATTCTGAGGAGTGTAACAGCATGGAAGCAACTTATGTGTTCTCGGCAAAACACAAAACTCTTCAGAACACTCCACGGTATTCTAAGTACAATCGCCGTTTCCCAGAAATCTGACTTCCCGTAAGCGGATGTGTGTTTCCGTCTTGGAAGTGACATAGTGGAAGGAGGTGTACCCCCTCCCATGCACGGCCGCGGGTATGATTGTAGCATAAACCAGAATGAGGAAAAAATATGTGATAGGACCCTTCCCTAGGTTATTCATTATTCATTTATCCTGTAGTCGGGGCCAACACCAAACCTACCTTGGTTCCTAAGCTTATTTTATTTTGTATGCCAGGATCACATGTGGGGAGAGAGAGAGAGAGAGAGAGAGAGAGTGAGAGAGAGAGAGAGAGAGAGAGAGAGAGAGAGAGAGAGAGAGAGAGAGAGAGCAAGAGAGAGAGACAAGAGAGAGGGAGAGAGGGAGAGAAAGAGAGAGAAGAGAGGCTAGAGCAAGGTAGAGTTAGATAGAGAGAGGACACAGCAAAGGTGGTTCTCATATGTGTAAGTAACAATTTAGGTCAGCGCTTATTTTTTCCATCCAGGACTCATCTGACACACGCTCACACATGCACACCCCTGGGTTTCCTTCCTGTTCCTTCAAGGTATTGAACTACTTTATGATTGAAGAGACTATTTGCTCTTCTCTGCACTATACAACAGATGGCTTGCATGGCAAGATCGGGACACACACAAACACAAGCAAGTAAGCAACCATATTTGTGAATGACATAATTTCTGTAAACATTGCATCTTCTGTATTTCCTCTCTTCCTGTTCCGTGTCCTTCATGTTCAGCGTCATCGTTTGAAGAGTGAGAACACATTCAGGAACATTCGTGGTCAGGTAATGGATGTACCGGTGTGTGTGTGTGTGTGTGTGTGTGTGTGTGTGTGTGTGTGTGTGTGTGCATCATTATACATACTTTGCATAATGATATGATCAAACCTGTTTTTCCTGCATTAATTAGTATCACAGATGCCCACACAGCACCACCCCCCTGTTTACGTACGTTGAACATGCTCTCCTGGAGCTGGCAAAGAGAGGAGAGCTGGGACTCCGAGTGGTAGAGAGTCATGCCCTTCTTTAAGGTTTTCGTATCCCCGGGACCAGCCTGGGAGAGGAGTGGGGAGAAAGAGAGAGAGAAGAGAGAGAGAGAGAGAGAGAGAGAGAGAGAGAGAGAGAGAGAGAGAGAGAGAGAGAGAAAGAGAAAGAGAAAGAGAAAGAGAGAGAGAAAGAGAGAGTTTGTTAGACATCCATATTAGACACCATTTTTCGCATGAGACGTTAATATCTTCAGGGGGCACAGATGCACCTTACAAAACACCGACCTGTTTATTATATTCTGTGACAGATGTTTTTTTCCCCAGAAGTCAAATATATTTTAATTGAGTGCATGTGAAAGCCAGATGTGGACAGGGCCATGGTGAAAGAGAAAGAGAAAGGGCGGTGTGTGTGTGTGTGTGTGTGTGTGTGTGTGTGTGTGTGTGTGTGCATGTGTGTGTGTGTGTGTGTGTGTGTGTGCGTGCGTGCGTGCGTGCGTGCGTGTGTGTGCATGCGTGTAAAAAACACCCCAAGCTGTACCAATGTGGTACTAGTTGAATGTGAGCTGAGATGGTTCACTTCAAAAGCTATCATGTCCTGAATTTTCTTCTCAAAACATTTCAGTTGTAACATGATAATACTGAGGGACAACTCGTTAAACTAATTAAAAGGACATTTTGACAAAGTTGTGCTAGAGGGCTATCCATCCATCCAAAATGGTGAACAAAACAGTACAGGGTAAAGGTCAAAGCAATAAGTGTTTTCCCTTTGTGCATTTGAATATCACAGTAGCTCCAACTTAATACGACAGAGAATTATGGCATGAAGAAATGCCCTATAATCCAAACGGTTTTATTAGGCTGTTTCACTTAACGGCTACCAGAGTCCACAAACAATCATGAACAATGACCAGTGTGATCTCTGTCTATTTTCAGCATTATTACCTTTAAGAGAATCTGCTTGTGGTCTTCCTCCAGTATCCGCACCTTGTTTTCCAGTTGTCTGATGTAGTTTGCTGAAGCATCTGGACAAGAAAATGGAACAAAGGAGAATGGAATTATGTCTCGGATGAAGCACAACAGGTTCAAATATAAATGGTATCAACGAGTATGTAAAATCACCTTTTAGACCAAAAGGCGGTTCCATTTGGTCAACGACCCTAGGTATACTAAAGACCATGCAAATTATGTCCGCTGAACTTCAAAATTTTCTCTACAGAAACCGAATCTCTAGCAGTGAGAGTGAATTGATGGATCCAAAAGTTGGTTATGAATGGCCAATACACAAATCATAAGAAATCTAGGAGATTAAATGGATATGCTTTCTTGCCTAAATGAACCAAGCTCCCACACCCTTCCACCCACATAACAACAACATCAACAACATCACACAGCCTAATCCCTCACCTAACAGGTGCGATGGCATACCTTGGCTGCCCATATTTTGACCCAGCGTGTTCCAATCCCCATTCATCTGTTCGGCAACACAAGCACAGTTTGCTTCCATTGAGCGTTGATTGTGGGCCGATTAGCGGCCATCTCTTAGCTAATCCCACGTGCCCTCCCATCTCCATTGTTGATGATCTTCCCATGCAGGTGATACTGAACTAACTAATCCTAAAATTGGTCCTGTTAAATAAGACCTGTGTCTGACCTGAAACCTGGGAGTGGATGTCGATACCTCGACTATGAACATAGCATGACATTTACATTAACATTTATACCGTTTAGCAGATGCTTTTATCCAAAGTGACTCACAACGGTTAATACATAATACCGACGGCGGAGTCAACCATGCAAGGCGACAGCCAGCTCGTCAGGAGCAGTTAGGGTTAAGTGTCTTGCTCAGGGGCACCCCGAGACTCAGCGAGGAGGGACAACTAGGAACCTTCATTCATGAACTGCATGAATAAAAACGTAAGAAGGTAGCATCTGCGACTTGGCGTGATACCCATGAGACTTTCTTCCATACATCACATGGCAGCTGCCATATTCAGCGCTGATAAGTGGTGCCTGGGCCATATCCTTGAGAACAATTCACAAGTGCCAATGACAGTGTTTACACACACACAGTGTTCACCTCGGAGGAGTGTTTTCTCATTATGTTATGTAAATTAGTCATTTCACCCAGGCCCCTGATTAAGTCACACATGGCAGATAAAATAGAATGGTATACAACGGAGAGGAGAGCTAGCGTCTCAAGGGGGCGTGCAAAAAAGCAAGGTAGAGAAAAGGAGAGAGGGACGGAAGAGAGGACCACAGACACACTCAGAGTCAGAGATAGAGACACAGACAAAAAAAGAAATAGACAGAGACAGAAACAGAGACATAGACAGAGAGACAGAGAGAGAGACGGAGAGAGACAGAGAGAGAGAGAGAGGATGCAGCTTGTTTTTCGCTAGCGCTATAGCTAAGCCTCTTTGCTTCCTTGTGACCCTGATGCTAATCCAGCTCCTGTTCACCTGAGCCCCGGCTCCAGCTAGCCAGCCATGGCTACAAGCCGATTAACACACATACACACACGAACACACACACACACACACACACACACACACACACACACACACACATACACACACACACACTCACACACACACAGTGTCCTGTAGAGTATGCACACAAACAACAAGTGCAAAGGTAGTGTCACGCGATACAAGGAGATGTGTCTGGTGAATTTATGTAAGTGGCTACACAGACGCAACACGTGTTTGCACAAAGCCAAACACTCACGCAAACACACACACACACACACACAAACACACATAAAGACAAGACATGAAAAATGGATGCACTTGCACTGTACACACTGCCATGTTTTGTGGTAATCTCATTGTACATAATCATATTTACAGTAGACACACACACACACAGTTATTTGCCATCCCATCATCATATATGATTTAATTCCTTCTTGTGTAACAATTGAGGCGTGGAGAGTCTCGCTGGACAGGCAGGCTAAAAATAGCCTGTGCTCACCGCCAGTACCCTGAGGCAGATCACTGAGGAATAATAGCAGGAAGCTAAGGCTCTCCTAAACAGCAGACAACACAGAGAGTGGGATTACAACTGGTTATGTGTGGGAGCTATAAAGGGCTGTACATCATGCCCTGCTGGCCACACAGGGATTAACAGTGTAAATGGTAAATGGACTACATTTATAGAGCGCTTTTCTAACCAGTGGCCACCCAAAGCGCTTTAGAATATTGCCTCACATTCACACGTTCATGCACACATTCACACACCGACGACGGAGTCCACCACGCACGACAGCCAGCTCGTCGGGAGCAGTCAGGGTTAGGTGTCTTGCTCGGGGACACCTCGACAGTCAGGTAGGAGGAGCTTGGGATTGAACTAGCAAGCTTCCGGTGACCAGCCAATCCGCTCTACATCCTGAACAACATGCCGCCCCTGCAACAGTGTGGTATAGCCAAGGAACAGAAAGGATGCCTGCCTTTTCAAGAAAAATCTATAATTTCTGGTTTCACAGCAACAGATCACACCATTTTCACAAGCCATGCCAATTTGTTATCTTTGTTCTGAATAACTTTGAGTACTTCCTGCCTGAGCGACATCAAATGCTCTTCTGTGCAATTTTAAATTTCTTTATGTCTGATAGGAATTTTTGGCATGTATCTTCCATTGGTGGTGTTCTATGATAATCATAAGTATTAGTACCAGTCTTATTGTTGTCAGTGACGATGATAATGTACTGTACCCTAGTCTAAAGTGCACAAAAGTAGCAGACTTTTAGTGTGCTACTTTCCTGTACACTAAACTATGTTTAATGGCGGAACCACAAACAATATTACTCAGTAATTGGATCCAAAGACCTTAATGTAGTATTGATTTGCAAAACACAACGTCCCAGAGAGATCTGTCTGTATCATTGTCGCACCACTCTCAAATATATTCCCTCAGTTTCAGGGCCCCCATAAAACACACACACAGACAACGTGTACAATCGCACACACACTCACATTCTACGTGACTTAAGCTGCAGACACAGGTAGACGCACATGCAAAGACACAGATAGGCTGGACAAAAAAAAGCATGGCCATGCAACCATACACACACACACACACACACACACACACACACACACACACACACACACACACACACACACACACACACACACACACACACAAGCATTCCAATCTACAAGAATGTCCTAAGAAGTGATTAACAGCTTTTCTATATTGGATTTGTTTTTCTCCAATGGGTCATAGATTATTTCCATTCTTTCAGTGAAATCAATAAAGAAATGTAAAAATATTCCATCCAAAGGAAACACAGGGATTAGGACACATCACATGGCTGTTCTCTAAGGCCCTCCAGTAACACAAACCCATGGACGGGGTGCACACATGCACACACTCTTCTCCCTCCGCACTTCATCTCACTTGGAGAAGCTGGTCCACCCAGGAATGATTTCAATTACTTTGTAGGTTTCTTTGCACACACACACTCACTCATGCATGCACACACACACACACACACACACACACACACACACACACACACACAGACACACACACACACACACACACATCCATCTGCAAGGTACGACTGATTCCAATTACGTAGCCGGGGAAAAGGGAGGAAAAGGAGTAGAGGGTTTGTGGGGGCCAGTCCAGACAAACAGAGAA
>NC_136948.1:18102202-18175676 GCF_949987615.1 Pollachius pollachius | reverse complement strand
TGCTTTAGGAAGGGGTTTTAACAACAGAGCCAGGGCTTTGTGGCTCTCAGTCTCATCAAGTCAACAGCTGATCATGCATGGGCTCACTTCACATGGAACACGACCATTAGCAATACACCCACCTATCATTCTGAGCGTTCTCTCATAGAGCCGACGCAAGAGAGAGGACATACAAGACGAAAAGAAGAAAGAATAAAATAAATGATTGTTGACTGTTTCAGTTTACTCATAATTATTTCGGAGATTAAGTTGTTAGAGTTTGATGAAATGCAATACCAGGACTAGTGTGTGCGTGTGTATGTGTCCGTCTGTCTGTGTATGTGGCTGAGTATCTGTGTTTGTGTCTGTGTGTTTAATCAAAGCCAGTGTCCAGAAGACGGCAAAAACACTGCAGTAATCTACAAGCAGACTCCCCTCTGACCCGCAGCAGATGGCCATCTGTCCACTTAAAGTGCGTGTGTGCGTGTCTGTGTGTGTTTGCGTGTCTGTGTTTAAGACAGAGGCAGACAGAGAGAGCAAGACGTTGGTTCAGGGCCATGGCAATGGGTATGGGACCTTACGCCTGAGTTTATTTCCATGTGTTGATTAGACCATTAACAACTCTATGAAATATTTAGTTGTCTTCTATTTTCATCAAAATAACCCAAAAGCGGCAAACACTTTGCCGCTAGTTTACGGACCCCCCCCCCTACACACACACACACACAGACACACACACACACACACACATAGACACAAGAACCTTCCCATGCTGGGTCATTATCATAACAACACAGGTCCCGCTTTGCGCGGCTTGCTGTAAATCCATCCCGACAGGTTGAACACTACCACCACACACACAGACACACACACAAACACAGACAGGCATACACACACACACAGATGCACAACAATAAATTAGGTTAAATAAAAACAACACAAAATTAGGGCGGTAGTAGGGTACTCACACACACACACACACGCACACACACACACACACACACACACACACACACACACACACACACACATATCCTAACACAGATAATACCAATAGACAGACCTATCTTCCCTAAACACAGGGGACCAATTCTCCATCAGGAAAAAGGGGAGTGTGGGTTGGTGGTGGGGTAGGGGTCGGCCATTCAAACCCTCACTCAGCCCGACTCGAAACCCTCCATCAACAAACACACAACAGCCTTTCCTGGATGTAAACAAATGAGCCTCATTGTTCCCGTAACCACCCAGCGGCTCCAAGCCTCTCTGCTTCCTGGCTCCTTGACGCGCCACAACAAACATAGTGAGGGAACAAGGAAATAGGAAGCACCGAACATTGACACAGGTGAGTGTAAGTCAAACATTCTGTGATAAAATAAAACAACAATTAAGATTCATTGGGCGCCTTGAGAGGCAAATGATGAAAAACGAAATCCTGTTGCAAAAGCATACACCCCCCCGTTATCTATCAAGACTCTACTCTGCTCTGATGTCATCCTTTCTATAAAGGGACTTTGAGTCCCAGGGCTTTGAATTTACACCTCCATCTCGCCGAGTGGGGAAAGAATGCATTGTGGAGCGTGAAGAAGCGTCTCATGCCAAGCACTGAAGAGGCCACAACAGAAAGTGTTTCCAGGAAGCCCTCCACCCACCGCCCTTAACGCTGTTATCATGCATGAGTCCCTCGGCGGTCATTCAGCCACCGTCTACATGAGCCAGGAATGAGGGAGCCACAATTACAGGCTCCTTAAGGAATTAACACCAGCAACGCTGCTCTGAAAACAGCTGGCGGACAACCATCTGCGTTTACCAGAGTCTGGTTCCTAGCCAAGTGTAGGTGGAAAACACTTACGTTTAGAGCGCTGTGTAATCAGCACACAGAGACGGGGGAGGACAGGAAAAACAAAAGTGTCTGTGGACAGATTATACGAGGCAAACAGAGGGTAAACATGGTGAGTTTTCGCTTTTGGTGTAACACCCTGATCTTTCTTCTAGCGTTTACGAGAACTGAAAGTCTAGAAAAGGTCAAGATGGAATATTTCACATTTGAAATAAGTCACAAACATGACAGTCAGCTAAAAGGACGCAGAAGTTCTTCCTTCAACAAACACACTGTGCCCAGTACTGCAAGGTGCAGTGGATTGAAACCCACTTGGCCTCGGTTGTTCCGGAAGATTCAGACGCTTTGTTCGCGGCCATCATTTTCCTGAGAGACCCTCCAAAAAATGTGTGGCTAAGGAAGTAGAGACATGGTAGATTATGTGTATGTGTGTGTGTGTGTGTGTGTGTGTGTGTGTGTGTGTGTGTGTGTGTGTGTGTGTGTGTGTGTGTGTGTGTGTGTGTGTGTGTGTGTGTGTGTGCGTGTGTGTGTGTGTGTGTGTGTGTGTGCGTGTCTTAGGGGAGTGGAAAGGTCAGAGGCTCAGGCTCATCTGACCGTGCATGGCTACTGGAGTGTGGAACTCCCACTCTTCTTTGCAAGTCCTCTGAGACTCTCCGACTCTCTCTCTCTCTCTCTCTCTCTCTCTCTCTCTCTCTCTCTCTCTCTCTCTCTCTATCTCTCTCTCTCTCTCTCTGACCCATGAGGAGCCACAGCAGGGGGTAGAGCCTGACTTTACAGGGATAGTGCAGACATCAAAACCAGGAATGCTGGGATTCTGAGCTTCCTGGTGTGGAGGTCAGGGAGGTGATTGGCTAGGGGAATCTGGGACTCAGCCCTAGGTGCAGATTTCAGGTCTGCTGTTCCGTTGGGCCAAATAACCACTGATGCCTCACAATGGTCCACTGAGGGACTATCCTTAGGGTGCGGTAAAAACCTAGGCCCTAAATACAGTGCTTCTCGTTTCTTTGATTTCATTCATGTCATAGGATACCGTAAGCAGAGTTCAGTCTCTAATCTGGGAGGTAACCACATACGAAGTCCCCCTACCGGAGGCCTCAATGTTTCTCTGAGGGTGGGGTTCCAGATATTGCAACAATATGCCTACAGTTGAACAGCTTATTACGTGAGTACATTTGGATCACTGGTAGCTCTCTACTCTCTATGTGTACTGTAAACCTGATTTGGTTGGGTCCATCCGTCCATCCATAAAACCGTATGTACACACCCATGAATGAACCCATGAGTGACTCGATGAAGCTGAAATGTTTTTTGCTGAGGTCATCTGTACTAAAGAAAACACTTGTTCTCCGAGTACACACGTCTGCGTCCGGCTCCGAGCTCCAAGCTGCCGCGGTGTGGCGAGAGGCTGAGCTCGTCATCACTCTCGGGGTGGGCCCAGTGGGTCCAACCCAAAGGTCTCTATAGGGTGCTCCTTCTCGGGACCCGGACCCCCCCCCCCGCGGCCCCCCTCTAGCGTCAGCACGCTAACCACGAGTCACCCCCTTCTCACTGGGAAGCTGGGTGAGCACGCTGACAAAGCAAACAGGGAAATAAAAGGACGATTGGGTGTGATTGTAAATGGAATGGCTGCTGTAAATCCCTCATCAGTGAGGTCTCGAAGCGGCAGGCGAGAGGGTGTCAGCTCGCCTCGGAACGCACGTACACCCAATTCACATTGACTTCCTCATGAGGCTCGCAGATCACAGGGAAGAGTGATTTACCACGTGAGGTGATCGGGCAGGACAACGCACGCAGGGTAACCCTGGAGCACCTCGCGACGAAGAAGCACCTAAGACCAAAGCGGTCGAGCTTCTGTGTGTGTGTGTGTGTGTGTGTGTGTGTGTGTGTGTATGTGTGTGTGTGTCTGTGTGTGTGTGCACGTTACACACAAATGTAACTGTTCAACAACAACAAAATCATCCCAAAATGAGAGCAGTGCAATTGCCCACTTTGTAATAACTCTGTGTATTGATTCATTGCCTCATCAAAATGAAATTCATACATACAGAACACAAAGTTAGCCTAGTGAAAAAAAACTGGAACTGCAGACAAAATGTGGCAAAAGCAGGTATATTTAGTTCTTCACAAAGGTGAAACCAAAAATGCTGATCACCCTTTCGTTGACAGAGGGCTGGACTCAAATTGTGAAATTCTAATTCAAACACACAGCTGCAACATTTAAAAACATCACATGGCCCAGGCTGGGAAGGAACTTCAAAGTGGCAGAAGAATATTGGAAAATGTAAAGCAAAAATGATAAGGGCCAGTAGATTCAACTTAGCTCCTCCTTTCATGAACTTATTTGTGATAACAGCTGAGAGCCAGCTGAGAGGAAACTCACTGGTCTAGAAGCCTGTGTTTTGTTAGAGCTGTGTGTGTGTGTGTGTGTGTGTGTGTGTGTGTGTGTGTGTGTGTGTGTGTGTGTGTGTGTGTGTGTGTGTTTAAAGGAAGCCTGTTTCCTTTGTTCTTGCTTTGCTGCATATGTTTCCTTTGTTAAGACAGTCGGGAGGAGGCGTAGGAAGGAGGGCGGTGACGTGGAAGAGCTGGTCCTTGAACGCTTGGGGTCAACACTGTTCAACTTATTTTCCATGCTTAATGTGCGTGTGTTGTGTGTGTGTGTGTGTGCGTGCGTGCATGCCTGCATGCGTGTGTGTGTGTGTTTTGTCCCTTTTCATCTGTGCCTGTAGATGGTCACTGCTGTCAGTGAGGCTCTTATCAGCGACAGCAGGGAGTGTCTTGCTTTATGGTAAGTGGCAGGGGGCATTTGGATTGGTGATAACCTTTCGCTATCTTTTCTTTATCACACTGAACCCTAGACGATACAGGGCACAGAAAAACAAAAGATGTTGACCCAAATAACGTGACAGAAAGAACCAAAACCAAAACCAAAACTAAAAAAATAACACTATATTGAAAGCCAAGTGGCAAAGGTTGTGGATAAAGAATGCATGAGCACTTACACACTATAAATATACATAGTGTATAAGTGCTTATGATATTGGATATTGAGGGAAAGACATAGAGATGAAGCAGAGTGCAAGAGGAGAAAGGGAGAGTGAATGGGAGGAGCTGAGTTTGATAGGGGGCCAGAACTAGAATGAGCAGGACTAAATCAGGGGCAGGCAGAGAAAGAGAGGGCCCATTGATAATAACACACAGAGTTTGTGGAGGGGGGTCCTGGGGTGGGATGGAGATTGTTGGAGGGGGGGGGGGGGGGGGGGGCTGGGAAGCAGGGCACAGATACTGAGTGACACAACAGGGACCTTGGCGCGAAACAATGGGCCTCCTGAGAGGGGCCCCACGGCCCCAGAGTCACACAATCTATTTTTTCAATCAGCAAGACCCAAAAAAAGGGAGGGGGCCGGATTGGGGGGGGTTACGCCTATTTATTTGTTGTTTATTCATTATTCATTTATTCAACAGTTACATCTATTCTTTCGTTGCCATAATTAATTGTAAAATACAAATAAAAAAGAAGGCTCGTTCAGCACGCAATGATTCTTATTTCTTGTCATTTAAGTGCAGTAAAGCCTTCCAATCTCCTCACAAGCCGCAGGTCAAACTCAACACGGTGTATTTGGCCCAAACATGGCAGACCATGCAACTCAATAATGATGATGACCACAGCACCGTGAGCTGCTATTGAAGAGGATGATAAGATAGGGTAGGGTGAGGTGATCGTCTCACCTTCTTAAACAAACTAATAGTAGGACACACCAACAACAGCATTCCTCTGACTGACCAGACACACCGGATTGGCCAGTTCTCCCTCATGGCTGCCCATTGATGTCAGGTATGAAAGATTCTCAGAGAATTTCAGCAAAAACAGTACACAATTATCAGACTTGTTCTCTGTCGTTTCTTTTCTCACGAGACAGAGAGGCGCTTTAGCTTCTCAACAGGTGGATCCTGAGAGTGTTTGTGAGTTGGTAGATTGTGTATCAATGAGCTGGTGTGGGGGTCAGTAGAGCTGAGTGAACTTTAAATAGTAGATTCCGTTTGAGGCGACGGTCCAGTAACGGACTCTCTGCTCTTAAATATATTGAATCTAGGCCTTAAATTCTTAGTTCATTACAAGAACACCATTAGTGGTTCACTTAAATATAGAAAATGCATTGATCTTTGGTAATTGACCCATAATTGTTGTCATTTATCAAGTGACGATGCCGATTTTTTGCTGCTCATAGGTGCTGAAATTAGGATATGTTGTTCCTTTTCCACTGACTAATCAATCGCTAAGCAAGCAATTGACGAAACCGATGGAGAAATTATGTGTTAGTATGTGTTAGCATAATTGCATCTGTGTGTGGATGGAATCAAGGTGGCCTAAAATCGATACATTTAACCGTTTTGGATTGTCTATTATGACGATAGACTTACATTGTACAACTTTTCACTGTAGAATTACAGTAAAGTACTGGCAGCGGTTGCGCCAGTAAGCTAAGACCGCCATGGACCGATATGGTAAAACAGTAGAAGCCCAGGGCCCCTGACCAAAAGCCAGGACATTGCTCCTCTCCTCAGCCGCGTGCCAGGCAGCTCTTGCCTTCGCATTCACCCTGTCGCTGTGTTTTGAATTATTCGCCGATTTCGATTCTTCGGGTCACGATTCGGATAAAAGATGATTCCCGATTCAACAACACGATGCATAGTGAAACCACAGGTTCATAGGGCCATACCTTGAGGGAAAAACATGACATATAATAATCTATTAGAATATTGGTGTCATCTGAACTATAACCTTGTGTAACCAGAATCGGGACGCAGTGTATAACTAGAATGTAATAATTTCATTATTTCAATATGGACATTGACAGATGCAATGTCATATGCAGGCCCCGGGGGGGATACAAAAATATCAAACAAACAGTGTAATGTAAATTCTGGATGGCTGGGACAAGTGCAACTAATGTGTAGCGAAGCACTTGCCTGCTTGTTAGGGAAAGACCTACTTCTGCACACAGTCCACTACGGGACAGACAGAGCAGGAAAATACACCAGACAGGTCCGATATGAGTCTCAGCAAACTGCTTTGTACGCGGGGCAAGTGAAATCAATAGCAGGAAAGTTAACACAATCAAACGTCAACCAACACTTTAACAATCATTCACACAAAAAACACTGGCAAAGCAGCAGCAGCCAGAACATTGGAGAGACCACCGTGCAATCTGACTCGGCAGATTTCGTACACTGACCTCGAATCCACTGAGGACTGTTGCCAAGCATTGTGTGTGTGTGTGTGTGTGTGTGTGTGTGTGTGTGTGTGTCTGTGTGTGTGTGTGTGTGTGCGTGCGTGCGTGCGTGCGTGCGTGCGTGCGTGCGTGCGTCGGGGGGGTATTGGTTTCTGTGTGGGTGTGTCGTTGTCACTGAGAGTCTTTCAGTGCACCAACACTATAAAGGAATGCTGAAGTGAAAAGGTGCAGGAAGCTCAGCTCCATTGTGCAGCTGAAACCCCACACAATGTGTGGTATCGTAGTTACAGTCGCCGAAACCTTCCTGTTTGTTTGTGTTGTTGATGTGCGACTTGAAACTTTCGCAAAAACAAGTTTTATGTCACTTTGTGGACATTGTGCTATTTTTGTTATTCGGAGAATCCCTGCATGCAATATATCGGGATTTGGTTGAGTTTAGGTTGAAGTTCCTCGTCAGCAGGATTTTTCGCTGATCACAGGCAAACCTGCTCAGTGAGTGTGCACACACAGGTGTGTGGTGTGACATTGAGTGTCACATACTAGAACCTTCTAGAGGGTGTCAGGCCTGGGTGGTGTCTGGTCAATGGCGGAGGGGGAGATGATACAGGTCAACAAACAAGCGAGACTCAACTCACTGACCAAATAATTTGCAACTCGTGAACCTGGGGTGGGGGGGGTATGGGGGGGCTCACAGGGCTTAATCCTCATTAGGTTTGACTGCGCCGGGCCAAGAGCTAAGGCAATTAGCCGGCCGCGCCATCTGTCTGTGCCCAACACGCGGCAGGGAGGAACAGACCCCCCACCCCCTCCCAGCCTCAGTGGTCTGACCTGAGGTGGACTTGAGATGTGTGTAATAACCAAGTTATTAACAAATAGTACTACAGTACTACAACTATGAACAGAGAAAAATAGTTGGGGTGGATTATTTCGTGATGGATTAGTATTCAGAACTGAAGGCTTGTGAGAGGGACTTTTACATTCTACATGTGCTTAGCATGTACACGACAAAAGTGTGTAAGGCCCCTAGCTATACGGGTGTCAGCTTGAGCACAGAGCTCTGAGCCAGAACGCTCACACCATGGTCCTGATTCTCAACATGCCAAAGAGCAAACACTAATGGCCTCCCCTTTCTGGCCAGCAGGCTGGGATTGCACACACACACTCACACACACACACACACACACACACACACACACACACACACACACACCTCGACACTTCTAGCTATCCACTTGATGTCTTCGGGTGGGCGTCTGTGTGTGTGTGTGTGTGTGTGTGTGTGTGTGTGTGTGTGTGTGTGTGTGTGTGTGTGTGTGTGTGTGTGTGTGTGTGTGTGTGTGTGTGTGTGTGTGTGTGTGTGTGTGTGTGCGTGCGTGTCTGTATGTGTTTCCATAGCATGTCCTGATACTGTGTATGTAAATTTGTGATGGTGACCATAAAGCACAATAGGCTATGGGACCAGCCATGTGTTTACACTGCATGCCTGCACAGGTGTCCTTTGATTAACATCTGTCATGCATTGCCACTGAACTGCACGGAAAGGCGTGAAACTTGTGGAAAAACTTACCATTCAGTCCATTGGGAATGGCTCTACTGTGGAATTGAGCGCTGGAGAGGTCGTCCATAGACCTCCTTAGTGTCGCTGTCTTGCCCTCGGACGGTTTGTGGCTGTGCATGGGGTGGTGATGGTGCAGGTGATGGTCAGGACTCCCGGCGCTCCCTGCACTGGAGGTGCTGCTACCGTCCCCGACGTCCCGGACCGTAACCGAACTCCCGTTGAGGTTGGTGAGACTGGACTGGCTGTCGATGGAGCTCCGGGAGCCGGCTCCGTTCCTCTCCTCGTCCAGCATCACCACAATCTCCTTCAGCTCGGCGTTCTCCCGCATCAGCGACTCCTGGTTGGCCTCGAGGTCTTGCAGCTTCTGCTGGTAAACGCCGCAGTCCTTCCACATGACGCTGGCCGTGTAGCGGCCGAACCGCTGCCACTCCCGGGACAGCTTCTTGCCCTTCTGCCGGTCATCGTCCAGGAAGCAGCAGAGCTCCCGGAGCTCGTGGTTATCGTCCTGTAGTTTCTGGTTCACCTCTTTGAGACTCCGGATCTCGTGGAGGTGAACCTGTAGGCTGCGGTTCACGTCCCTCATCTTATTCCCGTGCTCGACCATCAGGTTCATCTTCTCGCCCTCCGCTCTCCGTATCCTCCTCACCAGCTCGTCCTTCGCGAGCCTCGGGAGGTCCTCGTCGGAGGGTTTGTTCACATCCACTCCGTCTGGACAGTGTTTGGCCATATTCCTGTCTGTTGATTTTATCCTTAGCGCACCGATTCCGATTATATCCAAGTCCGATCGGCAGCCGCCTCTTCCTAACCAAGCTTCGATGGTGAAATGATGAAAAACCAATCCATTATAAATACCCTCCCAGCATGGGATTCAAAACACCAAAAAGATAGAGGACCAGGTTCGGTCCTGCTTAGGTGTGGACTCTCAAACCCCGGGAACAGGTGACCCAGAAACACGCTGCGCAGCCGTTAATCCCTCGATTCATCAGGTCCAGGGATGTACCCGAAAACACCCGGTGACCCGACCCCTAGGACCGCAACGTTTATCCGAAACGTCTGTTTTTTTATCCGAAAAAAAAAAACGCTTGGAAGCAGAATGGATATGAGAAACAGACCGAATGAACCCGGCTAAAAAAAAGCTTGACCAAATCCTCTGCGCCGTGCTGTCTCTCTCTCCAGCCAGCCCTAGATTGACTCCGATCCACTGATCCTCGATCATAGGCGATGGGCGTGACGTCAGCAGCAGCGCAGGGATTGGCTTGGCTGTTGAACGGGCGAGGATTCCCATGAACACCATCCTATGGGCGGCCGGTGTGGATGCGTTCAGGAGGACCTGCAGGAGTTTGAATAGACGTGAGAGCCACATCCGACTCAACAAGTAGGGAATAAAAAAATCAGAAACGCATGTGCACAACGTGTAATGATAATATAGGGGACAACGCAATACAGAATTTTCTTATTCCAACCAGAAAGAAACAAATGCATAATTATTATTTTGTACACTGATTATAGCCTGTTCAATTGTGAGCTTGGATAACCTTTTTTACATATTTTATTTCCTTTTTTTGTGGGACTAATGATGAGCCATCGTAATGGATGGCCATATTAATGCCTCTGATCCCTGCCTGATAATATTTTAAGTTTTGTACTACCTTTAAATTATTCTGCAAAGATTTTCATTTGGTTAATCGAAAAAAAGCTTTCTTCTTTTTTTTTTCTTCTAAAATACAGTGTTAAAATGTCGAGCGATAGGTTAATCCATTTAGCTTCAGCTTTGTATGTTGGTTGAATGAAGACTGCTGAATTTATAGTCTGGATGACGTCGCCTCCTGCTGGGGAAGAGGGTCTACAGCGTCAGTAGAATTTACACAACATGAATATTTTCCACGTAAACAAAGAAATCAGGTGTTCAAAAACGCCTTAAACCAACAACAACAACAACAACAATAATGATAGTAGTAATAATTCCGAGAATACTAATTTCATTAATCACAATAGCAACAATAATATAATATGCATATTAATTCATTTTAACTGTAGGCTAAAGACGAAGCACATCGGAATCAATCTCCTCAACATGGAAAGCGAGTCGGAGAGAGACAGAGAGAGAGAGAGAGAGAGAGAGAGAGAGAGAGAGAGAGAGAGAGACAGAGAGAGAGAGAGAGAGGGGGGGGGGAGGGAGAGAGAGCGAGAGAGCGAGAGAGGATGACTTCATGCCCTGCAGACAAACCCAGAAACGCAAACCCCAAACTGAGATCAGTGGCTGAAGCTGCACGGAGCTCGGTCTGCACGACGTCTGTTCTAAAGGGATGGCTGCAGGGTAACTCGGGGACAGTGACGACATCCGCGATGAATCCCGAGTGCGATCTGAACGTCAAGCGGACTGCACAGGGGCAAAAAAGTGAATGATTGGAGCCAGAGGAGCAAAGTGCACTCTGACTTTGCACACAGGACAGTCGAGAGACGAAGCCTTTTTTCCGGAGAACGTCGGTTCCATGACATAGAGGGGCACAGCTCCGTGCGTTCTCCAGAACCACACCATAATGCGGCAGTATTATGGTTATATCCGAGGGGGTTCCCCATTGATCATCTTATTTTTAGTGACTTTACGCTGCACACCTGTAAGGTTGCATCCACAGTGTTTGGATTTTAAACCTCCCTTTCGACCACAACAAGAGCTCCAGTTTTGCTCACCGTACAAGGAGTTTGGCTGCTGTAACTATGCGAAAGACCAAGACCTCCTCACCGAGTTCTACCGGATAATGGGAAACTTTGATTACCATGGCTACGCTAACTGCGCCAGCTACGTCCAGGAGTTGCTGTGCCAGGTAGGCATGCATGGGCAAAGGTCGTATCCCTGTCCACTGTGCACTTTAAGGGGCCCACGGTTATAGAAAGCATGTTCTCTACACCAACAAGTGAATATTCAATATAATTGAGGCCATGCATTAAAGCTTATGCTTGTCCTTATTCCTCTCATGCCATGTCCCACCCCTACTATAGTTTATATGTTTATATGTATTTGTATATTTGTATATGCATGGTGGCATTTTTATAATATTGAATGTTTAATTAAATATTAATAAAAGATAACTAGACAATATTATTAGATAAATACGACAATATTATTAGATAAATACGTAATTGGTAATGAATTTTATACTATTGAAAACGAACGTATATTAATAATATATATTTTTTAATTTTATATCAGTAATTAGGAAGCTGATAACTCATTATGGATAAATAAATTAGGGAGAAGGGGTGAGATTAAATACGTTTTCTTCTTCTCACCCCTTTTCGAACACGTAAAGCAAGTGTGACAGTTTATTTTCATTTGTGGTTTTCATTGTGTGTAAATATTACTTTATTGTAACTGTCCACTTGTTTCATTGTTTCTTTTTTTTATTTACTTGTTCAAAATAGAAACATTTTCAATTCAATTCAATTCAATACCCCTATTCTCCTTTCTATTCCAAAACTCGCCTTAAGGAATGTTCACCGTACGCCGCTCACCTCTTCGATGCGGAAGACTTCAGCACTCCCGTCCGCACCATCCCGGGGCTCTGCCCAGACTATTGCGCACAGTTCTGGAAGAAGTGCAGCTCTGTTCTCGAGTACCTCTCCGACGACCCACACCTGGCCAAAGTAAAGGCCGACCAGGCCCTCCTGTGTCAGTACCTGCAGCTGGGCGACGGGGACTACTGCTACCCGGACGTCGTGAGCAACCCCCAGCTCAGCCAGAACCTGGGCCGCGTGCACTCGGACGGGGAGGGCTGCCTGCACCTGTGTCTGGAAGAGGTGGCCAACGGCCTGCGCAACCCATTGGCCATGGTGCACGCCGCCGACGGCACGCACCGCTTCTTTGTGGCCGAGCAGCTGGGCCTGGTGTGGGCTTACCTCCCCGACCGCTCCAGGCTGGAGGTGCCCTTCCTGAACATCACCAAGGCTGTGCTCACGTCCTCATGGGAAGGGGACGAGAGGGGCTTCCTGGGCCTGACCTTTCACCCCAAGTACAGGTTCAACGGGAAGCTGTATGTGTACTACTCGGTGGAGGTGGGCTTCGACGAGAGGATCCGCATCAGTGAGTTCCGCGTGTCGTCCCACGACATGAACCTGGTGGACCATGGCTCGGAGAGGTGTGTGAGGGGTTTCTTTGGGGGACCCCCGGTTTGTTTCCTCTGACTGATTTCCCTTGCAGAATACAATTGTGTTAAAGCTGCAATCAGCAGTAATGCCTCGGCCCGCTTGGTTTTGATTCAGTTCTGTCTGAGTTGAGTGTGGTCTTCATGTGTTTGGCTGACTGCTGGCTGTCACAGAGCCAAATGCATGGCTTGGAACTCAATCCAACACAGTGTGGTCAGAACACCAGGGGTCGAGTAAACCTACCGATAGCAGTTTTAGGTTCTCCAGTGTTGGTATTAAGTCGTCTCCCGAAATATGTCCACAGAGTGCTGTTGGAGATCGACGAGCCCGCGTCCAATCACAATGGAGGACAGGTGCTGTTTGGGGATGATGGTTACCTCTACATATTCACAGGCGATGGGGGGATGGCCGGAGACCCCTTTGGGAAATATGGCAACGCACAGAACAAGTAAGAAGTCACTCCATCGCAGCTCTATAACGACGATAGAACCATCACAAAATGTCTCCCAAGTAGAACCGTCATGGAAGAAGAGGTCATCCTTCTTCCTTAATGGTTAAGAGTAGAACAATTAAAAGATATAGAAACTACACCAGTTACTTTTAATTGCACCCCCTATGTCGTTACATTCAAATCATTTTGAAGGTGGTAACATAAATCACAATTAATAAGTAATCGCAGACGCAAATTATGGCGGCATAAAAGTACAAAAAACATAGAAAAAATATGTCTATGTATGTTGTGGTGGAAATTCTTTGAACTGCATTGACAAAGCAACTCTAAACCGTAAGAGTTGATCGTAATAAAGGGTAAAAATAAATGGTATAAGAGTAGTATTAGAGTCTCTGCAGGGAGGCCACACAACACAACAGGCTTCCAGTGGTTGAAGTGCTGCAGTGACCCCCGAACAGGGGGCCCACTCCAGTGTTAGAGCATGGGGAAGTCCTTGAGGCCCCAGCTGCAGATAGGGATGACACTGCTCCTTTCGGCCCTCTGTGGAGGTAACCTGTGGCATGGCTGTGTCTGAGTCAGCCGCGGCTGTCTCAGTTCCCCTCAAGGTCGAATAAGCATGGTATAAACAGTGCAATGCCTATAACAACTAAGGGCCCACGGTGTCTTAGTGCCTTGCGAACAACATGTCTTATGGAAATTTCTATTACAAAGTACCCAGTAAGAGTATTAAAATTGTAGATTCAAAAACAAAACCAGTAAATCTTATTCAACCTACAAATGATTATGCATGCATTAGTCGGTGTCCAAAGTGTCTGAAGAAATGGGATCCACACGTTCCCATCGTTTGCTCCGCCAACAGGTCAGCGCTGCTGGGCAAAGTGCTCCGCATCGACGTGGACGACAACGAGAGGGGTCCGCTGTACCGCATCCCCCCGGACAACCCCTTTGCCCGGCACCGGGACGCCCGGCCCGAGGTGTATGCGTACGGCGTCCGCAACATGTGGCGTTGCTCTGTGGACCGGGGCGACCCGCACACCCGGCAGGGCAAAGGACGCATCTTCTGCGGAGACGTGGGCCAGAACAAGTTCGAGGAGGTGGACATCATCGAGAAGGGCCGCAACTACGGCTGGAGGGCCAGAGAGGGCTTCTCCTGCTACGACAAGAAGCTGTGCGCCAACAGCTCGCTAGGTGCGTGTACGCTCTGTGTTTTTCGGGTGTGTGATGCTGTGATGTAGGTGGGATACTTCGTGTTTCAATTTCATTGTGTGTGTCCAAAGATTTGTAACCGATATGCTATTGCATTTTTATTGCCGATGAGGATTTGCAGGTTTGTGTGTCGGCTCTGGTGTGTTATTTTCTGGGTATGAAACTAGAACCCTGAATACAATATAGTGTAATGTTTGTGTGGTTCAGGTTGGTTCCTGAGCTACAGGACTGCATGGTTCACTTGATATGTAAACACATTAACAATGGATGGACAATGGGTTGCAGTGGAAACAAAACGGAAGCAGCAAAAGATACAAAAAGGCACTTATTAATGTATTGTTTAATCGTTGTTTCTACAATTTGTTTTCCCCACTAAGGCCGCCTGTTCATAAAATTCTAGAACGGCAAGAGAAAACTGACCAAACTGTCCAAATATCTGTTAATCTAAGACTTAGACAGTCTGTGTGAAAGCCTAGAATATTTTTATCTAGACGTTATTTACAATGAATAAAGAAAATATAGATACATTAGCATATAGGAAGGACAAAAACAACATTTTAATAAAAAGGGTAATAGTACTTTCTCCTTGTGACTCCCCAGACGACGTTCTTCCTATTTATGCATACCCTCACAAGATGGGCAAGTCTGTCACTGGAGGCTACGTCTACCGCGGCTGTGAATACCCCAACCTGAACGGGATATACATGTTCGGGGATTTTATGAGTGGGTAAGGTTTCAATTATCTTTTGTTTTTCTTTATTTTTTTAATGATATGAATAACTTCAAACCTTTATTCAAAGTAGAGCTGCAGAAAAGCTATTCACTTTTTCAGGAAATCCACAACCCCACCCACGGGGCTCCGACATGCTAGATGGGATATAGTGAGACAGTGACAGCCTTAGAAATATGTAAATATTATGGTTGGACCGATCTCAATTCCTGGGTTGTATAATAATCATATTTATGAAAAAAGGACACGCCTGCCAATACTGATGTCATTATTCAGCTGTTTAGTATATTGTTTTTGCCTTACTAGTGATCCAGCAATGTCCAACATCTGCCTATGATCTGTTGTATTGCCCTTGTATAACACCTTATCACTGAAGCACAAACCGTCAGATTCCACTGATATGCAAGTGCAAATGTCTAGGGATTATACTTTCTTCCTTTCAGAAGTTTCTACATTGTCAGGGATGGATCTGAGCCTTCCCCAACACTGTATCCATGAGGTATGTTGCCATGACTCTGCTGACAATTGTGCTGTACACCACTGCAGGCGCTTGATGAGTCTGCAAGAGGACCAAAACACGGGCCACTGGGACTACCACGAGGTGTGCATGGGCATGGGCCTGACCTGCGCCTTCCCTGGACTCATCAACAACTATCACCAGTACATCATCTCCTTCGCCGAGGACGAAGCAGGTAGTAGACCGACCGCTCCGCCTCAATCCGCCTGGTAATTGAAGAGGTAAAGGCGCTTCACTTCCTATGTCTTCTCTCACATCAATAGTCACGTTTCCATCTAAAAGGTGATGCAAACCTTTAGAAAGTTCGCAAAAAAGAAATTTGAATTTGGTGCGTTTCCATCAAGTGGTTGGAACGAAAAACTGAACACATTCCAGGGCTTGTTGTGTCCTTTTGATAGCATCCTCTCTTAGGTCCTGATACATAGTGGAATTGCGTTGTTTTCCATCTAAAGTAGCTGTAATGTTTTTTTCTTCGATGAGAGCAAGGAATAGTTTTACCTCTTCAGCGGTCCACACGTATCTGTTATTCACCTTGGCCAACTGTTCCATGGGCGTATTTAAAGGATACATTGTACATATTTATTTATAATTCGAAATTCGTCGCAGCCTTTATACCACAGATACTCCAGGGTCTATAGCATATAACGCGTTTTCTGATTACAGTTTAATGCATTTTCCACAATGTACCAGCTCTCTTTTTGAAGGCTGAACAGACAATTTGACTGGAATTACTTAGTAGGTGTCCATATATCAGGGATTAATTGGACACGGTATAATTAAAGGATATGCAAACATAGACATCCTATATCATATATATATATATATATATATATATTGACGCTACAAGTTGATGTCGGCAGGGTTGCTATGGCCGGTCGTTATGCGGAAAGCGAACATTGAACACAATGTTCGCTACGTCACAGCTGTTTCGAAAAGTGTGTTTCCATCTCCCATTTTGCGCATTTACTCTCTTTCGCATTTCTCAAAAACCACCTCAAGCGTGCAGATAAACTTTTTTGCGAATTAGAGGATTTTTATGCGAATTTTGGTGTTTCCATCACTGTTTACTGATTCGATACTTCAAAATTTGGATAAAATCAGGGGGATGGAAACGCAGCTAGTGTCAGAGCTCAATGTTTGTTTACCTCCGTTGTTCTGCGAAGAACAAGTGACTTTGAGAGAATGGGTAGAATGAGCTGTGACTGGAAGGGAATTTTTCATTCAAGGTTTTAAATAATTTGGAACACAAGGGATCCTATCTTTTATCCCGCCCTAAAATACTATTGTATTCTTACTTTGTAAATATCATATGAGGGGATTTCATGCTACCTTGCTATTAGTTTTGGCATCCCCAGCACTGCATTCTGAAACCAATTATTTTTTCTTACAGGTTGATGTGACCTCATAAAACCTCATAAATTAGTTAAGACTAGAAGAAACATGAATAGGATTTCAGTTGTATTATGGTTGCCGTTATATTTTGTTGTTGTCAAATCCTTTTCATGAATGTTTGCTTGGTCGTTTTTTTCTCTACTCAGGCGAGCTGTATTTCATGTCCACGGAAATCCCGAGTGCTACGTCACGTTCTGGTGTTGTGTATAAGGTTGTGGATCCCTCTAGGTATGTATTTTTTTTCAGTGGCACACTCCTATCTCCTAGTATCACTGTGTAAAGAACAGCAACCCATCTCTGCTTTGCTTAACGATTTCAGAGTACACATCTGTTAATAATAACTAAGCTGGGCGTGTGAGTCACATGACAACCATTCGAAAAGAAGATTTGTTTTGCTTGTCTGTTTGGCTGAGGTTTAAATTTGCACATTTTGGTCTTGTTCTTTTTTATTTAAAGGTGTGATTTCATTGTGGAATCATTGCACATTTTCGGTAATGAGTTCAGTGTGTGTGCATGCAAGCTTGTGTGTCCGCATGTGGGGCATGTGTGCATAACATAAGTGAGAAACGTGGCAAGCGAGACATGCAGCAGCTCTGGTAGTATAAATATCTTTCACTGACACAGAAATTGACAGCTCTCTCTCTCTTTCTCTCTCTCTCTCTCTCTCTCTCTCGCTCTCTCTCTATCTCTCTCTCTCTCTCTCACTTTCTCCTTCTCTCTCTCTCTCTATCTCGCTCTTTGCTTTTCTCACTCTCTCTGTTTGCAGAGCTTTTGAAGGCAAGCCTCAGCCTACAGCATTACCCTGGTTATGCCTCCTGATTTGTTTCCCAGCCATCATCCCTAATCCTAACTATTCATGCCCCTGGGTTAAAACAAACAAATGTCAAAGCAGGAGGACTTTATTTATGCATCCACTAGATGAAGTAGGAATATATTAGGCGTCTAGGTTTCTTCTGTTTTTAAACAAAGGTGGTCATTGTCCGTTTTTGTGTGTGTTTTTCTTCAGACGAGCTGCTCCAGGACAGTGCCACTACAACCCTCTTCCTGTCCGAGTCAAAAGCAAGCTTATCGAGTTCCAACCGCAGGAAAGTGAGTCCACACATGTGATACGATAGGAGCCAATAACTATCCCCAGCCGTTCACCCAGTGGGGGGTTATATGCTCTACTTAACTTCACAACAAATGGAATGGTATATAGCTGGGTAGTCCGGCCCAGTCTGTTGACGAACAGCCGGTGACACATTTTCTGAAAAGTTTGCTGAAAGTTTACGGAGTAGGTTTATATTTTCTTCTGACATTCGAACAACACAAGGTAGGGTTCTCGATATTTGTAGTGATTACCCAGCTTTATGGGACTGGGGTCAGGAACCAGCATGAGCAACATGCTGCTCTTTGGGCCCTCCCCTTTGGCTCCCATATGTCCAAAGAGATTTTTCATCAAAAATGTTAGCATTGTTTATATAGATATGTCTTTATATATCTTGAAACATTACAAGAAAAATAACGACATTTTGTTATATTTTAATCATCTTAAACAAAACATCTGAAATACTAATATTCAAAGCGTTCTTTCATAACAAACTTTCAAATCAAATAATGGCAGTTGTCGACAAGGTGAGCACACGCACACGCAGACACACACACACACATCCACACACACACACACACACACACATCCACACACACCCATTGCATGGCGTTGCATGAGAACTTTGGAAAAAAGACTGGCGGAAAATCAAGAGGAAACCATGAGGACCGTTTGTAAATACACCGCTTTGGCAAGCTTAAGGGGGGAGTGAATTGCTTCCCCTAGTCAAACCATTTTAGCATGTGGTGTGCGTTTTTCATACATCCATGGTAGTACAACATTTTTTGTCTTAATCTCCCGAAATTGGCATAGTTATAGATAGCTTTACATAGCTTCACATTAATCCCATGCATAAAATACACAGTTAAACCCACAAAATAAAAATGTGTCATTATTTAGAAGAATAAAGCCTCTGTCTGAAATAGGCAAATTGGCATTAATAAGATATATTATTAATATTATCTGTAATATATTGTCAGATCAAAGGGTTGTAGTTGAAGCATAGACCTTTTTTTCTATAGAATGGAAACATTTTCTTATTTCTCTTAATATGTCTTTGTTACTCTAAAACTGCCTGAACATGGCCAAACTAGACACCACATAGCCAGCATTGATGTATAAGAATGATATGCGGTCATTCTATCAAGATATCCAGCTGGACGTCCCACGCTTCATGGCTGGATGGGGCAGAGTGTCTGCAGTAGAACTGGATTCCTCCTGACAAGCTTCATTCTTTCCAGGCTCAATTGTCATGACTAATTTGCAATAAATTTTCTCCAGAAAAAAACAACAATTATATTTATCTAAATAGTAAATATTCATATTCATTGAAATAGCTCTTCTTCTACAACTTAATTCTTCTTCTTTTATGAAACGGTTGGGTATGACGGTTTCCCACCCTTGCTATAGGATCGAGGATGTCACTTTGCAGTGCAACTAATGACTAACTAAAATGACTGGCCTCAGGGCACAATGACCACTGACCAGGTTAATAATTCTGTTTAAAAACATAGAAGAGTCTGAGTACCTTATTGCAAGGAGAATCATTGGTGCTCATGGGAAATGTTTAGTGCAAGAAACCCTTCCCATTCTTATCTTTGAAGCGCCCTCTTATCTCCTTGGCTTGCAGCCCTCACTGGCCTGGAGCTCCCAGAGCAGAGCCAGGCTGAGCTCGACCCCACCGTGGACTGGCTCCAGGAGCTCATCGACGAACTGGGACAACCGGAGCTCACCACACCCCCCGCCACCACCACCCGTCCGCCAAGGCCCCCCAAGCGGAAAGGCCGTCGCAGGAAGGCCAAGCAGCGGGCGGCGGCGGCGGCGGCGGCGGCGGCGGCGACGGTGCCCCCGCCCCCAGCCGACGGGGCGGTGAGGCTGGCGGGGGTGGGGCACGAGCTGGGCGACCGCGGCCGGGTGGAGGTCTACGCCGGCGGCGAGTGGGGCACGGTGTGCGACGACCTGTGGACGGGCCGGAACGCCGAGGTGGTGTGCCGGCAGCTGGGCTTCCGCGGCGCCCTGAAGGCGGCCAAGCACTCGGAGTTCGGCCAGGGCTGGAGCCTGCGCATACTGCTGGACGACGTGCAGTGCACCGGCGCGGAGGCCAATCTGCTGGACTGCAAGCACGCAGGGCTGGGGGAGCACAACTGTGACCACCACGAGGACGCAGGGGTGGTGTGTGGGAACTCGGTCGGACCGGGGGTGTAGAGGACGCTGAGACACCATGGCGTGTAGTGCTATGAAGTACGGGGGGATAAGGTATTATGAATCCGTCGGGGAAGAATTGAAGGTACTATGGGGTGCAGTAGAGTTTAAGGTACTCTGAGGTGCGGCAGAGGTTAAGAATCTGTTTTGGGAGTGTAGCGTTTGAGGTACCATGGAATGAAGTAGAGTAGAAGGTACGATCTAGTGTAGTAGAGTAGAAGGTACGATCTAGTGTAGTAGGGTATAGGTACTATGGAGTGTAGTAGAGTTTGAGGTACTATGGAGTGTAGCCCTTAAGGTACTATGGAGTGGAGAAGAGTTTAAGGTACTACGGAGTGTAGTAGAGTATTAGGTACCATGGAGTGTGAGAGAGTATAAGGTAGACTTCCTGGTACTATGAATGTGTTGTGGAAGTGGAGAGTTTACGGTACTTTGTCTAAGTGTACCTTCAACTTATCTCCAATTTTGTTGCTCTAACAAAAACCGGTGCAATTTATTTTTTTATTTTAGGCCTACTTCTATAATTGAGGTAGCAGTAAATTGGATTTTCACTGCAAAGATTAAAGATTTTAACTTTTTGCATAAACCATTGCCATTGTGTCACTTGAATGTATCATTCCATGATTATATTAATAGCATTGAATGTACAGTGTACAATAATTAATGTATTGGCAATGGTCAATTAACATTGTTGCAGCCAACCATTTTTACCTGTAATAAATATGTCATCACTCTTCATGTACAGAGCTTTGAACTATTGCTAATTTTTCTCTCACTGATCTATTAAATAATTAATTAGGGTTAGGTTTGTATTCATTTGATGGCCTTTTGTAAGGAGGGACTACACGGACAGCATGGATGGTTTGAGTTGATGTATTAGGCTAGAGCTGGTTACGTTTACGCATTAGGTTAGAGATGGGGGAATGTAGTTATTAAACTGGGGATGGTTAAGTTAAGGCTGTATTCTTATTGTGAAGCTTAGGGTTAAGGTTGAAAATGGTACCGTTTATGTATTAAAGCTATAACATCTTTGGATGTAAGTTAGAGATGGTTAGGTTAAGGTATTAGGTTATAGGTGGTTACGTTTAGGCATTAGGTTGCAGATTGTTACTTTTCGTTATCAGGTTGGAGATGGTTAGGTTTAGAAATTAGCTTACAGATGATAAGTTGAGGTATTAGGGTAAAATATTTTATGTTTAGGTACTAAAGATGGTTAAGTTGAGGTATTAGGTAAGAGATTGTCAGGTTTAAGTATTACAGATGATAAGTTGAGGTATTAGGTTTGAGAAGGATAGGTTTAGTTACTACAGATGGTTAAGTTGAGGTATTAGGTAAGAGATTGTCAGGTTTAAGTATTACAGATGATAAGTTGAGGTATTAGGTTAGAGAATGATAGGTTTAGGTACTACAGATGGTTAAGTTGAGGTATTAGGTAAGAGATTGTCAGGTTTAAGTATTACAGATGATAAGTTGAGGTATTAGGTTTGAGAAGGTTAGGTTTAGGTACTACAGATGGTTAAGTTGAGGTATAAGTTTAGAGACTATTAGCTTCAAGTATTAAGATTGTTAGGTCAAGGTATTAGGTTAGAGATGGTTAGTTTAATGTACTACGGATGGTTAGATTGAGGCATAGGTTAGAAGTATGTTTCTACTTAGCCCGGGTTGTGTTGTGCACGCTGACTATGCCAGCTGTGTCTCTCTCCCTATTGAAAGCAAAAATCAAATGACTGAATTGAAAACAATTGCTTTGGCTTATTATGAATATTTTTCTATATTTAAAGATCAAATTGAGACATATTCGTAAAGGCACACAAATGGCTTCCATAGCTCAGTACTAAGAGCACTGATCTTGTAAACCTGGGGTCATGAGTTTGATCCTTGATAGGACCTGGTCATACATGGGTTTCTCCTATTGAGAGTAAATTACTAAGAATATGTCTGAAATAATGCATCTAGCTGTGCCGTCGAGGAAAATACAAAGCCATTCCTTATATTTTCCCCCTGACAAAACTGCCTTAATTCAGTTTAGTTTGCTTAGGATTATAGTCATTTGTATGCAAAACATCAAATCACAGGAACTGATGCCAAGCTACAACTCCAGGATGCCCAAACGATACAGCTAACTTGAGGCACTTAATTGAAGAATATTGAAAAAAACAATTCAATTATCGATTTCAAATACTTTGAACGGGCCACAGTAATTCGACATAAAAAAATACATAACCACATATATCTTTATTGTAATAATGATAAGGAAAAAAGGCTAATTACGTATTACTAACACTTTTGGAAAGCTGTCTAAAAATGCCCGACCATGCTGAACCTGTGTGATGAATATTTGTGAGGTTTGGCAGTGTTTGATTTTGACAACATAACGTTTTGTAGGCATACTCCTGCTCGTTTTCTTAAAATGTTAATAATTTAAATAATTTAATTGGACAGGCACTTTAGGCAGTATGGGAAACTAAACTAAGGCATATGAGAGATATAAACAAATGTCAAAATATCAACATAAGATTTTATTAATGAGTTCACTCATGTCAGTATCATTAGATTGCATCTCTATTACCATACTGCAGCTTTATTCAAAAGGTTTCATGAAGAGAACACGAATTGAATCAAATGACCATGGTAGACTTCTAGACTAGAGCAATATGTGCTCTGCATCGCCGCTAGATGGCGTTGATGTTGCAGACGGCTGGTTGTGTTAGTTACGTGCAGCTGTTTTCCGATCATGTGTATACCACGGTAGGCTTATAATATGATGGGTGGCCTGGAAGAATATACTAACAATATGAAATGACCCATTCTCAGTATACGATTCCTTTCTTCAAGGAAGGCTTAACAAATAAAGAAACACTTCACACACGACTACATACATAGACAAATAGAATAAGGTTGTTAAAAGGACAAAGTATTTTAATTTCAAGTTTTTCTTCTAACAGACAAAAAAAGTACCAAAAGAAACAATTATCTTCCACTCAGTACTGTTGGCTAGTGAACAGCAGACATATAGCCTGCCTTGGGTTCCAACAGAAATCTTTAAAAACAAGTCAGCAGCATAGCCGCTTTGTTGTCCTGTTCAGCAGACCTACATCGGAAGTACGCAGCTTTTCCTGAAACCTATTTGTTAGGTAATTGCCCTGCACAGGTTGGTTAACTTCCTCTTCCTTGTTGTCCCTTAGGAAATGTTTCAGGAGAAGGTGAAGTAATCCAGCACATCGTATGCTGGCACATGTGACTAAACAATGCAACAGGACCCCTTCATTGAGTTGAGTGAATGTGTTTTCTGGAAGTAAAATAGAAGTCAACGTCGCCAAGGATTTCAGATAATCGGATCTGCTCTGAAACAAGTAAAACTAGTCTTGCCATTTTTGGCAGCTTCACAGGGGAAGCCATGACAAAATCCAGAAGAAATATATTGGCTTTAACTAGTCAAGTTACATCTCGGAACAGAAAACCTTCTAACTAGAGGCTCAGAATTGTAAGGCAGTATTAACTGTAGTAGTAACTGTATTTCAGGGCAAGGAAATCCTGGCATCTTTCACTTTGGACATATATGAGGACACACATTTTTATTTGTTCAAAGAAGGCAAAGACAACATTCTCCATTTGCTCACCACACAAACAAATGAAACAAATAAAAACGGCATTCCTTAATTGACTTAATCAGTATTCCTGCATTGCTTGGCTCAATACCTATATAAACTCGCCCAGTAAAAGTATAAAAACAAAACCAAAGATAAAAATAAAATAAAACACAATTCTACAAACATAGTTTGGCACTTGTGGTCTTTGATCCAGAGCAGATTGGGTAATTGTCACTTGCCCCACTCATTTGGTTGCATGTGTGTGGATGTCATGCTCCATAGGTCCCATGATTTCTGTATGGTTGCATTAACAGCAGCTTACCAACCCATAGCAGCGTCGGGAAGGCTGTGGCACTTCGTCATGACACTGACCATCGTGGCTCCTTAAGACGTGTGTGTGTGTGTGTGTGTGTGTGTGTGTGTGTGTGTGTGTGTGTGTGTGTGTGTGTGTGTGTGTGTGTGTGTGTGTGTGTGTGTGTGTGTGTGCATACCCGTCTGATATGTGTCATATTTAAGTCCTATGTCTGTGTGCTCTTACATGTTCTGTGCCGGTGTGCAAGAGTGTGTGACGTTGGACGAGGTTGTGTGTGTTTTGTGTGCATGGGAGAGCTTTAACAGTTGAGTATGGGTCTGTTTCTGTCCGTTCTGAAGGGGAACATGGAGCTTTCGGACTCTATCTTCCCCCGGTGAGGCGTCAGTGTGGCAACAGCCTGGAAGGTAGCAAGACAAATGCAATCAAGCACTCACGCACACAGACACCCGACACCCTCATTTTTCTTAAATATCCACAGAATGAGGCAAAAACACATGTTGATACTTCCAAATTGCTGATTTAGGCAAGGCAAGGCAAGGCAACTTTATTTATAAAGCACTTTTTATACACGGGGCAGTCTAACATAAACACACATACAAACCTTTCTGATGGTAGTCCAGTCCTCCAAAATGTCCAGGTCAGGAAGCATGTAGACTATATATGGGCGTGGGCTTTGTTAGGGACAACAACCTATTCATAACTATATATAGTCAAAACAATGGAATGTGTTATACCTGCATATTGGGAGTCCTACCTTGATATTTAACATCAAGTCAACAACAACAATCACACATGGGTAAAATACAGCAGCAGGCTTGTGTGGAAAAGACAGAAAATGTCTATTTTTAGAACACACACACACATAAGCATGGTGTTTCTAAGTATTAGAAGGATATCTGAGACCACAGAAGGCCGTCTTCTCTTCTTGTCGGGGCTTAAAGCATCTCTCCTCTTCCTCCGGCCCGAGATCTCATCACTCCACAGCTCTGGAGAGGACAAAATGAATGCATATATATCTAGTGCTAATAACCAAACATAATCAATTATATTAAATTGCATTTTAATTCATGCTATATGAGGGATTGCTTCTTCTTCGAATTAGTATTTTCCTTGATTTCCCATCAGGGGTTGATTAAGTATGCAATACAGTGTGTGTGTGTGGGTGTGGGTGTGTGTGTGCGTGTGTGTGTGTGTACCTGATGTGATGTCTATGCTGTGTTTGTCCTCCTCGAGCCTCCTGATCTTCTCCTCCAGTTCACTTTGCACCGAGTCAAAGAGCAGCAGCTTCTCACTCTGTTTAAACACACACACACACACACACACACACACACACACACACACACACACACACACACACACACACACACACACAATATGAGATCTGCCAGTTTGATAATGGAGACCACACACTTTAATGAATGATTTTTACGATGAAGATATTGTAAGAACTCTGAAATCATTACATTGTATTAATGTAAAGTGTATGAAAGCTAGGGTAGGCAATTTATTTTAGAAGATTTTTTTTGTCAACAAGAGGATTGCTATAGAAAAATTAAAAGATTGTTATTTTTATTATTATTATCACTCATATTTTTCTTAGTCATGAATATGTACTGGCTGGTGATCCAAGACAGAAGACAATTAAGCAGAGATAAAAGCAATGTTCAAATGTGTGCATGTGTGTTTGTGTGCGTGTGTGTGTCTCACCTCCCAGTGCTGAAACGCTGCTTGGATCTCACACTCGTATTTGTTCTTGACCGATTCCAGGCACAGCTCCCTGTAGACACCTGAAAAAAACGACAGAGAGAGAGAAACAAAGACAGAAAGAGAGGAAGATGGAATGCAATTTGAGCCTATGCTGTGTCAAATGTATTGCCTTGATTGTGTTGCCTTGATTTTCCACGTTGTTTCCGTTTCTCTATGTGTATGTGTGTGTGTGCGTGTTTACCTGCCACTTTGGTGCGGACCTGCATGCTCTGCAGCAGGCCTGCCAGGGGGTCCAGGTAGTCCACTGCCCGGCCAGCCTCCACCTCTGAAAGCTTACAGTTTACCTGGCTCACCCGCTCACGGTACAGCCTACACACATGCACGCACAGGCACAAACACACACATACTCAAGTCATCTGCCTTCCAGGTATAGATGCATTCACTATATACAGTAATATGAAAAATATGATGGGCTGACCGACTTGGGGGTGGTGCGAGGTTGATTCACAGAACTATAACAACAAGTCCAGTGTCTGGGGTCTTACTGGTCTTTGAGGTCTGTGAACTGCTTCTCTAGATTGGACATTTCATCCAGACACTCCATCCTCCTCCTCTCGCAGTCCTCTTCATCCATTTCTGACACAGAAAAACAAACAAGAAATGAACACACCCACAGTGCTGTTTGCATCCTCTCACTATCCAATAATGTAGTTTTTATTGAACAGCATTAGTGGCTTAAGTGATCGCCACTAACATAGATAATAACACAAACAAGTTTAGGCTATATATGTAATAATAAACCCTGATTTCTTTAAGAAGGTGATGCAAGACCACTCGTTTCACGTCGTTCGCTAATATAGCAATCAGAATCAAGTAGTCAACTAAGCCGAGTAATAAAGAGGTAATAATAACCCAGACTCACCGGAACTGTCGCCATCCTCCTCTGACACAGAGGAGGTGTCAGAATCCTCCTCCTCAGAGGTGGAGGCATCTTGCTCGTGGTCCTCAACGTCCATCTCCTCCGCCATGTTCTCCTTCTTGTCTCGGTCCCGGTGCACTGGCATGGTGATGGCGGAATAGACTATGGACTGCAGAAAGGGGGAAGTACCAAGGAGTGTTGTTAACATTAGCGAGACACTTTTTAGACGTACTGCTCTGGTGTTAAATGCGTGAAACATAGGATGGCCTAATTGGGAGAAAAACGTGTTACCCTGCTTGTATTATTGTTACTATATCAGAACAAAATGGAATCAAAACAGATTTCCGGACTCATGGAGGGCACATTAACCAATGTTTTTTTACCAATGCATTGTGTATGTGTTTGTTTGAGAAGACACACAATTTAATCACGTTATACTTAAGCCTTATTACATTTGTTATACATCACTCAGCATCTTTGAAAATTAACCTAGGGTGAATGAGGATAGTTTTTCTTCCTTTGTGATGTTAAAGTTAAAACTGTGATCCCTTATCAAATTAGCGAATTAGCGAATTTGAAATCAGAATAGATAAACCTATTATAATCATGAAGCACAACATGCAATGTTGAATTGAGACGTAGAGGTAACAGAGTAAGCTCAAAGACAACATTAGTATAAATATAATGGGAGCACAAAAAAATCCCATCTCGATTAACGTTATTACAGACAATCTAAAACTCCTTTATGCGTTAAAATTGTTTTTCATGTTTGTATTGTATAAGTTTGGCGATGTATTGCAATATAACATGTTTTACATATTTCTGTCATGTTTTTATAGTTGCATACACAAAACAGATAACGAAATATATAAATAAACAAGACAATACGATCAATCATTATACTCTGAAGATAAATAACCGATTCAAGTGATTGCTTGGAAGGCGTCTTGCGACTTACATGTTGCGTTGAGCGATCGTTGAAGTTTAGGGAAGCATAAACAATATTCCTTTGAATTAGATTGAAAAAATAGGTTTCAAAACCACTCGTGTAGCCAGCTGTGCTAAAAGGCTAAAAACAAATCTCCACAGCGCTTGAATATGTTAATGGTAGTTGTAGTTTTTTGAGCGGCGAGTCTAGACGTTATGAATGGGTTCTAACACAAAATAAACTACTCTACCCAGACACCCACAATACCGCTAGAACTGGAGCAGAAAACCGAGCGATCGATCAAAATGCATGAAGCCCTTTTAAGATGAAAATGCTATTTTAAACCTCTATGTTGTATGACGACTTTGGACTATGCTTAATACGCTTCAGTCCACACAAATCATAAAAGTGTGCGTTATTTTTATTATTATTATTTATTATTATTAAGTGACGTTTGTTTTTTCTGTCATCCATTGATTTGTTTTCTCTCCTCCGCCATGATGTTCCATGGAATGGGCTGGACAGCTAACTAGCTCCTTTAGCCTGCTGGGTGGTTGTGTTTGGGAAGGGAGGTGGTGCAATGGGGAGATGCTTTGCGCCGCTAAGCTTTACATAGCATTTGCCTCCGACAGAATGCACCTTCACCAACGAGCTGTATCCACTGGTGAACCGCTCGTTGTCCTCGAGGGGTGCTGATTGACAGCACAACGATATTTAAACGGTGGCCGAAGGACAGTGCTTCGTAACAATTTAAAGATTAACGCTCGCTGAAGTAAGCTGCCAGGCTAGTTCGGAGCTAGCCCCTCCTTGCTCTCTCTCTGTACAGTACCATCAGATTCCTCAGTCTCCGGCTGTAGGAATGTTCTCTAAAAAGCCTCATGGAGACGTCAAGAAATCAACACAGAAAGTGTTGGACCCTAAAAAGGATGTACTGACGAGACTCAAACATCTGAGGATAGTCATAGGTAAGTTTGAGTTATGGCTTACTGGGTTGCGGGTAGAATGTTTGTTATTATGAGTATAGTCATCTATAACGTTGGGGCCAAGAGGTGTGACAAGCTGTGGCGATGCAGCCCTGATTTGCCTTGAGGCCTGTGTGTTTGTGAAGCGTTTTACAATGAATGTTGTATTTCTGGCTAACGTCAGGTCTACCAGCGCTTATTACAAGGTCTATGTGAACTGTCAAGCCATATGCATGTATTATCTAACCTTTATACATCTTTCTGACATACACACACACACACACACACACACACACACACACACACACACACACACAATGACCAGAAAGGGAAACGGCTACTGTTTCCTGTGTTGTACAGTAGCAACATTTGGGAGAGTGAGAGATAGACTACAGACAGGAGAGGGTGTGTCTCGGCTGTGTTTTCCATAGGGAATGTCAAGCCTTGATGATAATCACGGTTCCCTACTCGGCTCGCTTAAAGTCATATAGTGATTTTTCTTTTTTTTTTACTTGTCGGACTATAGTGAAAACGGCATATGTACCTTTTAATAGTTATAGCCGTTTCCATGAATGTAGAGTAGGCCTACATTATTCTTGATGACGATAGTAGGTAGTTGTTATGGCCTGACTTCAATTGCTTTGCATTTCTAGAACACTTCTAACTTTTGTGAGACATTAGTGAATCTCCAAATGACCCATGACATCAACAAGTAATGACATAGTGAGTTTTGTGTAATCTATTTGTCTATCTGTGCGTCTGTTGGCTAAAGGTCTAGCTCTTGCTATTTTGCTATATGCATAATTTACCAAGATGTGTGATGTCTCTCAGATGCAATGCATCTGTGTTGCAGACCTTTTCCTGGTTATGTTTTTCCATCTCCATTAGTAGAAGGACAACTACTATATACACATGTAATGGGAAGGGTAACGTGTTTGTGTGTCTCATTTATGGGAACAGGTTAATGACTCAACTGTAGCTCAAGCTACTTTTCTCTTGTAGTCTCTCCATACATTTTCTTTTATCAGTCAATTACTATAATCATAAAATAATTGCAGTGTACAGTAGGTTAATGCTCTTTTTATTCACAGTAACAATCGCTTATGTGTGGCACATGTCTCCAGTGATTAGGCTATGGAAGTGAAGTGGCCACATCTACATGCTTATGCAGTACTCTGTGTATGTATATATAAACTCATTAAAAATGACATTCCTCTGAATGCAGTGGTGACACCGCCCAATGTAGAATCTTCCTAAAACGTTTTTAGGAGTCTGAAAGATGATCCACATGCCCTCAGATAGCAAGATGGCTATACCGCTTCGACTATACAAGGGGTGCTACTATGGAACAGAACACAGGCGACTTCTGTGTGAGTGTGTATACTTGTGTTCATCTGCAAGTCAGTGTACGACTGGGTGCATGCATGTCTGGCAAAGTTCAGCCTTCAGTTTTCATATAAACAAACCCAGATATATACGCTTTCAACTGGAACATTTCTCTGGGTGTCTGTGTGTATAAACTTCCCCCTGTAACTGTGTTTGTACGTGCATTTGCATGCCCAAAGTATTGCAATGTTGCTTTGTGTGTGCATAAATACTTTGGTGCACTCTTAGTGTAGTTCAACTGGCCTCCCTTCAGTGTTGATAATAGTCGTCAGTCACAGTGTTCAATGGCTCCTTCCTGAATAATTATTCCTAGAATGCCACGTGCCTCATTGTCAACACCAGCGTTACAACTTTAGACAGATCTGCTCTAGGTGTATTCCATAGGGGAAGGCATGAAGGGAGAGTTCAGGAATCGAGCCAAATCTCTATGGATAGACCTCCGAGGAATGCACTCCCTCCCCCCTAGTCGAAAACCTGCTTATCTAGGGAAAAAGAGTTTGAACAGTCTGTCCACTAGCAATAAGACATAAGGTTGAGGTTGTCCATTATGTTGATAAGTCGACTTAATGAATGTGTCTCTGGAAGGAGTCTTGTCTAACGCCTATCTCATGTGTGCATTGTCCATAATCAATAGTGAAAGTTAAAGGATAACGTTGGGATTTTTTCCCACAATATTGGGAAAAAAATGATGTAGCCATATGTTTCGGCCCGAAGTGATTAAAACAACCTATTTTAACATTGGTCCAGTGTTGACTTTGAACGCTTCAGCCTTTAGCTGCAAAACGGGCTGCAATGTTCTCCCGAGGGGCAATAGTGCAGAGTTTATGTACGTCCTCTGAAATTTGTGCTTATTTTTGCAACCGACAAGCTCAGATTGTTTTTTTTAGTGTCTGACAGTATTATGTAAAGGATCCCTACAGAGAAATAAAACATTCTTACAAAGAAGTCTTGCTCAAAAAGTTAGTGACAAAAAAGTTTTTCTCTAGGGATCCTCTCCTTAATGTTGGTAGACACTAACAATAACAATCTGAGCCTGTCAGTGTCAAAAAACAAGGATTTTAAGAGGACGGGATGTCAACTCTATTCAACACTTATCCTCCATTTCTGTCTCTCTCTCTCCCCTATCGGTCTCTCGCCCTTCCTGCCTCTGTTCTCATGAAGTGTTACAAAAAACTTTGCCAAAGCTGTCATATTATGTGAATGCAGTGAATGTGCTTCTTTGTGGGACGGTGGGATCCATGCTGTAGATTGGCCAAAGGCTATTATTCAGCATGCAACTGTGAAGCTTTACTCTTATTTTATGTCTCACCTTTAGAGAACGCAGAGTCGTCGGAGCTGAAGCAGTTCTTTGATCAGAACTACTCACACATCTACTATGTCTTCTTTGAGAACTTTGTCACCATCGAGGTCGGCCTCAGACAAAAAGGTAGGATCTCGTTTGCCTTCAGCTAAGAACGGAAACCACAGCGCACGCTCCAGATATAAATAAAGATGTTTCCTTTTGTTTCAGGGCACAAGTCTCAGAGGGAGGAGCTGGATTCCATCCTCTTCATCTTTGAGGTAAATAAGGAAATAAAGAGAAAAATATGTGCCAAAAAGCAATAAGGGAACCTATTGATTGAGGATTTCTCTTTTAAGGTGATTTAACCAGATGTGCCTCATAAAGATAAGAGTATATATTTTTCAAGAGCAACCTGTCCTGATAAGCAGAATGTTGAGAATGGAAGCAATGGCAATGATATAGCTTGAGTCTGCAGGTTGAATCTGTTGCAAATCCTGCTCATTGGTTCTGATGGCTATCTCTTCAGACTTCAGCTGATAGACCAATCATTTCACAGTAGTTTTATAAAAAAAAAAAAAAATCCATACTACATTTTTAGGTTTTAATGTAATTATTTTTCGTCCTTAGAAAATCCTCCAGCTCCTACCAGAGAGAATTCAGAGCAGATGGCAGTTCCACAGCATCGGTAACACACACACGCATGCACGTGCACACACACACACACACACACACACACACACACACACACACACACACACACACACACACACACACCCCAAATATCTCTCGAGGACACGTGAACTAGTCAATCTCCGTCTCACATCTGGTTGTGGCGGACCAGGCACTTTAATCACAGTGCATGGATCAGGTTTGGGTGGTTTCCTAGGTACACAGCACAAGGTGCACAGCTTGCATAAAAGCCCAAGATAAAAAACTAACATACAGCATACAGGTGTAACCCCCAGGTCTACTGTACTCTTTTACATTGTTGTTGTTGTTGAAGTACACACGCACACTTGCACTCACAACCACAAGGCCAGAATAACATGGCTTCTGTTCTCCTTCAGGGCTCATCCTCAAGAAGCTGCTGCACACAGGAAACTCCCTCAAGGTAAAGATACGATGGGCCATCACTCTCCAGTAGGGATGTTATAGTGCCCAAATATCACGCTTCGTAACGTATCTCGGTTTTGAACTTACGGTTTGGTAAATTTTCGGTACCGTTAGTGAAAACCTTAACGTATATCGGAACATTTCTCATCGTTTATAACGATCGTTTGTCCACACCAACAGGTTGTAATTCTTTTTATGAATGAATTATTAATGAATTTATGTACTGAAATAAAACGTATAGACAAAAACAATACTGGTGCAAATGACTAAAGGACGGGCTGCAGGACGGGTTGAGCGCTTAGTGTGCTCGGTCTGTTACAAACTAGTGCACCGTTACACCCCTACTCTCCATAGTCTGTCTCCTCTTCTGTCCCACCACTCTCTCCCCTATCTGCTCAGCTGATAGGGGACTCTCCCCCTCTCCCCTTCTTCCTCCTTCTTCACTCGTAATCCGGTTGTCTCCGTGCGTAGCCCGCTGCTATTGATAGAGCCCTTGCTTGGGTATGCGGCCGCTCTGAAAGCCTGTGTCTCGCCGTCTCCCGGGCAGATCCGTCGCGAGGGCGTGCGCCTGTTCCTGCTGTGGATGCAGGCGCTGCAGAGCCACGCCGAGCGGGAGCAGCTCTGCATGTTCGCCTGCCTGATCCCGGGGTTCCCCGCGCCGCTGTGCCACGGCACGCCCCGCACTCTGGACACCCTGATCAACCCGCCGCTCAGCCTCACGGAGAGTTAGTGACGCACGCACGCACACACAAACACACACACGCAAAAGCACACCAAAACACGCACAAGCGCACACACACACTCACACTCACACTCTCTCACACACACACACACACATACCAAAAAACCGACACAGGTTCCAAGATGAAGCACAGCCAATGGCGGACAGGTTTGAATATTTAGCAATTTCAGGTAAAAATTTTGCTTGGCCGATTCTTTGACCTCGGGCAAGTATAAAGACACAACTCTCAAAAGTGAATTTTGGACCCGGAACAAACTCACATCTGAGCTGGAACACTGCATTTATTTATTTTATTTTTAAACGTTCCCTTGATGTTTCTGTGGTTTTGAATATATGTGAGCAGGGGACTGTTTGTTTGTAGTGGTGGAAATGGTAATAAGATCTGGCCGGGATGAAAAAAGTATTTCCATGATGTATAGGAAAATATGAATTGGAAATGAATGTCATGACACAGTTTTATGTTGTATAATCATGAACTAAGGACTACTTTCAACATCACACCTAGTATAAAATAGACTGATGTGATGTATTAAATGCACAATTTATTTCCTATCCTCCACAGCTCAGGTGACTCCAGAGGAGATCACCCCATTGGTCCCTCCTCAGTCAGGTGACAAGAACCAGGAAGACCTCACTGCCTATTTCCTGGAAGCATTGCTCAAATACATGGTAAACCAGGTATTACCAGTATCCCTTACTAACACTACTTACACATGCAAGATAATGACTGTCCAATCCTTCACTAATACTACTACATTTTTGAATGATATACTCTTTTATTAGTAAATATATGCTAAATCATGAGTACTTTTACACTACTATTAGTGCTATCCCTACTCGCTGGTTTTTCTGCCTGTTTCTCCCTTTGCCTCCCTCTCTTTCTCACAGTCTCACACACGCCCCTCTCCTATTAGTCATTCTTCCCAAAACAAAGGCCCTCTTCTCCGCCCGTCACCATACTGCACTAAAGAAATCCTGTTTTTATAACACAAGCGTCTCTCTGTGTATGTCTCTACTTATGTTGGTGTGTGTTTGTGCACGTGTGTCCACCAAGGCCAAGTCTCTGGAATGGCGCTGCAAAGAGAACCACGAGCGTGGCTTCAACTTCCTCTTTGACCACTTCAGGAAGTTCTACCTGCCCCACATCTTTCCCAACTTCTCCATGGAAACCAGCCTCTACCAACCCATATTGGGTTAGTGTGGCTCGCATTATAGCAATGGCTAAATGTCAACGATCGGCTGGAAGAAACACAAATGTCAATTTTATGAGGGATGACAGAGGATACACATATGGTGTACTGGTATTTGTTTTGCAGCCCAGTATTCGCATTACCCTTGCTACAACCTTTAACTGAGTAACTAGTAAATGGTCCACTTTCCTCTGGCTATAACCTCCTCTGGCACCCTTGCAGTTTAATTATGCATGTTATGCATATTACATTGCAACTGCTGCACAAAACATATTTACATGAATATATTACCTTTTCACCTTTTTGTTCAAAGTATATATATATGTGTATTTTCTCATCCTGATCGAAAGCCGGCCCCTGCACTAAGAAGCATTCCTTGCAGAGTTGTACTCTCGGCAAACAACATGTCTGATTGTATTCCTGTGGTGTGACGCTGTAGACGTGCCCCCCATGCGGCCCAAGCCCTACTACAGCATGGTGCGCAGGGAGCCCGATACCGGCAGCGAGCCCCTCTACTGCACCAAGGAGAGCTTCCTGCAGGCGCGGGTCATTTTCATCCGCTGGCTGGTCTCCTTCTGGCTGGAGCCGCGCAACAACGCCCAGACCGTCATCCCCGGCACCGAGGGCGAGATCATCCCCAAGAACATCCAGGTTAGACTTGATGTGTGTGTGGTGAACATCACCCAGGTAGGGGCTACCTTAACTGCTAGTGGATGAGATACACCCCCCCCCACACACACACACACACACTCACGTGGGGGATTCCACGTTTTGCAGGGAAACCGGGTTGTGAACACCTGTGAGGGATAAGCATATCTGATCCTGTTGAAACTACGGTATCCTGTCTGTCTCCTTCCACTCTGTGTGGTATCCATGTATCCTGTCTATGTGTCCTTCCACGCTGTGTGGTATCCTGGAATCCTGTCTGTCTCCTTCCACTCTGTGTGGTATCCATGTATCCTGTCTGTCTCCTTCCACTCTGTGTGGTATCCATGTATCCTGTCTGTCTCCTTCCACGCTGTGTGGTATCCATGTATCCTGTCTGTCTCCTTCCACGCTGTGTGGTATCCATGTATCCTGTCTGTCTCCTTCCACTCTGTGTGGTATCCATGTATCCTGTCTGACTCCTTCCACTCTGTGTGGTATCCATGTATCCTGTCTGTCTCCTTCCACTCTGTGTGGTATCCTGGTATCCTGTCTGTCTCCTTCCACTCTGTGTGGCATCCATGTATCCTGTCTGTCTCCTTCCACTCTGTGTGGTATCCATGTATCCTGTCTGTCTCCTTCCACTCTGTGTGGTATCCATGTATCCTGTCTGTCTCCTTCCACTCTGTGTGGCATCCATGTATCCTGTCTGTCTCCTTCCACTCTGTGACTCCCTGTCCCCGCGGCCCGCCCCTCCTTGTTGACCCTCTGGTCGTTCTGCTCTGCCCGTCCAGAGAGCGGCCGCGGGCCTCGCCGCTCGCGCCGCCGGCCTCTCGGACGATGGCCTGGGCGGGCTGCGGTCCGACAACCACCTCGACGGCACCGGCTCCGCGGGCCCCGGCGGATTGGGAGGGGGAGGCGGCATCGGCGGCGCGCTGGGCGGCAATTGCGGCGGGCTGGGTGGCGGCGGGCTCTCCGGGGGCTTCGGGCGGGAGGGCGAGCAGAGCCACTCCAACACGTCCACACTGACGGAGCGCGAGCCCAGCTCGTCCTCGCTGTGCTCCATGGACGAGGAGCAGCTGACGGACATGGAGGTGGTGCGCCGAGTGCTTACCAGCACCAGGACCAACGTCAACTTCGTCACCGAGATCTTCAGACAGGTCCGGCGCTGAGGCCGCTCTCTGTTTTTATAGGGTGGTTAATGTATCTATTTCACTGCAGAGGAAGTTTCATAATGGTGAAACAATCTGTTTTGTTTGATGACTGATGACTTTAACTATTTTTTCTTCGTTTTGTCTTACGCGCTTGTGCGTTGTGCGCGTGACAGGCCTTTCTCCTGCCCATGTGCGAGGCGGCCGCCATGCGTAAGGTGGTGCGCGTGTACCAGGAGTGGATCGCCATGGAGGACAAGCCGGTGTTCATGAAGGAGCCGGACCACGGCCCCTACCCCGCCACCAACAGCCTGGACCGGGAGCACGACGATCAGGTGAGGACCACACCTCCACCAACCGCACACGTCGGCCAAAAAAAAAGCCTTCATCTATTCGTCACGGTTTCTACAGAAGCGTGTAGTTATTGTTGTTATTACGACATGAAACGTTTTAAGTTCTAACCATATAAGTCATCAAGTTCTAATGTGGTCAATTGTTCTAACGTGTTCTAACGTCTAACGTGTGGTCATATTGTTCTAACGTGATAAGATGTAGGGCATTATAACCTGAAAATATCTTGTTATAACATTAAACCTTTCACATTATGACGTGATACTGAACTGTAGTGGCAGTAATGCGCTTCTGTATGTTAAAATGGAAACAACAAAATCTCCTCATTCAGCTAAGCGCTGGGGCACTATGGATTTCTACTTTCCGCAGGGAAAATGGAATGCATCACTGTGGCGGTTTATTATATACTACCATATCGCCGACTAAGCAATAAAGACCTTTCCTTGTGTAATCCGTCAAACAAATGACATGCAGCCACTCTGTCTGGGGCATAATAACCTCTAAACGTGGTAGCCTTAATAGGCTACATCGTGTGACTTATCGTTGTGATGGTAACTGATATACGACTTGATGTACTGTGTGCATAGATACATCTTCGAAATGCAAGATGCAGTGTAGAGATTAAACTTGTCTGTCAGTTAAATGCCTAAATAAGGAAAGTGTTCCAACTGCTGGGTGTTTAGTCTCCTTCTAAGATGTGATCTTAGATCTGACAGATTTCGACCCGTGACTGATTTTCTTTTTCGGCCGTCAACTGCATGGGCATTACCACACAAGAGAAGTGTGTTCCGCTATAAGCACTGGAGTCATTCAAATGTAACTCCCAACAGTTCACTTTATGAATGTCTTCTTTTGTCTGTGTACTGTGTGTGTATAAATTAAATTAAAACGGTAAATAATTCATAATATTCAGACACAAATATGGACTGTCCCTTCCGCGTGAAGCTGAATTGACGAGCATCTACATTTTTGCTCTTGATCATAGTCAAACAGACAGTCCATAATGATTGGTGTAACTTTCACCTGCAAAAAATATGATTGTAATTCGATTTATTTTTCTAAATCAAATGAACCTGTTTCTCACACTGTTTTATTTTATTTTTTTCTTCTCTACTTCAGTGTAACAAACTAATTGACAATGAGATGCTCGAGTACAGTATCCATGCTGGGGTCCAAACCACACTTCAGGTAACACACACACACACACACACACACACACACACACACACTTAACCGTTACTCACCTGGACCGTTACACACACAAGCACCATTAGACCTCAACCTTTGACAATGTGAAGACTTGAACACATTCCCCCCCCCCCCCCCCCCCCCAGGTGTTCATCACCCACTCCGCCAACGTGTTCCTGCTGGAGCCGGCCAACGACCTCAAGACCCTGCTGGAGGAGCAGGTGGACATGTGCAAGCGTGTGCTCAACATCTACCGCAGCCTCGTCATGCACCAGAGCATGGACCAGAAGACCTGGTACGTGCACCGCTACAGGGCCGGGTTCAGCAGCGTTGTACCCCGCTGAAGCACTTGGGTGCTTCTTGAAGGGCAACTGCTTGTGATGGGGCTAGTGGGTATCAACGTTGTTTCACTTTGAAGTTATTCCTACAAACCATCATTTTCGTGCTTTTTGAACGCAGTTTCAATTCCCAGTGTGCCATGAGTGTATACGATTATTTACGAAGTTAAAGCCCATCTTGTAATTTACAAACCATTGATTTGTACCTTGTCATGTTTGAGAGAGAGCGCGAGAAAGATTCAAAAGGATATATATCTTAGGGTATTCTCGCTGCAGGCGTCATTGAACACTGATACACTGTGTTTTATATTTGTGCTCCATTTTGTTATGTGTTGATTACCTAAGGCAAAGTACTAACTAGACCTCACGCCAGTGGCACAGCAAACAGAAAGCTTGCTTACATTATATATTGTATGGAGGCACCACATGGGACCCATGGGTTTTTAAATAGCCAAACTCGCACGTTACAGGCTGTTAGAATGGAATACAGCTTCTGTTTAAGCTCCGACACAAACCAAAGTGTGTGTGTGTGTGTGTGTGTGTGTGTGTGTGTGTGTGTGTGTGTGTGTGTGTGTGTGTGTGTGTGTGTGTGTGTGCAGGGAGCAGATCTTGCTGGTGCTGCTCAGGGTGACTGAGTCGGTGATGAAGAGGCCTCCCTCCATCATGCCTCAGGGGAAGAAGAGCAACACGCTGTCGGGACGGCTTGCTGCAGCCTTGTTTCAGGTACGCCCCCACTGGTTAGAACCAGTTATAGAGGAGGCCAAACCACAACACCTCTTCTATGTTTGCTTGCATTTGAGGACCCGCAATGTATTGAGGCTGATCCAAATGACATGTTTTCAACATCCGCGTCACTCACTTAGGAACATTTCCCAAATAAGGTATGTGTTGATAGGATACCTGTGGTGTGATGCCATGATGCCACAATGCTCTCTCCCTCTTCATACTAGTCATCATTAAAGTTCATATGAATGTGTGGATTTATAATTTTACGAACACTATATTCTCTCCGAGTATTGTATTCATATTATCATCCTAGTCATCCTAAAGGTCATATGGATGTGTACATGTGTCCCTCCATCAGACCCTGATCGTGGCCTGGATCAAGGGGAACCTCAACGTCTTCATCAGCCGTGACCTTTGGGACGACCTGCTCTCCGTGCTCTCCTCCCTCACCTGCTGGGAGGAGCTGGTCACCGAGTGGTCCCTCACCATGGAAACCCTCACCAAGGTAACGGCACCGGCCACTCCCGTGTTATGACTTATGCAAACCTTTTGGCCGAGATGGTCTGTCTCTGTTGATCTAAAACTGCTGTAGTTCGATTATTTTGTAATTGTATTGTAAACAGCTAGAGGCACGACCTATAGTCTTAAAGTGTGTGTGTGTGTGTGTGTGTGTCCTAGGTGCTGGCCAGGAACCTGTACACGGTGGACCTGAATGAGCTTCCTCTGGACAAACTAAGTGAACAGAAGCAGAAGAAGCACAAAGGAAAAGGTCTTTTCCGAGCGGGCCCCCCTTACCCATTAACCCTTTAACAAGAACAACTAATGACCTGACCATTCAAAATACAAAATAAAAGCCCCCAAAAAATTGCAGAAAAATATAAACCAGAATCTGCTTCAAAAACACAGACCAAATACAACCTCAACGTCCAACACACACAGAAAAGCTAAAGGAACCGAATTGCCATTCATGAACATAAGAATATGTTATTACTAATTCAGATGGTAAATCAAATGCCACTCTCCCTAACACACTGACCTCATAACCCGGTCTGGTGCCTCTCTCTCTCTGCCCCAGGCATGGGTCTGGAGGGCCAGCGGCAGTGCGTGGACCGCTCCTTCTCCAAAGGCTGGAGCCGCGACCAGCCGGGCCAGGCGGCCGCCATGAGGCAGCGCAGCGCCACCACCGCCGGCTCCCCCGGCCTGGAGAAGGCCAGGAACATCGTCCGCCAGAAGACCGTCGGTACGTTGCTGTGTGTGTGTGGGTGACGTTGTGGGTGGGGTTGTGGGTGTGTGTGATCTCAGTTTCACAGATGAAGGGAGTTTGTGTGTGTGTGTGCTTGTGGCTGTAACTGTCTCCGTTATCACTACGCTTGAAGGAAGTGTTTTAGTTTTATTAAGTTTACATATTTCATTTTACATAAGAAAATTGCGGTTGGGTATTTTCCCATCAGCCGAGTGTGTACTGTTTGAAGCATCTGTGCCATTGCTGCGTCGGGACAGGAATTTAGACAATGAGCCCTGGCAAACAGCGGAAACAGCCAGTGATGGATCTCTGTGTACTAAGTCCTACAGCATGTGTGTATTCAGACAGCCCTTTTGGTACCACTCCAATGGCGCACGCACACACGCACAGAGAGTCTCTTCCTGGAAAATGTCGGCGCCAAGGAATGTTCTGCTCAATGACAGTGTCACAGTCCAGCCCTAATGTACACACGGTGGATACAGATAGCGTGCTAAATCAGGGTTCGGACGAATCAGGTTTCCATCATGTGCATGCACTATAAGGGTCCTAACGTTGTGTGGTTACTTAAAGTTCAAACTAGAATGTGCTCCAGATGCTCAATTACGTTGGACTCTATCTCCAAACAGGCCAAAAAGGCTAAATAAGGTTAAAAGGAAGGTTTAACTTGCGGCCAGTAAATGAACATTAATCATCAACTACTAAAAAGGCCAGGAATTCTTCTTTGGGTGTAATCCAGCAGAACCTGGTCAGCTGGCAATTTGGCTATTTGGTTTGATGTAGCACACTGCTGATACAACACTAAGAATAACCAAGCAAATATCTCTTCACGTCAGACACCGTACCTCAACCACTGAATGTCTGTAGCTTAATGGTAAGGGGACGGGGATGAGTTAAAGTAACATCCATATAGAGCTCTCTTCTAAGCAACATTGCCTTTCCAGCCACACCGATAGCTGTAACGCTTTCACTGGCCTCTTACTGTCTGTTCTCCTAAACCTGACCTGTTGTTCCTTCCCTTCTCTTCCAATCCCTTTCCCCTTCCCTACACATGATGTCTCTTTATTAATCTTTCTGTCATTACCTTGCTCTCGTTCCATGTGTCCCTCCAATCTTTCTTGTGTCGTTCCTCTCATACTTTGCTATTCCTCTGTATCTCTCTTTGTCTTCTCACCAAACAACGCCCCCCTTTCCCCATTCAAATAAACTGTGTTCCCTTCTTTTACGGCCACTTTCCAACACTCTCAATCACTTCTCCTTGTTCCACCGTTCTCTCTCTCTCTCTCTCTCTCTCTCTCTCTCTCTCTCTCTCTCTCTCTCTCTCTCTCTCTCTCTCTCTCTCTCTCTCTCTCTCTCTCTCTCTCTCTCTCTCTCTCTCTCTCTCTCTCTCTCTCTCTCTCTCTCTCTCTGGTGTTTCTCCTCTGTCTCTCTGCACTGTCACTCGCCCGCCCACCCCAGCCCTGCGTAGCTGCTCCACGGGGGATTCTCTGCTCTCCTCAGCCTTTATCCGCAGTGCTAAGAGTGCTCCTGCTCTGGCCCCGCCTCTTCCTGTCCTCCACCACCACCAACACTTTCCCTTACTACCCCCTCTAGCTGACCAGCTGGCAGGTATACTCTGTCTGTCTGTCACTTCAGTCTCTGCCTGCTTGCCTGCCTGCCTGTTCACCTGCAATAACAAACCTTCTACTGTCTGCCCATTTGTCTGACATTCAAGACAGTTTGTCTCTGTAGTTCTTCCTTTATGTAAGCCTGATTATTTGCCAGTCCTTGCATCCTTTGAGACCTTGCTGTTGTTGTTGTATTTTGCATCCCTCAATACTGCTTGCCTGCCCTTGTGTTGGTTTACTACGTTGTTTTCTTAGGAACTTGTCTTGTTCCTTCCTGCTGTATTTTTTATGTATACAGATTTGGCTACGCGTATGTTGACCTTAGTTGTACACCCCTAGTGTATTAGTTTCCATTTCGTCGTGGCGTATCTTGTTTTTCCCTTACCAGCTCGCCTTCCTGCCGGCCTTTTTGTAATGCTTTCCGGCTTGTGCCACTTGAGCCTTTTCTTCACTTGCCCAGTCTTTGTACTTTCCAATTGCAAGTCTGTTCCTGCTGACTGCCTAAACCAGTCCTCCCTGCCTCTTTTCTGCACTGTTTCGGCCTCCCACCCTGTTTCAACTATTTATTCCCTTCCTGCTACCCACTTGGCGCAGCATTAGAGTCGATGGGAATGTGCATTGTTTTTTTTATTATTATCTACTACGGTTTGGCTTGGTTTTTGGCCAGTCCTTTACCAACATTTCATGGGATTTGCATATGAATTGCTGTGAATTGCATATTCTAAAATCAAAAAACATCTTTTTTTCTTTGTGCATTACATGATTCCATGTGTGTCATGGTGCCTACATACCATTGACTACAGTTCAGCAACCTCTGTGCCACTTTGTGAGCCGTTTTTCAACTCAGTCCCATATGGAGGATGCTTTGTGGCTGCAGATATAACCTTATTTATTGTCATAATGCTTGGAATGCTATGGGTTTGCATGTCGTTTGTGCTTAAAGAAAAACATTGTATATGTTTTTGTGAGGTCTATGGATATGCAATGCAAACATACTACAGCATCTATCCGTCCATGATAATTAACCTCGTTCTTGTGTGACCAAATTTTTCCCACGATGATGCTGGCAATATGTTGGAATGCAACGCAAAAAAAAAACGCAAAAATGACTTACAAATAGACGTCATCATCATCAGGATCAGTGTTTTTGAGTGTCCGTAATGTCGTTCGCCTCACTGAACCTTGGTACTGATATGAGTGTGTTGATGGCTGTTTTTGTTTTCTTCTTAACAATTGAATTCTTACTCGTGTGTTTGTGTGCGTGTGGGCCCAGCCAGACCCCGTACTAACCCCACCCCCTTCTACCCTGTCACCCAATCACCAGACCTCGAGGACCCGCCCATCACCCTGACACCCCGCCCCTCCCGCATGCGCCATTCCTCACAGAGCGAGGAGGCGCCCAGCGCTTCGTGCTCCGAGGTCTTCCAGGGCGGGTCCTGTGACCTGGAGTCGGCCCCGCCCCCGGTGCTGGCGCGGAGCAGCAGCGCCTCCGACGTGGTCATGGAGCCCTTCGTCACGGAGCGGGCCAAAGGTGACGAGCCCCCCGACGACCCCTGCACCACCCCCGATTCTTCCCACTGCCTCACCCCCACTTTCTCACAGCTCACAGCCAGTAGCCTCGCCACGCCACCACCCCCGCCGCACTCCCCCGCCTCTGACCCCCCGGCCTCCCACCACGCCGCCCTCTCGTCCTCCTTGGACGAGCTGGGCGACGGCGGGCTGTACGACCAGCTCTGGCCCGGCCCGGCCCCTCGAGGCCGGGCCCCCCGCTCCGACTGGGCCAGCGTCTCGGACTCCGCCCTCGTCTTCTCCCCCGAGAGAGAGGTGGACGAGGAGGAAGGGGGAGCGGGAGAAGAGGAGGACGACCTGTTCTCCTCCATCAGGGATTACCTCACCCAGAGGGGGGCCGAGAGGCGTGAGGAGGCCGCGGCCGCGGCGGGGAAAGGGAAGGAGGGCGCCGGGGGAGCCACCGACCCCGCCGCCGCGCCCCAGCCCGTGCTGGTGCAGACGGGCATAGCTAGGACCCAGGTAGGGCCGCTAGGGCAGGTCCGGGAGGCCAGGCGGGTGGCCCGGGAGGACGGGCCGACGAGCAAGGACGCCCGGCAGGTAAGTAAAGCGGGGAGGCACGGCAGCGAGGACTCGGGGGAGGAGACGGAGGCGGAGCAGCGCAGCATCTACGAGTGCCTGGAGCTGCAGTGTCCGTGGCCGTCGCCCGGCAGCGGCAGCTCTAGTCTAGAGAGGCAGGCCGGCCGCCGGGAGAGAAGGGAAGGGAGCGGAGACGGGGACGAGAGGGGAGGGGATCAGGGAAGGGACCATAAGGAGGTTGTGGCGTCGTCGTCGTCGTCGTCGTTGTCCGAGAAACGCCTCCAGCTGACGAGGCAGGAGCCAGCGGAGACGGAGACCGCCGGCGGCCCCGCCGCGAGCCCGCCCTCTCAGACCCCCAGCCCGGAGATGTCCCGGGGTAAGCTTGCCCGTGGGCGCCCCAAGAAGCGGCAGGCGAGCGGGGTCCACGTGAGCTTCCGGCCCTCCACCGAGTCGGTGCAGTTCCACAACCCCCTGGAGAGCAAGGAGGCCCACTGGAGGGCCCGGCTGCGGCGCCTCAGCCACTTCCACACACACAGCCACTCCGCCGGAGAGCGGCCGGGCACCCCGCCCGGGGCCAAGGCGGGGCCGGGCACTCTGGGAGGGTTACCCGGGGTGGGCCTCAAGGCAGGGCTCCACGAGAAGGCCGGCTCCGGGGAGTCCTCGGCGGCCGGCTCCGGCGTCGCCGGGGACCGGCCAGGGGCCGGGGGACAGGACTGCAGCGACAAGGACGAGGAGCGCCCGGCGGGAGGCGCGGCCCACCCAGAGAAGGCAGCCGGGACCGGCTCCTCCGGGGTGCGGGGCCGCCTGACCCGCTCGGGCCTGCGGCCCCGCGGGTCCCGCTCTCGCTCCCAGGAGCCCGGCGTCGGCGGCGGCGGCCCCCGACACCACCACCAGGTGGCCCTGCTGGGCGGGGTCTATAAGACGGTGGTTCACGCCCTGTCCTCCAGGCCGCGGCCCCGGGGCCAGGGCTCGTCCCAGGGCTCGTCCCCGCAGCGGCAGGTCCGCGGGGCCTCTGGCGACGCCCCCCTCAGGGACCTCTACTCCCACGTCCTGGGCTACTTTGGACGCAAGGCCGCGACGCCAGCAGGTGAGGATGGCAGTGAGGCCGGCGGCCGACGTGCTCGCAGCGGGCACCCGTGCAACCATCAAGACACTTCTGAAACAACACAAAACACCTGCAACTTTCTCTTCCGTTTTTTTTGGCTGTTTTTAACCGGTTCTGACAAATGATTTTTTTTTATGTTTTTCATTTTTTTGGGCTGATACTCATCATCTTGCTGCTGGATTGAACCTCAAATTTCCTTTTTTTGTTTTCTCTTGAACGAAGCCCATTCTCCAACCCTCTTTCTCCCCCCCCGCCCCCATCCCCTCTCCCTCTGTCTTCCCACCTCGGAAGGGCTTTGGACCTTTAACCCCCTGTTACCCCTCTTCCCTCACCCTGGTCTCTCCCCCTCTTCTCTTCCGCCCTCCTTCTGGATGTTGCATGCGGCCTCCTTGTGCCTCCTCCTCCACCGCCTCTTCCTTGGACTACGGCCGTCTACTGCTGTCACCGAGGAACACCACATCAAACGAGAAAATGTCTTTTTTTAAGAGAAAAAGAATAAACGTGGTGTCACGACTCCCCAGGCTCCGTTATAGTGAGATACCGTCCTAGGCCAGTAGGGGGTATCATTGACCCAGAAACGGAGAACACACCTATTTACACGATTGTGGTCAGGAAGGTTGGGTAGAAAATAGTACATTTTAATAATGCACAATGAAAAATGGCAAGATGTCGGTGGTGGTGAAAAGACCATATCTTGGCAACAAATGCAAAAGCATTTTTGTTTAAAACCAAAAACAAACATTCCTAGTGAAATGTTCACTTTATTCCGTTTTACCATGTATTATGGATGTTCCACCTGATGTTTTGTGTTTGCAAACAAACGCAAAATGACATTTAGTTCCCCTACGTCTACGTCTTACAAACACTGAACACTATCGCCATGTGACACCGTTGTTGACCTGGCCAGCTCTCTATCGAGCCCCACACCACATCTCATGATGTGCGCTATGATGCTGCAGCTGTCCATGTGCATTTCACTAATCGTCTCTGGAATGATCGTCTTAACTTTTGATATCATATGGATACCTTAATCCTTGATATATTCATTAGCGGCACAACTGTAGTCGTGTTCTTGCTCAGACTGCTATGTGTAAATGTTGCTAAGCAACAATTTAATGGATATATCAGTCTCCACAAGTTGGTGTTAATTAATCCTTTTGAAAAAATACGTATTTTCTGCTTTCATTTTGTAACGTGTCTTGAGTTTGTTAATCTATATTGCATACATTTCTCAATTCTACTATATTATTTTAAAAAATAATTTTGACTGACTAATTTTGAAAAGAAAATTGACTTCTAAAGGGAATTATAAAAAGAAAAAACCTGGTTCAAAACCCAACAAGGGGCCTTAGCGCGCTGGTGAAGCTCAAACTGCAATGCACACGCGTTCCCATTAAGACAACAGGATTAGTGTTTTATAGATTACAGATTCAGGAACCCTGGAGGGATGACATGCTGAACATAAGGGCCAGATTTAGGAAACGTAAGGGGAGCATGCTGAACATAGTGTCAGATTTAAGAAAGGTAAGGGGTAACATGCTGATCATAGTGTCAGATTTAAGAAACATGAGGGTAACATGCTGATCATAGTGTCAGATTTAAGAAACATGAGGGTAACATGCTGATCATAGTGTCAGATTTAAGAAACATGAGGGTAACATGCTGAACATAGTGTCAGATTTAAGAAACATGAGGGTAACATGCTGAACGTAGTGTCAGATTTAGGGATCATAAGGTTAACATGCTGATCATAGTGTCAGATTTAAGAAACATAAGGGGAACATGCTGAACGTAGCGGTTTATTGCATCCATCTTGTGTGGTTTACCTGGAGCCCTGTCTGCCTGTGCTGAAGTTAACCTATTAATTCCTAATCATTGACTGACCAACTTACCATTGCTTATACCGTGAGCTCTTGCAACGACTGGAACAAATCATCGTAACAGTACTAATGTATACCTGTGGTATGGTGCCTGTTTGGCCATAACATGGTGGTTATTATTTTTCTTCCTGCCTCTCTCACTCGCTCACTGCATGTCGTGAGTTTAAACTCCTGCACTGCTTCAACTGGTTGGTTATGACGTACGCCTGTGTCGTGGGGTTGACCTTTGTTGTTTTAACACCTGTCTGCTGACAGTAAACAAACACTCTTTCCAACACTGGGGTTCAATGTCACACCTAAATTTAAGAACCACACAATTCCAAACATAGTGGTATGGGAAGCCTAACAAAAACTTTTCAGACATGCCTGTGTAAAAGTTTAGCATTTGATAGCGCTCTATATTCTGTAAGGGGAATTCCTCAGCAGCATGAAAAAAGTATCCAATCATCAATACGATGTGAAGTAAGATATAAATAGACTCTACATAAAGAGACCATCAGTCAAACGCTCACGGCACTATCGACAAGCGTCAGTGAAAACATAGCATTAGTCCAACATACAAGAGCACTTACGTTCTAAGCATTGCTTGACGTGACTTGACATGGTTTAGGTTGTTTTCCCCTGTGGGACAAAACTCAATCAGGAGTCGGGGACACAGTGTTGTTGTGACAGAGGTATGTAATTATCTTAATTGTAGACGCGGCCTTGTTTCTTGGTAAAGAGAGGTGCAGCAGAGAACAGGCTGAATAGGGCTGATGGGGTAAGTCGATGTATTTGGATTCAAAAGCATCGCTCAAACAGCTCCTGAGTAGCTTCCTGCACGTCTTTGGATCAGTACATTTCTTTCAGTCTGTGGGTTTTATGTTGATGTGTGTATACTGTATATACAAATACACATAAAACCCACAAGATGGGCTGTATGGTCATTGATTAATAGGGTGCTTATTTTTGACATAAACTGTGTCTTGTCATCCATTTGTGTATCCGTGCTGTGACATTTCAGCTGATTCTAAACGTGTGTCACGGTTTCCCTGCAAAACAGGTCATTTAATCCCAGTGAAAGGGTGTCTTCATAGACTACGCATATCCTCCCCACCACCACCCCTTTAATGATTAAATGTGTGTGTGTGTGTGTGTGTGTAGCCAATAAGGAGGAGGTGGTCCAGAAAGCACGTCCGGTCTCCAGCGATGTTGGCGGCGCCAACCCCAACTTCTCGGACCTGATGGACGAGTTCATCCAGGAGAGACTGAAGGTGAGGGTCCGCAGCAGCAGGGGCTCAGTAGGAGCAGACTGGGCTTTGGAGACAGTGGGTCGGTCTCCCCATCAGACGGCACTGCTTGAGGTCAATACTATCGCAGGTTGTTATTGGGATCTCATACAACTAGGATAAAAAGTTGTGACATTCAATGTTGTGATACTATTTAATTGTGTATATTTATTCAATTTCATTCAAACAAAATGTCTAAATAAATTCTGATGGGAAGCTATGCATTTAAAAATATGAAAGTATGTCATGCTTTCCTTTTTTCCTTTCTGTGTTTACGATTATGCATATTGTGCTTGCTGTCATGGTTAATGCTTTATTTATTAACGCTCACTCACTCACTATACGGGTTACCAATCCTCCCACCCCTCGGTTTTCCTCAGGGTCGCCGTGGCAGCAGCCCAGGCAGTCTGGAGATCCCCAAAGACCTGCCGGAGCTCCTGGACGGCGGTCAGGGTCCCGGGTCGCGGGCCTCAGACGACCCGAGGCCCGTCGACGACCCCGGGGTTCCCTCAGAGTGGACCTCTCCCGCCAGCGCCAGCGGCTCTGATGTCGTCAGCTCCGACAGCCAATCGGATTCCTTTAATGCCTTTCAGTACACCAGCTGCAAGTTTGACAGTAAGAAAGAAGTTATTTTTTGTTAAGCCTCTCCTATCCTTCTTCAATCGCTAACTCCCACGCACTGAAAGCCGGCTAATGGCTTCCTGCCTGGTTGTGCTCCAGCCTTTACCTTCAGCTCAGACCTGGGCACCGGAGCAGGAGGGGGATCGGGATCTGACGGAGGAGGCGGGCGGGGAAGCTCCCTAGACCAGGATAGCCTGGGAGGGGGCATGGCCTGCGAGGAACAGGAAGTGGCCAGTCTGACGACGCTCCACCTCGACTCGGAGACCAGCAGCCTCAGTCACACAGTCACCGTCACTGGTATACAAAGGCCCTCATAGATTATACACCTTATACAAGAGATCCTTACAGATTATACACCTTATACAAGAGACCATTACAGATTATACACCTTATACAAGAGATCCGTAAAGATTATACACCTTATACAAGAGATCCGTAAAGATTATTCACCCTTTATCTGTTTTGTGTTATTCTTCTGTAGGCAACCAAGCTGCACCAGTTTCGTGGTTACAAAATACTATCGTCATGGCATTTACAAAAGTGTGTGTGTGTGTGTTCCAGGTTCGGAGAGTGCAGAGTCTCCCGTGCATTCCCTGGGGGGTTCTCGGTCCCAGACCCCCTCCCCCGCAACGCTGACGGCAGAGCACGCAGAGCGCACACACTCCCAATCGCACACACACCTGCAACTGGACCAGAAGCTGCACCACGCTGTCCTGCAGACCCCCGACCACGGTGAGACGTCTACACCACACACACACTCACTCACTCACAGGCTGTATTACAGATCCACAAATACAAAATATATAAAACCATGTTTTGTAAATCAGTCAATTGTATATGTTAGACACAATGCAGGAAAGATACGTTAGGGGTGTATGTATTTCGATATTAAACGGTTATGTACTCCATGTATATGCTTCAAACAGTAGAAGACTACAGGGATGCTCTTCACAGGGAGTATTTCACACGACCGATGGGTGTTTATAGGTATTCAAGTGTCCACTTGCACATGGGGAATGTGAAATGGGCCCCATTCTTGCATACAACATTCTTGATCTCTTAATTTATTTCTATATCTGTTTCATATGGGGAGATCCCTTGATGAGCTATTTTCAAGGGCCTGTTTGATCCATTGAATGATCGATTAATCGGTTGGTCTCTGTGCTCCTTTAGAAACAAGTGAGGACTGTAGCGTGATGGCTGGGGGCTCTTTGATCGGTTGGCATGCCGACGTCGCTACGGTTATGTGGCGGAGGATGCTGGGGATCCTCGGAGACGTCAACACCATCAAGGACCCAGAGATCCACGCCCAGGTGTTTGACTATCTGTGTGAGCTATGGCAGAACCTGTCCAAGGTGTGTACCTCCCCAAACTGCCTTGATCAATGTTTTTTATATAAATACCTTTTGAATATAAACATCAATTACTTTCTATGTATTCACTTATGTATTTTAATTTTTTTTGTTGTTCCCCCCCAGATCCGGGATAATTTGGGCATTTCTCTGGACAACCAATCATCTCCTCCGCCTCCTGGTCTGATCCCGCCCCTCAGAATCCTAACACCGTGGCTGTTCAAGGTAGGACAAGAGACCTTTAAAAGCATTCAAGCACACTGTCTTGCAAATTCCCTGAGGGTTTTACAGGCCCTGACAAAGCCACGGATCACACCTTGTGTGTCCTCCAGCCGGGGGACGGGGTACCTAGCACGCCAGACTCTTCCTGCTCGCGCCATTTGCCCAACCAGGCTACCAATACAAAGTTCCGAAATCTAAGGGCTTGGTGTCGCCCATGTACCTAACAACAAGCTTAGGAACCGAGGCTGGCGTCTCATATAGAGGATTCAGAATTTTTCCTTCTGTAATCAGCATGTAGCATCTGTAGTTTTGAGAGTCCCTTTGAGAAACGAGGGATCGATCGTCCCACCGTCGCCGTTGGTTACTGTGAATGGTTTGAGTGGTTCCCTTGCCATACCAGATTGAACGGGAGGAACGGCCAAATGTCCTGTATCCAATTGTCAGGCCCTTATGGCTATTGTTGCTTTACACCAGGGAGCATTTGATGGAAAATGAAAGGAGAAGTGGCTAGAGTGAGAAGCGATGTTCAAGGAAACCTCAATAAAAAGGTTCTTGAATCAATCATAAATGAGCAGTGTACCTATTCCGAGCAGGTCGGCTGATCCTAAGAGCTTCTCTGGTAAAGACGCAATTTTGCTTTTTTTTAGGGTTCTTAGTATTTTATCTTACACATCGAAAAAAGGAAGAAAAGTTGCAGTTGTGACAGTTTAAGCCAACATCATTCTAAAATTGTTCTGACTGAAATACTGTTCCAAGAGCAATGTGTATGTTGAGCACTTTTGACCTTTCATGCTAAGAACACACAATTTAGTTCCTTTTTTCAACCACATTGTGTTAGATATTTTTGTATCAAACAGGATGGTACATATATGGTAAGATGCAATAGCGGTAAAGGCACAGGTTTTAGTAAGTTATGTAACATCCCGTTGAGGTGCAGGTTTTAGTGCTTTATCTCAGGCTGTGCGTATCATGGCTCACTGGCCCACGCTGACTTTGGCTATCCCCACTTTGCCCATTCTGACGGCCACACCACCATGGCCCCTGGCAAGATAGACAAAGCGCGGTCGGGGCTAGAGGGGTTGGTCAAAGCCAGATGGGGCCACTTGGGAATGGACAAAGTAATACTCCTGAACAACACGCTTGTATAATTATGAATGTTTCATTTTTAAACAAGCTTAAAAAGGGATAAAACAGACAACTTTTTCCCAACTCCCAAGTCAAATATTGTTTGTCACAAAGCTGTACGGACAAATTGTCCACATCAGCCATGCTTTCTATAAATTCAATTGTCATAATTATCCCCCAAGATATCACATTAGATGTGCGTATAGTGAAGCTTGTGCAACAGTTCCTTCTCCTCTCCGGCCATTTCTAAAGACTAGAGGAACTCTTTGATCTGAAACCTTTTGAATCATTGAAACATGATCTGCTTTATCAGGACTCTCTTGCAAACAAGGTGCCTAACCTCAATGAGACTTCCTGAATAAATACAGGCCTGATACAGTTCAGGCGTGGTGCCTGAATTCAGGCTTGAGCTCGGCTATGTATGTTGTCAAGAAAAGTGAAAATAGGTGAGCGGTGCCTTTTAAAATTCACCAACTAGGCGTAGTCAATATAAGGAAGTCTTTTACCTTTGTATGTTTGCACTGAGGATTGTCTGAATGGGACTGAAAACGTTTTGCACGCACTTTGGGTAGCACTTTACACTTTTATGCAATAAAAACTGATTGTTGCATCGGCTACATGGTGTGCGAGTTCCGCTCCTTTTATTGTCAAGAAAGGCAATTATCTATGGTGTCTTCGAATGTATTTGATCATTTTAGGCACTAATAATTTCACTTCCTATCAGCCCTGTAAATAACTTTGAAGTAAAATAGAAATGTGCCATGGTATTGTATATGATGCTCTGGTTGTGTGTGTGTGTGGCATCCAGGCGACCATGCTGACAGAGCGCTACAAGCAGGGGAAACTCCACGCCTACAAGCTGATCTGCAGGATCATGAAGAGGCGCCAGGACGTGTCCCCCAACACAGACTTCCTCACGCACTTCTACAACATCATGCACCACGGCCTTCTGCACCAGGACCAGGTACACCACTGCCCCCTCTGTGTCTGTATCTGTGATCCTACCCAGTCCTTCTTTCTGAAATGTCGTTGGGTTGATGCCCCGGGACTGACTAGTTATTAGTTCAATAAGAGTGATTGAAGGTGTTTTAATTTACTGTAAGTTTGATTCAGGCTTAAGTATTGGATCTGCTTAGTATTGGAATTTTCTTAAACTGGGGCCATTTCTAAGCCTGGATACACAATATAACCACTAATTGTGTAAAATAATTGTGTGTGTGTGTGTGTGTGTGTGTGTGTGTGTGTGTGTGTGTGTGTGTGTGTGTGTTCCCGCCCCAGGACATAGTGAACACCATCATCAAGCACTGCAGCCCCCGGTTCTTCAGCATCGGCCTTCCCGGAGCCACCATGCTCATCCTGGACTTCATCATCGCCGCTGCTCGCGTCACCGCCTGCTCTTCGCTCAACGTAAGAACAACACGCAGCCCCACAGCCACGTACCAGTGCAGACACACACACTCAAACCACACTGAACGCACATGGCAACTGGACTCCACCCGCACGCACATCGCAGGAAAGTGAATGCGATTAGAGCAAGAAAAACAGCAACCCTTTCCAGTAGCAATACAGCTCTTAAGAAAGAGAGGTAAAAATAAATATATAATAATAATATAATATAATAATAATAAAAAATTGTACTTTTTCCACTACCGAGATGAGTATGGATTTTTACCCGAATGTTAGTGGTTGTCAGTGGGTTTCTCTTTGGGGGGAAGGGGCTTGAGTCGGTTAGTGCTGGAGTGTGACAGCTCCCTTGTGCTCGTCCACAGGCTCCCAGGGTGGAGGCTCAGGTGCTGCTGGGCTCCCTGGTGTGCCTGCCCAACCTGTACGAGGAGCTGCCGGCCCTGCACCCCACCACGGCCGACCTGGTGCTCACCAAGTTCACCGACGTCAAGGTGAACACCCGGCATTCGCCCGACTGGAAATATGCACGCACACTCTTAGGACCATTATCATTATCTGACGTTTCGGGGCTGGGAGTCAGAGCACTTTGGATAAATGCGCAGCCGCTGAAGACAGGCGATGCAGCGTTCAACATCAAAGTGCAGTAATGGCGACACATTTTCTGGCAAAGAAGGGAATAGCTCAACTAGGATGAATGGGCGCAGGCACCTTGTCATGCTAGCCTTGTTGCTCAGAGCCCTCTCACAAAGGTGCCCTCGTGTTGGCCAACGACACTCATGGATCCTGAAGCTCCGATCATATTGTGATCATTTGCAGGGGGGATCTTTTCAAAAGAGAAGATCCAAAAGAGAGGAAAATATGCAACGCGTCAATGCAACGCTTCCTCCAGAGAATCAATTGTGCGTGTCTGAACTAGATAACGTTGACGGTCTTGCCAGGGTTCTTTCTTTCTAAAAGCACAAAGCACATGGGGGACGGATGCGAAATAATGTTTTTAACATTTAGTGTCCGATAGACCTGCGTACATTTAGTGTCCGATAGACCTGCGTACATTTAGTGTCTGATAGACACTGCGTACATTTAGTGTCCGATAGACACTGCGTACATTTAGTGTCCGATAGTCCTGCGTACATTTAGTGTCCGATAGACCTGCGTACATTTAGTGTCCGATAGACCTGCGTACATTTAGTGTCCGATAGACACTGCGTACATTTAGTGTCCGATAGACCTGCGTACATTTAGTGTCCGATAGACACTGCGTACATTTAGTGTCCGATAGTCCTGCGTACATTTAGTGTCCGATAGACCTGCGTACATTTAGTGTCCGATAGACCTGCGTACATTTAGTGTCCGATACGCACTGCGTACATTTAGTGTCCGATAGACACTGCGTACTACGCAGAGCGAGCAAAGAAACACAGCCCAGCGCCATTCACGCACCATGCGCTGTGCTCCATTAAATGACATGATTATGTTTTGTGCTACAAATATGAGGAGATATTTGTGCTCTGTGTGCTTTGGGCCTAACACAATCCTTACCTGGCAGCATCACCCCGTCACACTTCTCCCATGTGGGTTGGGGGGGGGGGGCGTGTAAACAAGGCGCTCTGCGAGGCCGCAGCGCGCCTCTCCCCGGGGGACCCGTCGGCGGCTGGTTCAGCGCCGACAGGTTAATGGCTCATTAGCTATTCGGCTAACACCGCGCACTAATGCGGCAGCCTGGCTGTTATTGGCGTTGCCGTGTAAACAGCTAATGCCATGTGTCCCGGCGTCCAAAGACCGGTACACAGGGGTTTAATATTTTATTTCATCCCTTGCTAAACAGAAATCTGGGTTTGAATCCCTAAGCTTTCATTAATACTGATTAACTGGTTAATGGAGTTTGTGTTGTGAATTGGATACTTTTTTTTTTTTGCATCTGGTCTGCATGTTGCATAGACCCCCCCCCCCCCCCCCCCAATCGCTGAAGTTTTAAATAATATTTTTCTGGCTTCACTCTCAGGAGCACATCATCAAACACATCTTGACCTCCGCCAAAGATGAACCCTCCGCTCCTGCAAGGTAAGTGGTGCACGTGTGTATGTGTGTGTGTTCACTGTGTTTGCGTGTGTGTGTGTGTATATGTGTGTGTGTGTGTGTGTGTTTAGAGTAACCATTTCTTAAGTCTTTTGTGTATTCATCTCCTGTTTATGTGTCTCCAAGTTTGTGTCCTATCTTTTAGCCTCCCCCTCTCATCATGTCTCCATTGCCCTCTGTGTGCGCAGGTGTGTGGCCCTGTGCAGTCTGGGGATCTGGCTGTGTGAGGAGCTGGTCCGAGGCACCCAGCGCCCCCAGATCAAGGAGGCCCTCAACGTCCTGTGTGTCACTCTGAAGGTCAGCCGCGTAGCTTTGGACACCTCACTTTTCTTCCTTCATTTCACTCAGGAACAGGAGTCGAAAGAGACTACACTAGCATCAATCCTAACTAACGGAATTGTTATGAATTTTATGGATTTTGTTTTTGCAACAAAAAAAAAAAGCAGCATTACCTTCTATTGCTATCCTGGTGGTCACAATATTTCACGTAGCAATGCACACTTATGCTTTACTATTCCTTGTGACTGCAAGTCGATACAGTGTAGCTTTTCCCCCCTTGTGTAGCTCTGAAATCATCCATTTCCTGGCAGCAGTACTGGTGTTGGAGCTTTGGGAACGTTGCCATACATGGCTGAGCACATTACTATTGAGGTTTTAAAGATGCTACAATAAGGGAAGCTTTTTTCTTCCTCTAATGTTAACTCTGTATCCCATCCATTTCAATGTTAACGAGTACTAAAACAAGTGTTCCCTTTTGACGGAAGAGGTAGGGGATTGAGGGTGGTATACTAGGGATGCAGGGAGGGAGGTGAAAACACTGATATAACCCAGAGCTGAAGCTTGGGTATAATCCAGTTGGAACATCGGTTGGAAAAAAACAAAATGTTGTTGAGGGGAGTATAAATGGACATGTAGCAATAGCAGGCAGGTTCTGGCATTTCTGATTCCACAATTGAAGTCTTCCAACAGCCGTACAATAAATTAATAATAAATATAAATTTAGGCCAGGATACCCATGGCGTGGCAAAGGGAGCCAAGTGTGGCCGGACTAAAACAGGCCTGGCTGATTACTGCCGGTAGGATTTGTCACGGTGTGAATGGCCGCAGAGTGTTGTACTGTGTATCACAGGCCATTAGACTTGGAGGCCTGAGCGTTGGAGAAATGCAGTCCAAGATTTACTCTGTCATCTGGGGCCAAATGGCCCCGTCACTCTTTCTTCTTCATTATTTGTGTCCAACACACACAGATGCACACATATACACACACGCACCTTGTCCACCTTGGACTCACTTGGTACTGCATCGGCAGCCAGTAGCCTGCTAAGATACCACTGTGCCACAGAGGCACACACATACACATACACAAACACACAGGCGTGTGTACGTCTTTCCCGGGAGGGGACCCTGGACTGTCAATATGTTTGGTACCTCTTCAGATAGGAGACTAATCCAAAGGGGAATGCTGCAAGCTGTCACAAAGACGTGGACACACACATACACACACACAAACACACACAAACGCATATGCTTGTCCACTTTGGAATCTCTTGCCTTCATACCAACAGCCAGATGCCTCAGCCACTTGCATACAACACACACACACACACGCAGAATTATGTGCATCATTTTCACATCCTAACGGCTTTTGTTCATAGTTCTCAGTTCGGCTCTCCTCCTATTTTCTCCCCGGGTATGTGTGTGTGTGTGGTTTGACAACTAACTAGTGCATGAAGCCCAGCATTGTGGCATTGTGGCATTGTGATATCACATCTAAACACATCTTCTCCCACTGTCCTCCAACCGGAGCATCGCAAACAAGGAGCGCTGACTAGTCTAACACAGAAAACAGTGGTATTGCTTATCTTTCTCCTTCTTCATTCCCTTTTCCTCTTATCCTCCCCTTTTCTGTCTTTGGTTCCCTGCTGTCCTTGATTTCTTCCTCCATCCAGTTCTTTTTTAAATTATATATTTAATATGGAAGTTCACTTACTCAAGTCAACATCTTGTTTCTTTTTTCAATGCAGCAGTGTGTGTGTGTGTGTGTGTGTGTGTGTGTGTCCTGGTGTATTGTGGAGGCACAATGACTCTGACACTGATAATTGGTTGGTTGTTCCATAGATGATCCAGGAAATGAGCCTTGCTCGCACACGTAATTGCAAATTACCACCAATAATTGCATCAGCTTGAATGCCTTTAAAATGTCAATGTGATGTCAGTGGGTGCAGTGGGTGTATTTTGCATGCCTCTGAGATGTTTTTCCCTTCATGTGTGGGTGTGGGTTTGTATGTGTCTTTCAGTACCCCAACAAGAGTGTAGCATTGGTCGCATCTGATGTCCTTCACCTGCTGATCAACTATGCTGACCACCTGCAGAAATTCCCACCGGACACCCCCAAGAAGATTGTTGAGGTGTGTGTGTGTGTGTATGTGTGTGTGTGTGTAACATGTATGTGTTCTGATGTGTTCAGCACTGCTTTTGAAGCTGTTCCTTTTGTTTAATATTTATGTATTGTCTTTCAGATTTTGATTGCCACAATCACATGCCTGCTGCCTTCTACGGAGTCCTCCCCTCATGAACTAGACAAGAGGGTAACACACACTCACGCACGACCGCATGCACGCGCGGATATATATATATATATATATATATAAACAACACTACCGTTCAAAAGTTTCGAGGCTCCCAGAAATTTCATGTTTTCCATGAAAACTCACACTTTTATTGATCAGGATTTTCTGATCATCAATTAGCCTTTTAACACGATTATCTAAACAATGTACCATTAGAACACAAGGGTGATGGTTGCTGGAAATGGGCCTCTGTGTACCTATGTACATATTCCATAAAAAATCTGCCGTTTCCAGCTAGAATAGTAATTTACCACATTAACAATGTCTAAACTTTATTTCTGATTCATTTAATGTTATCTTCTTTGCAAAAGAAATTGCTTTTCTTTAAAAAATAAGGACATTTCTATGTGACCCAAAACTTTTGAACGGTAGTGTATATATTTTTTTGGGCTGCAATATTAGTTTTGGTGCGTGTCTGACTATGGGCCCTATCTTGCATCCGGCGCAATGGACTTAATCACTGGCGCATGTGTCGTTGCTAGTTTGCAACTAGCGCAGAGCGTTCTTTTCCCTCCTGCGCCACGCGTCTGTAAATAAGGGATTGATCTTGCTCCCCAAGGGGCGGTTCGGCGCCACAAACCAGGAAATACCTGGTTTAAAGTCAGTGGCGCGTTGTTCAGATGCTATTTTAAGGGCACATGCATAATGTTGCTTGTGCACCTCGCGCATACACTTTGCTTCTCTCATCTACCTAGCCACACATTCTTGGAAAATTATTTGGGAAAGAACAGCTGATACAGCGGTAATAAGTTGTACTTTTAAATCAATGCATCTGCAAACACTGTACAGCAAACACATATTTTCTTGACACAGACATCGTGTACACACCCATAACTTTTAGGATTGATGAGTATTTGATCGTGAGAAAACATTGTTTTACCGCGAGTGAGTGTATAAAAGAAATAATTAATGACGCGCTGTCAAAGTATCAACTCGTCAGATTCAAATGCGCTCATGGCTCTTAAAGGGGATGGGAGCTGGCACTCTGATTGGTTTATTGCACGTTGCGCCCAAACCACACCTACGGGTAATTAGGCTACTTCAGACCAACCCTTTTTAGATTTGCGCCGGGCAGAAGACTCATTTTTTGCAGCGGTAAAATAGCGACATAGCCATAGAACGCTTGGCGCTTCTCACTTGCGTTTCAGACCGTTAAAATAGGGCCCTATGTGTGTTGGTAGCTGGTAGTGTCCTTGCTGCTGTGTCTGTTGGACTGGGTCATGGCCCTGCCCCCCAAGACCCTGCTGCGGCCCGTTCAAACACGCAGCCCCCCAGACAAGGAACAACCCACCAAGACCCTGCTCAGCTGCATTTACAAGGTACGACACACACGCACACACCTGCCCCCACAGACACCTCGCGGCATGTTCATGTGCCACTATCTACGTTTCTTATAATGCAATCAACATTGACAAGCGACCGACTATTTGGAACGGTCCGTACGGCTGTATTAGGAACAATGGGGCAGCAGTACAATGGAGATTGCTGCAGCTGAAGTACAATGGATAGTGTGCAGACGTTGGCCGCGTGTTCTGACTGTAACAACACGATCCATTCATCAATAACATGTCTGCACTCTCTGTCTCCCCTGGTCTTCTGCACACACACACACGCACGCACACACACACACACAGGTGCTGCACGGCTGTGTGTACGGAGCCCAGTCGTTCAGCAGCGCCAAGTACTTCCCCCTGCAGCTGTCGGACCTGTCCAGCTCTGACTACGACCCCTTCCTGCCCCTGGAGAGCCTGCGGGAGCCAGAGCCGCTCCACAGCCCCGACTCGGAGCGCTCCAGCAAGCTGCAGCCTGTCACCGAAGGTCAGGGGGGGGCGCACTGCAGCTCCAGCACCGCACTGGACTCGGTCCCAGTACGGTCGACCCTCTGGCTACTGGGGAGGGGGTTGGCTAGGACCCTCCTCATGTTTTAGTTGAGCTAAATCAAGGGGTGTGTGTGTGTGTGTGTGTGTGTGTGTGTGTTTATGTGTGTGTGTGTGTGTGTGTGTGTGCAATGATTGCATACACTTGTTCACAGATGCAACACCTTAGGACAAACACCAGTGTCGCTCATAACGTTAATTTTGCATTTTCTGATTTCCTTATAAATGACTTGGAGCCATTGTTGTATTTTCTCGACGTGACACAATATGGATGGTTACTCTATACACCTAAGAATGCATTACAGCTCCTAGTTACTAAAAGATGCATTGGTCTGGGTCAAAATCTGGATACTCTTCAGAGACGACCCTCAGTGTTGAAAAGAGTAGTGCATTTCTCAGAAGTGCCCAATAATTACGATGACGACAATAAACATATGCGCTTTCTGTTATTGAGCCAGTTGGGAATTTCCCAAAGCGTTTGAGCTATACGATTCAGTGTGGACTTTAAGTGTGTGCACATGTGCATTGCCTTGACACTTGAAAAATCCAATGAATGGACGACTGGAGGACCCAACGGCATCTCTCTCTGTCTGTAGCCTCTTTCACACATAGTTCCCGATACATTTCTGGGATAACATTGCAGGCCCCATTAGTGCTTTACACTATTCACACATGCAGCTACGTTCAGGAACATTTCCGTCTTGCCGCGGTTCACTCATGGCATAGCAATGCTGGTATATGGACGAGGAGACAGTCCAGCAGAGTGCAGCAATGCACACTGAAAGGAGCTCCTTTATTCCAGAACCGCTCCCGTTTTCAGGAATTATTATAAAGAAACGGAGCGGAACAGAAGTGGATTCAGGGGAGTCTTGAGATCGCTTCGCTCACTCTAATTATCGTTGCAAGTTGCTGATAAAACCGTGGACTGAGAGGTGCTCCCTTATTTCGGAACCTGTCCAACAGAAAGGAGCTTGTTTCAAGCTTTTGTTTGTCAGTCATATAAAGCTGGATGGGTATTACTATGAGATAAGCCACTAAGCAATGATGTGTTATGACAAACAGTCGCCGATTTCATGTACGTCCTCAGTGGAGTCTTGTGATTGGTTCCCTCACTCTACGTGAAAGAGACTTACTTCAGGCGACGTAACCCTTTATTACCCTTTCATTAACAACACAGCCACACAGGCTGTGATCCGGAAAATGGTACTTGATCTTTAGCAGGCAAAGTACCGGTGCAAATTTCCCGGAATATCGATCACTGATCCCATTCACGCGTGACTCTATTCTGGGAATCTTCCAAAGATTTGCTGCGTAAGACTGCATGTGTGAATGAGGCTTTCCTCGCTCTCTCGCTCTCATTTCTCCAAGTTCCAAAGGGCTGAATTGGCAGGGAAAACTCCCATGCACATTGCAAAAACACCAAAGTAAAAGAACAAAACAATTACAGCAAAAAAATCATCTTCTCAATTCAATCTTCTCCAATACAACATACTCTAATACTAATTGAAATGTTTGTGCATACAGTGAAAAAGCAAGACAATACGAGATCCTTTAAGATATTCTGTCTTTCTTCAGGTTCATCCTCACTTGTTGTCATCTGGCTACCTGCCTCACTACCCCCCCCCCCCCCCCCCCCCCCCCCCCCCCCTCCCCCGTCCCCTGATCCTCCTGAGAACTCTCATGGGGTTAGGCGATAGTGGAGAATGTCTGATCAATACATATCTGTAGTAGTCTCCACGACACATGGCTCAGTCAATATGGAGCTGTGTGTGTGTGTGTGTGTGTGTGTGTGTGTGTGTGTCCCAAGTTCGGGCGCCTGGCTCAGCGTGTGTGCAACAACTTTGATTAGCCAGAAGTCGCCAGCAGCACAGTGTATGTGATGGCATCGGTTTCTACACAGCATGGGGCTGGCGATGTACACACACAATATATGGGCTGGCTGGTGTGTGTGTGTGTGTGTGTGTGTGTGTGTTTGTGAGTGCATACCGATCCCACTCCTCTCTCTTCACTCTCCAGCCGTTGATGAAAAAACAAACAAGTTAAAGCATTCCATCGCCTATAGATTAACTTTGTAACAGTTTTGAGCAGCACTTCTTTAAGTGTTGCCGTCACCAACTGTTTTATATTTTCCTTTATGTGTGTGTGTGTGTGTGTGATCTCATGGCTCCAGTCTAAATGATGCGCGCTTGTGTGTATTCGGCCCTCTAGTCCGCAGTCGCCTCCAGCACGGCCTGGTTTCCATAGCAGCCAGGACGGTCATCACACACCTGGTCAACCATCTGGGACATTACCCCACATCTGGGGGTCCGGCTACACTCACCAGCCAGGTACACAGAGGGTTCTGTGTGTGAGCATGTGTAGGGGTCCCATTGTTTCAGGGTTTATTTATGGGTCGAGTGAATCTGGTAAACAATACTTTCAATATTATTATTATTTTTATGACGCACCACTTGCCGATGGTCTGTAATGTTATCATTTTATTTAATGACTGATACAAAATACTTAATCAGATGATAAGTGATGCAATCATCATGGATTCAATCTGTGTTTTTCAACCTGTGGTACCTGTGGTACTGTTTTTCAAACTGGAAATTGTCTAATTTCTATTCATATAAATAATTATAGTTCATCTAAACTAGATATATTATAAATATTGTTCCGTTAATATAGTATTATGGCTTGCTTTAATTTCAGAAATTGTGCTGCTTTCTGCATTCCATCATGTGTTTTCCATTGTATTGATTCCATGGATTTATTAATTTTTTTATTTTACAGTTTTCAAATAAGGTGGTCTGCGAAAGGTCTTGAGGAAAATTAAGTGTTGCACACAGAATCAAAGGTTCGGAACCACTGAAGTAAATAACCTGTGTTCTTGTTTCCTCAAGGTGTGTGAGAACCACGACAACCCGTACTGCGAGAGCCCTGACCTGGGTACAGAACTCTTCCATTCCCCTAACCTCCAGTTCCTGGTGCTCAACGGCTCCACGCTGCTCTCTGTGCTGCAGGTACGACCCAGAGAAGGAGGACCTTTATGGACCTTTATGTTGGTCTTAGGCAGTTGATTCTTTAACATTGGTGGAATCTGCATTTTTTGGCACGCGAAACAGATGACACTATTTGCCTATTTAAATATGCTGTATATGACATTTAACATTTAAGCTTTGAGTTTTAGTTTTAAGAAATGCCATAGCTATTAGTCAGTGAAATGCTCTGTGAGAATATCCATTTTGAGTGTGCCTCAGTATGAGCGTATAGAGATTTTGACCGCTCCGGCCAATCAGGGCATTTTTTTCCCTGATTGGTTTGGGGAATCCATCCTGCTGTGAACATTTACAAAGACTATGTAATCATCTCAATGGTGAAGAACTGTAGAGAGCGGGGTTGTTTAATTTACGGAGAGTATATAATGTCCATACAGTGACAATATAATGGACAGTAACTTTAACTACTCCTAATATATCAAATACATGTCATACATTTCAAATTCTCCTACCCATTCGGCAGTGAAAGATCAATGTGTTTTTGGAGGGAGAATTGCAAGGCCTTTCTGGTTAATTCAACATCCACTGAAACTTTTGCTTTGTGTGCGTTGCATAATCCTAACAAGCATGAATAAATACTATCTGCTGTCAATTATTGATAAACAAAGGAACCGTTCCCTCCATGGGTTTGTTGTTCCTCTGCAGATCCGGTCCGAGTCGGGGGTCCCGGGCGGGGGGATGACCGCCGGGCTGTCCTCGGTGCCCGCCTGCGTGCGCGTGGTGGTCCGGGACGTGGCCGGCAAACACTCGTGGGACTCGGCCGTCCTGTACGGCCCGCCGCTCTGTCCCGGCGGGCAGGCAACCCCGCCGCAAACGCTCCCACACCCCCAGGCCCCGCCGCAGGGCCTACAGCTGCACACCCCGCCCGGACCCCCGGCCCGGAGGCTGGGTGACAAGAGAGAGGTGCAGGAGGAGGTGAGGGAGGAGGAGGAGGAGGAGGAGGAGGAGGAGCAACCAGAGGAGGAGCAGGACTGCAGCTCTGTGGAGAAGGCGAAGGAGCAGGGGGTGGACAGTGAGAAAGGGGAGGACGACGAGGAGAAGGATGAAGACGATCAGAAAGAGGGCGAGGACGCGGTCATGGAACGGGGAGACGCCGGCTCCGACCAGCTGCCCGCCCCGCCATTGGCCAAGCGTGTGTGTCGGGAGGCGGTGCCTGGCTGGGATTCGCTGAGGGAGGGAGACGACACGCTGGATGAGATGCTACAGTACCTGGGCTACTCCAGTCCTGAGTGTCTGCAAAGAGCAGGTAAACACACACACACACACGCACATGAAATACTATAGGCCTGATGGAACTGATCCACGTTATCCGGCGGAATCTGCTCGACGTGAACTTGTAGCTAATCCAAGTTGTGATCGATTTCCACAGGCATGCCACTCAATATCCCAGCCCCTCAACCGGCGTGCGTTTCGGAGAAGCAGGAGAATGACGTCATCAATGCCATCCTGAAGCAGAGTGCTGCAGAGCACGAATTCATCCTGCTCGTATGTAGTGCCAATTACAGAGTACTGCAAATAAGCTGCCTGTTTAGCAGGCAGACTCTGTTCCACCATTAAAGCTGCTGCAGGTACGTTTGGAGAGTTGTAAAGTGAGAAACCGGAAAAGAGAGTGAGCGAGCACGATTTTGAAACTATGCAACCGAAAATATGGTTCCATAATAGACAACAAATTGGATCATTCAGAGGCAGCTCGAGTCAACTCGAAACAGATATTCTCTTATCGCATTTGCTGTAACTTGCTAATAGCTGTAGCTCTCAAGTCCTACCTGCCGCACCTTTTAAATGTCTGGTCGTTTTCAGAATTGAACAATTCGGAAACCACCGCAACCGACCCATGGTGCTCCAAACCATACACATAATGTCGTGGTTGATTTGGCTTGTGTTGGTGCAGCGAGGGGAGGGGCTGAACATGCGGGCGTCCCAGCAGCCCGAGCCCGACACCGAGACCCCGCAGTCAGCCTTCTACTACTGCAGACTGCTGATCAACATCCTGGGCCTCAACTCGTGGGAGAAGAGGTGGGAGAACGCACACAACTACCACATCTGAACCCTTGTTTATGCATTGAGATAGAAAGAGCCATGAATACACACACCTTCCTGAAGGGAAGTGGATGTAGTGGGATGTATCGTATTGGGATAGTATATTTCATATTTTTTTGAAGATGCCTGCTTGAATACTGTGATACAGATTTTGATCATAACTTTTTGGCAGTTTTTATCCTCTATCTGTATTGAACTGTAAGCCTTATTATTAAACCCTGTGATAACGCTGCTTATTGGTGAACGGCCACAGCCAAGGTAAATCCACCTAACAGTAGTAGAGACAAAAGTTGCCGTAAGTGACTGGTAGAAAATAGATCTGATTGAAAGTACTGCTGGTGAAAGTATCAGGGAATTGTTGGAGAGAATATCGGTTGAAATGATTATCGGAAGGATAAACTGCAGTTCGCTTTACGTTTTTAGTTTTTTTTAGATTGGACTGTTTTGAGTATTCGAAGGCGGCTCACAGAAGCACGTTATTATGGGTTTCATCCTCTATCCTATCGGGCATTAGAGACAAGATGGATACTCAACATTTGGAAAGACATTTTGTGAACCGTACCCTTTTTTCTGTTTTTGTTTCTAATTATTTAATTAGGTATATCTGAAAATCACATTACACCCTTTTTAAAAAGGCAACATGTTATCACTCAAAAATACTCTTCATAGTAATTAGTCTGTTCTTTGAGCTCACCATTCTCATGCCATACGCTCAGTTTTTCAATCCATGAATAAGTCTGGGCCAAAATCCAAAATGTCAGGGTATCCCTTTATAATGTGTGTAACTTGCCGGCTAATGGACACTCATCGTTTTTTATGCTTTATAGGGGGAAAAAAACTGTCCTCCATGGAATTACACCACCTGCATTCAGCTAGCACAAAGGACTTTTTAACACGCTCCGTGTGTGTGTGTGTGTGTGTGTGTGTGTGTGTGTGTGTGTGTGTGTGTGTGAGGGGGCCTAGCGAGCGAGAGAGAAAGGCGGCGAGAACATGATAATGAGTATAATATACTATTGATCAAACTAGCCCATTTGGAGTGAGAATAAAAGGCAGTTAGTGGAGGGAGGGAGAAGGGAAGGGAATGAAAGAATGAAGATGGGGTCAGTGGGCGAGAGGTATAGAGTAAGAGGTTGAGACTTGGAGGGGAGGCAAGCCCTTGAGAGAGAAAAGGAGCGAGGGAGGGAGAGATATAGATTCTCTAATCTTTCATAGTGCCCCTCCATCTCTCCAGGTATTCATCCAGAACATAAAGACAGTGACAGGCATCCTCTGTCATGTGTGGGGGGTTGTGCTTGTGTGTGTGTGTGTGTGTGTGTGTGTGTGTGTGTGTGTGTGTGTGTGTGTGTGTGTGTGTGAGAGAGGGGGAGAGATGTACAACCTACATTATTTTCTGCTTGTGTGTTTTTTTTTGTTTTCTTGTCTATTCCTGAGCGTGTGTGTGTGTGTGTGTGTGTGTGTGTGTCTGCACCCACGTGTGCATGTGGCAGTGTGACCGCGTGTGCTGTCAGTCCTTTCATGCTGCGGTCCATAATCCCTGGTGTAAATGGGAGTCTTTGAGAGCGCCGAATGAGGCCATTACTAAGTATCATTTTAATAAAGAGCAAAATCGCTCCCTCCCTTATACAACCCAGCCTCCCTCCCCCTACACACCGCTCCCCCACCCGGATCCCCCCCTCCTCCTCCCTCGACTCAAACTAGTGATGGCGAGGAGAGTAAAGATGGATGTGTCTGCGTCTCCATTATCAGCCCTGCAGATACTCTGAGCCCTCCCTCCGGAGGCAGTGCGTGAGATTCACGGCTGTCTGAACTGGATGGTAGTGTGTGTGAATGTGTGTGTGTGTGTCCGTGTGTGTGTGTAGATATTGATGTATCATTCGGTAGCATCTAGCACCACTGGCAGCAGCCTATAGCAACAACAAAAGAAAGTTAGCACATACGTGTCACATCCAGGCAAGAACCTGAGAGAGCGTGTGGCGGGGTGAGCTCCCGAGGTTATGGGATGACCCTCAATGTGTCTGAAATGTGATTCACAGGACGAACTTCCACCTGTTGAGGAAGAACGAGAAGCTACTGCGAGAACTGAAGAACCTGGACTCCCGGCAGTGGTGAGGCAGAATGTCCCCCTTTCCTTATCTTTCCTCCCTCTACCACCTCATGTGGTGTGTCATCCTCCGTGGCTTTGTATTCATACGTGTCAGCTGATCTCTTTTTTCGAATCATGTGTTTTTCCCCGCTCCCCATCTCCGGACAGCCGCGAGACGCACAAGATCGCGGTGTTCTACGTGGCCGAGGGCCAGGAGGACAAGCAGTCTATCCTGACCAACACATCAGGGAGCCAGGCCTACGAGGAGTTTGTCTCTGGGCTGGGCTGGGAGGTGAGGAACAACACCACTTTTCTTTCTTTTATTCGTCCTTTTTAAGAAGAAATGTGGGCACAAGGCTACTGCTACGTGAATAATTAATTTCTGTACCTTTATCAATCATTAAAAAAAAGAGAGAGAGAGGGGCGGAAAAGTGCAGACGGATAAAAAAAAGAAAGAAACTATACCACAAAAAAATGTCCCCTCCCTTTCTGCTCCTGTCCTATGTTTCTCTGACATTGAGATGTGTTTCATTTCACTCACTTATGATTGGGCAAGAGGGTTTTCCCGAACCACCCAGGGAAGTGCCCTGTTTGGTCAGAAATGAGCGGTCTGAAATCTGATTTTGCTTATTCATAGGCTCAACTCAAAACAGATCACAGCACATTTCACTCACTCACAGCCGACGCAGAGCTATGTCATTTTAAACAAATGACTCAAAGTATAGCCCTTAAATCTTACCTTAAGGACCTTTTTAATAGGCAATGTGCATTTCTAAAAATGTTACCTTAATAAAACAATGTGGTTGAGTCAGTGGTGTAGGGGTGAAGGTGACGTAAGGCTCTGTCGTGTCTCCAGGTGGACCTGACCAGTCACTGTGGCTTCATGGGTGGCCTCCAGAGGAACCACAGCACGGGCATGACCACGCCCTACTTCGCCACCTCCACCACAGAGGTGGTCTTCCACGTGTCCACGCGCATGCCCCCGGACCAGGACCATAACCTCACCAAGAAGGTACACGCCACTCTCCCCACCCCCCCTGCTCTCCACACCACGGCCCGACGCGACAGATCGTCCCGGTCAATATGTGTCAATTGGCTCCACTGCGCCGTCTCAATGCGCCCCACGCACCTTGTTCCATCCGGGCCCCGCCCGCCTTGCAGGTCGGCCGACTGGCTGTGTCTCAACACGAACCCTTCTCGGTCTACTTGGTCCCATCTTCCCTGCTATTGATCCTCATCTTTCTCCCCACAGTACGTCTCTCCCGCTCTGACGTTTTCTCTCTTTCTCTGCGCTTCTCGAATGCGGCCCGTAGCTCATTGTCTCCATACTTCTGAAAAGACAGGGTACAGCGTCGAGGGGATTACAAACAAAACGACGGGGTTATAGCTGATGGAGGTGCCACCTCAGTAGTCATCGCCGTGGAGACTTGCGTGCCAACATAGGCGTGCCACGTGCAGTTCAGCGGCTGTTTGTGGCACAGAAAAAAGAACTAAATAGAAGATGGCGATGGAGAGAGTGGGAGTGAAGGCTGCTGTGGTTTGGCACGCTGTTGTCGATGGGACAGGACAGCACAGGAAAGTAGGAATGCACATGTCCTTTAGCTCCTCCATCCCAGCTCTGCTTTCAAAAGCACCACAGGGGTAGCGTGCCTGTGTTTGTGTGCGTGCGTGCGTGCGTGCGTGCGTGCGTGTGTGTGTTTGTGAGAGAGAAGGGGGGAAAGAAAAGTAATTAGCAATAATAAGAAAACCAATTGTGGTTGCCTTCACTTCCCCTCCTGTTATTCTGTTGCGGAAAGGAGGAGGGGGAGGCAACTAATTACACACACGCACATACGCTGGTTTGATGGGTTGTAATTTGGGTAATTACAGTTCCCTCATAAACAACACATTCCCTCATACACAATTTTCCAATATCTGCTTGTACACCCAGGAACACACACAATATGTCCTCTATTGTAACCACGCCGCATTGCATGGTTTGTTATGGATGTTCCACAGCCCTGGTCAAGGCATGCCTACCTATTCTGTGTCCTATCATGGTTGACGTTATCTTCTCCTCCTTAGAATCTGTCACGAGGGGCACCCCGGTGGTTTGATTCCTGCCCGCGGTTCTTTGCTGCATGTGTTCCCATCTAGCTCTATCTCAGCACTAAACCATCAGAGCATCCAGTGTATCTCCCACCCTCTGGGACTCACTCCCCGCAAAGATCCGCAACGATGCAGCAAACCCTTTTAACAAACAACCGAACACTTGCCTGTTCATCAATGCTTACGGTCTCTAGTACATGTCTGTCATTTCTTTTAATTTTGATCTCTTGAAAGGCGCTGTATATATGTGTACATCAGATTGAATTAATACTTTTCATGACGACATCCATAAGTCTAGTGTGCTTTGTGTTTGCGTTTGTGCGTGTGCGTCCGTCCCCACCCCTCCCTTCCCTGCCACCTTGGGGGCTGGCTGCTCTGTACATGGCAGTAATGTCCCTCTAATCTGATCATACTTCCTGCTTCATGGCCTATCACGTTGCTGCAGGCTCCTGATTGGATTACCCGTGCCTGGTGTGACACATCATTCTCCCTGATCAGCTGATAGCCACACTAGACACACGCACGCATGCACACACACACACACACACACACACACACACACACACACACAAAGCTCTAAGGATTGGTGCACAAATCTTCACATGTGCACACACACACACACTCGCGGATGTTTTGGCAGACAAATGCATGCACACTCACAGGCATGTAAACACAGTAGATGATAAATGTCTGCAACCAAAGCTAATCACACACATAAACACATACACTGGGCCACCCTCTCATCTGCATCCATCTTCTGCCCCACACACTCACACACACAGGACTTACTTACACTTCAGGACAATATTCTAGTTATCACCGTATATGTCTGTCCCTAGGGCGAGATGGCTGTGTCTTGTACCTTAACATACTGTATTCCTTCAGTGGGCTGTGTTACAGACTGTCAACAGCCATGTCATTAACCTTAACATTTCACACACAAACACGCACGCACACACTCACACAAAGAGACCGACACCAGTCTTGACCTCATCAATCTACCAGCCCGTACTCAGTCTTTCCAAAGTGTACTCCATCTTGGCCTGCTGTCACCACCTCCGTACGCTCACTCGATCACACACAGGGAGACCTACATGGCTTTCTCTCAGACACACATGCGCACACACGCATGGCGCACACCAAGAGCCTTGAGGTTGTGATGGATACAAACTGTCTGGGTGGGAATCCAGACTCCCAAGCTGGGTAGAGGGGGGTTTTGGGGGCGGGACATGATATGTCCTGTTTGAGTTAAGTTGATCTCTTTCTCTGTCTCTTCCTCAATCCCTCCCTCCCTTCCTCAAAGGTTGGATAAAGTTAGATGTAACAAGTTCATCACATTGTTTCTAAATGTTTTCATAATGATTGATAGCGACTTGGTCTTGTGGTTCACTTGAGTTATACAGTCTGTGCGATGATGAAGATGCATTGGAATAACTTCTGAAAGTTTTGAAACCACTGCTTGGGAAAGGATTCATGGCTTGCCCTCGGAAGTCCGCTCTTGTTTAACAGTCTCTGGGTCTTTGTACCGGGTGAGCAAATTTAGTTGATGACTCTGAATGGCATCTCGAGGGGATTTACCTTTTCATATCGCAGTGTGATTATACAATGTATTAAGGGTGTCTGCACATTGCCCCACTGTTTGACCATGGCGGATCAAGGACCACAACATTGAGTGCAGCGTTATCCCCCGTTAGTCTTCCTCCAGGTGAAATACGGTCCCTGAAGTTTGCAAGCATGCATGGCGTATACAAGCGATGGAGGAGCTCATTTAGCTTCCTTGTATTTCATGATCTTCTTATCTTTCCCTATGCCTGTTATGTCATAACCGCCGGGGCGCGATCGGGCTATTCTAAAGTGTGTATGTTGTTGGGTATTAACTCCTCTCTCTGGGCGCCCCGGTGGCTGACCGGGTACAGCGCGTACCATGAAGGCCCAGTCCTAACCGCAGCGACCCGGGTTGGATTCCTGCCCGCGGTCCTTTGCTGCATGTCCTCCCCCTCTATATCCCATGCTGTCTGTCTCACTCATGATAAAGAATAAAAAGACTAAAATAAATTATTGAAAATAATACTAATAACCCCCCTCTCTGCCTCTCTCTACAGCTGAGGCACCTGGGAAACGACGAGGTGCACATCGTGTGGTCGGAGCACTCGCGCGACTACCGCCGCGGCATCATCCCCACCGAGTTCGGGGACGTGCTCATCGTCATCTACCCCGTCAAGAACCACATGTACTCCGTCCACATCCTGAAGAAACCCGAGGTAGGGACACGCCCACAGGCACTAACGCATCACTTCCTCTACAGCGAGCCAGACTGTAGATATGTCTTCAGACTGTTCAACAATCCAGGACCCTGGTGACCTCCCCCCACCCCGACACACACACAGACGCACACACACACACACACACAGACGCACACGCAAACGCACTCTGAGTCCCCGAGTCACTTTCCTCTCAAGAGTCATGGAGCTCTGGTTCATGTAGCAGACATTAAACGAAAGCCCCAGCGCTGATAACATAATTCCCTCTCGGGTCCCAAGGCCTAACTCGATCAAGCAGTGCGTCGGGCTCTTGCTCTTTGTCTATCACTGCGCTGCGCCGTATCCTGTGTTTGTTTTTTTCCTTCTCCCTCATTCTTCAAGAACCAAGCATTAATTAAATCATCGACCGAATAAAGACAAGACCCCAAAGCAAGTGAAATTATGTGAAGGTCGTTCGTTTTTTATAAACAACTTTGGCCATGGATTCTGGAAGATAGTGGATCGGTGGAGAGGTCATTTTGCCCGACCCAATCCGATTATGTCCAGAAATGATGGTCATTATTGCCTTTTGCAGATTTTTCCACTCTCAAAATGATGGAGTGCCATCCAAAGGGCTTAGCTATAATGGCCCACGACAGAGTTAGGTAACCCTTTAGATGACATTAGAGTCATTCAACCCGTGCCTTTTCTCTGTGATCCCGTCTGGCCATGGCCTCACTCCCCCTCGAGTGCATGCAAGTCGAAAACTTTTAGCAAAAATGTAATTGACCACAAATCAATTAAATGTTAACTTCTGTTCTGTGAACTGCAGATGGCATGAATGGTTTACGTTGGACAAAGGGGGAAATTCATGCAGTCCGTAATATACTCGATCCACACTCCCTCACATGAAGATATGTTTACAAATAAAGTGCTCCTTACTACAGTGAAACAGTGTTTAACTCTTTGTGTGTTTGTTTCATTTTATGGGTTATTTTTTAATAACGTTTGCCTGTGCCTCTCTTTTTCTGTTTGTCTGTTTCTCTCTCTCTCTCTCTCTCTTTCTCTCTTTCTCTCTCTCTCTATCTCTCTCTCTCTCTCTCTCTCTCTCTCTCTCTCTCGCTAGGTGCCGTTCTTTGGGCCCTTGTTTGACGGCGCCATAGTGGACATGAAGATCCTGCCCACGATGGTCAGGGCCACCGCCATCAACGCCAGCCGGGCCCTCAAGTCTCTGATCCCACTCTACCAGAACTTGTATCCTTTGATTGGCTTTCGGTGCACTCCATCTTTCCAGGTATTCACCCAGAACATCGCTGACACTAATGGGTGTTGGGACAGGCAGACGGTTTGTCTGTTTCATTGGATGGCAGCCCAGGATTCGTGATCGAACTCTCCCCTATCTGACCCCTTTTTAAAGTAACAATTGCGCAAACAAACACAACGACACACACACACACACACACACACACACACACACACACACACACAATGCCAGTGAGCAGTTGTCAAAATACATTAAACTCTTGAAGCAAGTTTTTTTTATAATGCTTCTCCCTCTTCTCTGCTTCCTGTCGTATCCTCTCACCTCCTCACTCCTTTCTGGGTCCCTCTTCTCTCTCCTTTCCTCTCTCACCTCTCTTTTCCTCTTCTTTCTCCTCTCCCCACTCAATCTCCTCCCCTCTCTCCTTTCCTCTATTCTCTCCTCTCTCCTATTCCCTCCTCTCTCCGCTCCTCTCTCCTAGCGTCTTCTTTCTCCTCTCTCCTTTCCTCTTTGTCCTCCCTCCTCTCTCCTCTCCTCTCCTCTCGTCTCGTCTCGCCTACCCCCTCTCCTCCCCTCTCCCCTTTCTCCTCACCCATCTCTCCTTTCCTCTTTCCTTTACTCTCCTCTCTCCTCTCCACTCTGGATGAATAGGGTGGCTACGCCAAGGGGGAAAAAAGGGAACAGGAGGGCGGGGAAGTGAAGAAGCCACTCTGCTCTGCCACACATCTCCACAGAGAGGTTGTTTGGCTCCGGGCGTGTGAATCTAGTTTATAGCTAATCCCCACCCACCCCTGTGTGTGTGTGTGTGTGTGTGCGTGTGTGTGTGTGTGTGTGTGTACGTGTGTGTGTGCAGGTGTGCGTGTGTGCGTGCGTGCGTGCGTGCGTACGTGTGCGTGCACTCTTGGATGCCCCGGCCTATCAGTGCATCTCTGATAGTTTTCTTCTGCACAAATACCTTGGTGCCCTGTCCTTGGGTTGATTGCCATCTCTCATTCTGTGTTTCTGTATATATATAGTAAATTGTACTTTTTTAAATTTACCGTACAGGGCACATGGTAAATACGAAATTAATGATTTTATCCCAAAAACATTTTTATAGCCATAAACTGATGGTGTTTATTCCGGAATGAGTGACACTCTCAGATTCTGAGGTGCCATCAAGGCGGGTTCACTCCATCATGGTATTCGTTGCTGGATGGGCAGGACAAGTTTAAAACAAGGCCAATAAGCTATGGCTCACACAATTCTGGCTCAGCCAAAGTAAAGCGAGGCCCTTCGAACAGAGTCTGCAAGAGGTCGGGCACTCGGCCCCTCCCCTACCTAAGGTTTCTCCATAGGAAAACAGTGGGGTGGGCTGTGCATGGT
>NC_136948.1:17911727-18102002 GCF_949987615.1 Pollachius pollachius | reverse complement strand
AGATAGATAGATAGATAGATAGATAGATAGATAGGGATAAAGATATAAATATATATGTTTTTATAAAGATATTTATGTTTCTGTATATATATATGTGTGTATTATATTTTAGTGTGATGTTTCAAATGTGTGTGTGCGTCTGTGTGTGTGTGTGTGTGCCCGCCGAGCCCCCCGCAGAGTATTGACTGGCAGTGGCTGTGGATCGATGGCTCTGACAGGCTGAATTACAGTAATCAGTCATTATTGACTCTCCACTTCTCTGTCGGCCACGCAGCCCACTGTTCACCACCACCAGCCCCCCCCCCCCCTGCCCAGGGAGCACACCCACCCGTCCCTCTCCGCTGCCTCTTTCACACACTCCCCCCAATCCCTGATGGTACTGCTACCAATCACCATGTCCTCGAGATCACTGAGTTGCTTCAGACAACTACCAGCATCTGGTATCTGCATGATATACAGATAGTCTGAGGTGGCCTGCAGCCACACACACACCACACACACACAGCAGGAAACCTCTCTTGCTCGCTATCTGGTTCTCTCTCTCTCTCTCTCTCGGTTGCTCTCTGTCTGACGCTCTCTCTTTGTCAATCTGTCGCCCTCTGTCTCTCGGTGTGTGTGTGTGTGTGTGTGTGTGTGTGGGGGGGGCTAACGCAGTGCCAGGCCACTGAGGGCAGCTGTGTGTGTGTAAGCGCAGCTCTATCTCACATATCAGCCCACTGCAGCAAGAGACGCTGTCCAATAGTTCCCACTGACACTCTCACACACAAACACACACACACACACACACACACACACACACAGTGGAGGATCGAGGGCCAAGGTGAGACGCCCCCAGCCATCTGTCTGGAGGGAACCAAAGGCTGAGGGCTTCCCTAAACCAGCCCAGACGATACCGTACAGCTGGGCTTGGAGCAGTGCACTGCCTTTTGTCATAGGAGATTTCATTTAGAGCTCTAAATGTTACAACTCTGAAGTGCATCGGTGATGCTATTTCTAAAGGGCGAACATATTGTTGAGTAGGGAAATGCATTGCCTGCACGTGTTGAGCGATCAGGGTATTTTTTTTCGAGGGTGGTTCCTATGGTTTCAGGTCTTTGTGTGGCCGTGGTAGATTGGGCTGACCCCGTTGGTCAGGGAATCTGCGCGCAGCCAGATCGCTTACAGCTGGTATGCACATGTAGCCTGAACACCCCTGATAGCAATGCGTGCGTGCGTGTGTGTGTGTTTTGTTAAAATGCTTGAATTTGTTTTGTGTGTGATATTAGGCGATGGTGGGAAAACGTTGCATATCTTCTATAAAAAGAGAAGAATTGGTGTCATCCGCGTGTGCGTGTGTCAGGACACCCTCCATCTGCTCCTGGATGATTGGGAGTTTCTGGGAAACAATGTTGGAGGCGCTAAGCTTCCTTTCCCTGCCAGGGCCCATGTGTGTATGCGCGCGGCGTTTTTTGTGTACATTTTTTACAGGCTACTTTGCCATTGTTTGTGCTTGTGCTTTCGTGCCTCTTATGTGTGTGTTCACGCAGTGCGTGTGTATCTCCAATATTTAATTATATAATTTACACCCTCAATTGCTATGTGTGTGTGTGTGTGTGTGAGAGAACATCCCCTCTAGTAGTTGATTGGCAGAGATAGCTACAGTGAAGCTGGGGTCAACATATGGCTCAAAGTGATAGTGTGTGTGTGTGGGTCTGTCTGCTGCTTTCTCTGTGGTCCCAATGAAATGATGGAAGCTCTGAGCATGTTGCGCTATTGTCCCTCAGCGAACACACACACACACACACACACCAGGAGCGGCCAAACACCCATCGGCCAGCGTGGTTTCTCTGTGCCAACTCCCACAGCAGAGCCTATTGTCCCACTAATACTACAGTCTGCTGTGTGTGACAGCGAGAGTGTGTTCCTTTCCAGGATTAAAAGGTAAATGGAACAGAGGCACTGTCAACGGTGTCATGGTTGTAACACACTTACGGCTAGCTGTGTTCACATTGGTAAAGGGACTTTGGGATAAAACCTCCCACTGCAGACATTTATTTTGTGTACTTAAGAGTTTTGGGATTAGATTTAATGAACATGTTCAGTCTTAGAGAATGGAAAGAATGGTATGGTCTGTTTGAAATAACAGAATTGTGCACTGGTGTGTGTGTCCATGAGGAGGGGGGAAGGTGTCTAATTGTTTCCTCTCAAGGCACAATGTGGGAGTGAAAAGAAAAGGGGGGCCCCCAAAGTGGGGGTTGAGGGGTGTCCCGACTAATCACTCCCCCCCACCTCTCCCCAGGGAGCTGTGTGTGGTGCGACCATGAATGTATGTGTGTGTGTGTGTGTGTGTGTGTGACCATGATTGTGTAGTAGCTCAGCAGTCATCTGGATCTGGATTTGCGTGGCTCATCTCTGCTGCCGAGTTGACCGTCTTCTGTGTTTAACACCATATTGGCTCATAGCGGCAGTAGAAGCAGTTCCTCGTCGCTCTCATGGTCGATAAGGCAAACGGCTGATTTGCAAATACAATTAACCTCCTACTTCACTTGACTAGATGTGGAAATGGTGACTGCGCTCATGAAGAGAATCCAAAATGTAATTATGATAATAATGAAACGAAATCAATCATGATTCAGTTCATAATGGATTGTGTCATTTCATAATTATTTTGAAAAAAAGAAATCTGATTATTGGGGTTTTTGTTTACACTCATCCTCTCGAAGCATAAAGAAAAACACGGACCCATTTGTAAAACAAGTGGACACTAAAACTCTTTCCAGATTGGCAGTCCGGCCGTCTGTGCGCGTGAGCGCGTGTTAAGACCCCTCGTTTAGCGTGACCCAAGCGATGGCTTATTGGATGCATGTGGACGAGTAAGGAAAGTGACATTGCTTTAGCATTAGGAGGCAGAGATTGCGGTTTGGGAACCAGGCCCGCTAAGTGAGATGTGTGATACTGGATATTACCTTTTGATTCAGTTAGATTTCTATGTATACCCCCTCCCTCCCCCAAAACCTGTGAAACATTTATTATATGAATACCCTCTCAGTGTGTGTGTGTGTGTGTGTGTGTGTGTGTGTGTGTCTTTGTGTGTGTGCGTGCGTGCCCTACCGCCTGGAGCTGTGCAGAGACATGAGTTGTTGCCATCAGTGGCTTTCTCCCACCTGGTCGAAACATAGCCCCCTGCTGAGGGGGCTATGTTTCGACCAGGTGGGAGCTAATCTGTGTGTGTGTGTGTGGGTGGCTGTCTGTAAGTTGACAAGGTACTTGGGATTCAACATGGATTTCGCTGTTGATCCCATGGTTGTGGCGACGCAAAACGAACAAAAACATCCCCACTATCCGCGTCCGTGTGTTTGTGTGGATGTGACCCGGTCTGAGAGAGAGAGACAGGATGGATACAACTGCCGTCAGCGTGGTGGAGAGAAGACTTTGGCAAAGCGTTCAAGGTGCTCAAAAGCCAAAATAACGCAGATAAACTTAATCTAGATCCTACAGCGTGTTCCGCTCACTGGAGGAACTGGCGTACGAGTTGGCATGCGGTTGTTGTCTCGGGCCCAGTAGATCTCTACGCTGATGTGAACAGATTCAACTATTTGACAATTTTTCACTCTTTTGGTTTGTTTTACCCGTCCAGACTTTTAAGTTGCATATATTTCGTTCAAATAGCAGCATGTCTTGTAAGCTGATTGTAGCATGATGCCGTGCCCTTGTTAGACATGGCCTAGGGCAAGTTTATATGTGCGCAGCATATCACACCTTGCTGCAGGCGCTAGAAGTGGCAGGGCAGGTTAATAGCTCCTTACCTAATATCTGTAGCGAAGCGTAATAACACTTTGCTTCCATATTGATTTCAGTAATGGGTTATGTATCAGTGTGACTGTGCGTGCGTGTTTGTGTGTGTCTGGTTGGAAAATGAATATTTATCACTGTGGCTGGTGTTTGTTTTCCGAGTCCGACCGGAGATAAAGAAGACATCTGGCCCGTAATCAGAATTACTATCACTGCATGTGTGATGCGTGGCTACATCTGCTTCTTGTAGCGATTTTTATTATATTTATAGTTTTGTGTGTGTGTGTGTGTGTTATTTAATAGGCTTTAAATGAGCACTGACAGAATACACACACACACACACACACACACACACACACACACACACACACACACACACACACACACACACACACACACACACACACCACACACAGGGTGTGTGGTTGTGGATGGGAATGACGAGGTCAGAAAAATGTGTTTTTGAAGCCAGTTTCCCCACTACTCTCTTTTTCCTTTTATCTCCACCCCTCTTTACCCCCCCCCCCCCCCCCCCACACACACACACACACACCCTTTTTTATCTCTGTTGCTCTGTTTCTGAGTTGGGTTAGGGGGCAGATGAATGGCGGTAGATATGTGTGTGTGTGCGTGCACGCTTCGTGCTGTTCATCCACCCAAAGCAATAAATGGTGCATTCAGACCATACTATCTCTATCCCGATCTCCCTCGTGTCCATGTATATAGTCACACACACACACACACACACACACACACACACACACACACACACACACACACACACACACACACACACACACACACACACACACACACACACACTGCTGTAATGAAATCACAGGGGCCCCATATCAGTGGTATCACAGAAAGATATAAACCCATTAGCTCGTTCCTCGGGGCATGGCCCCCAACACAGACATGGCCGAGCACACATAGGTTTGTCATTACACGCTGTAAAGCTCTTCCAATTGTATTAGCTCTCAGATGTCCCTTTTCTCTGTTGTCCCTTCCAATGCCCAGAGTGGGGCCGACAGATAGGCGAGGTGTGTGTGTGTGTGTGTGTGTGTGTGTGCACGCGGGTGTGTGTGTGTGTCTGCGTGTGTGTGAGTGTGTCCACCGTTCACGGGTGCACATTGAGGACAGTTAAAACGGTGTCTTTATTGCAATTTCAACTTTGCGTGAATGTCCTTGTAAGCGACGAGCGATAATAGACGTGAACATGTCTCCTGATCTAACGTTTTCACCAGGCTCGACCCTCTGTAACATAAGATGCTCCGCAGAATGAAACCCTGTGGTGAGTGCGTGTGGGCCGGGAAAACGTGTTGGAGACGTGCGTGTGCCTGTGCATTTGTACGTCCGTCTCACAAAACTCAAAAGAAGGAAATCGCGCAGAGCTGTGCATGCGCGCCCACGTGGGGAAACGCACATTACACACCGACGCACAAGTACATACGCCCGCTACACGTCGCGGCACCGCACATTTTATTTGTGTTTTGGACAGACACGCACACAGGCCCAGCCAGCAGTGCTCCCAGCCTCCTGATGTGCTAAGCAGCCCACCCGCCACCCATCCCCCTGGCCCCCCGTACTCGCTCCAGCGCGATCGCACGAGGCGAGGGCACCACAATCATCACTCGACGGGAGAGATAGAGGAGGGGAGGAGGAGGAGGAGAGGAAGGGGGCTGGTGGTGGGGGGTGGGGGGGGGGGGGGGGGGGGCCAAGAGGGCACCGGTACTTTGCTCGCCTCTCGGCTCTTTTCAGACGGGCGAGAAAATTAGTTTGTGACACCACACAAAAGATCTTTTTCTCTCACTCTCTCTTTCTCTCTCTCGCTCTCTCATTTATTTATATATTTATTTACATATTCTCTTTCTCGTGTATGCATGTTCTTTTCCACGCGGCCTCATGATTGTCAACTACGGTGGCCTTAAAGTAAGGTCCGCTGGTAGGATGGCGTTGGACGTGGATGGCGGCTCCGTTCTGGGCCATTTCCCCATTTCCTCTCCCTTATCTTGTCCACCTCCCTCTTCGTCTTGTTTAGACTTTGATGTGCCTTGACTCGCGGTACAATAAGTGTATTAAATCAGACAGGATAAAGTGGAGGTAACTGGCTGACCGTACCACACTGTCTCACCGATGAGTCTTGTAAGATGGTCGTGGAAACCTTTTCTGTTGTGTTTCCATGGTGCTTCCTGAATGGACAGCTCCCAGCAGGCCCTTTTGAAATGTCTAACACCGTCTGAACTAAAGTGGCTTTTGATTTCATGTTTTCTTTCAAACGTGCGTTTCACCTGACCTCAAGAGCTCACCTGTAAGTACTTGTTGAATATCAGAGACACCCCGCTGCTTTGTGTGTGTGTGTGTGTGTGTGTGTGTGTGTCTCTGATCTCTTCTTGTTGTGATCACTGCGCCCTTTCTGCTCATTGGAAAGGACATGTGTTGTCGCGGTGACAAGGTGACCGGGGGCCTCAAACGTGAACCCAGGTGGGAGGGTGGGCCGAGATTTCAGACACTGAGAGGTGGCGGGGGAGAGAAGAACACAATGGCGGTGTCGTTAATCGCAGCCGCGTGTGTGTGTGTGTGTGTGTGTGTGAGTGAGTGTGTCGTCTTGCCATCGCATATTCTATGGCGAGCTCTCAGTTTAATGTTATCTGTGGGGATGACATCTTTTAATCTTTATACATCACTAAACCAAACTGAACTTCCCAATCCCAAGATGAAATCAAAAAGAAACCACTTTCCACTAAATCATTGATTCTAAATCATCTGATTTTAGGATAAGCGTCTTATTACCATTGTGAAGTGGATCTTGCGAATTGTGCTCTCTCTCTCTCGCTCCCTCTCCCCCTTCCCCACACACACACACACACACACACACACACCCTGACAGTGTTCTCACGCTCTCAGCTGGAGGCTGAGGCGGGAAGGTGGTTCGGGCAGGAAAAGTCAAACGGCGCCATCGCAGGCGCACACACACCCAGGTCGCCGCAGCAGACGCCGGCTGCCTGGACGTCCGGCTGTTTCTGCGGATGTCTCTCAATCTCACACCGCTCCGATCCCGCCCCACACCAGACCCAAGCAGACACACACACACACACACACACACACACACACACCTCCCCAGAGGGCTATTACCAGAATATCTTCCTCAGCATCTCTCCGTCTGATCCCGGCCTCCTCCTCACCTCCTCCTTAAACTCCCCCTTCCCCCTCCCCACTAACCCTACAGGCGATCACCGCTCAGGTCACACCCTTCCTACCCTCCCCTGCTAGTTCTGCCACTTTTGTTTCCTTCCCCCCCCCCCCCCCCTTTTCTTTCACCTCTCCCTTCCCCATCCATCCCTTCCCCTACTCTCTGCCTCTCCTCCCCACTGCGGCGGTAGCCTCTCTCTGCGCTGCTTCCCAGCACCGCGCGCCTTGAGGTACAGCACGCGGGATCCGCTGCAATAGTTTGGCCCATGTCTTTTCAGTCCCTGTTCTTTGTCTCCTTTCATGTAATTGTTTTACACTCCGTCCCTGTGATCACCATCCATATAACCCCCCCCACCAACCCCCATTCACCAGATTCTAACTTATCTCCCTCTCTCCCTCTCATGTGTTGCTGTCTGCCGCCTGGTGATAGAGGAGCCACACCGTGCTCTTGTCATTGTCCCTTTAACCAGATCAGTCGCCATTAGACCAGAATCTGCTCATTCTGAGCCCATAGAGATGCGCTCCTAACCCAATAGAGCAGCCCATGGAAGCCCATTAGAAAGCTAAACCTTTCACGTAGACGCACGCACACACAAACACACAGCGACATACACGTACAGATAAACAAGCATTAGTGTCCACGGGCTGGCTTCATTCTGAACGAAGCATTTATTAGCCTGATCTCATCATACCGCGATCCACGCTCGCACACACGAATTGCACGCGCCCGCGCGTCACGTTCTCTCCCTTCGGCCCGTGCCTCTGCCGACCTGTCGTCGGCACGGTGACGGCGACGGCGTCGACGGGTCCACCCGCGCTCCTTCAGATCACCTCGTTCGCTCATCTCGTCGACGCCACGGCAACACACACTCGGCGGCTTGAGCCGAAGCAGGCGTGCGTGGCAGGGGCCCGAGAGGCCCCCGGAGCGGCCGCCCCGCTCGCAACGTTATTGGCCCCTGGGGTCTCCGGGAGCGGTTATCCCTGGCAGATCAATGGGTACGAGCGCAGGAGGAGAAAATATCATTCTATTAACCAGGTTACGCGCAATCCAACTCTAATTACGTTGTCGGCAGTTTAAAACGTAGGGGTTCAATTCCACTGCCGGGGACGGGAGGTTTGTCTTGTATTGTTTGGGGGGACGGGGAGGTGGTGGACGTTGTTGCTCCTTGACCTTTTGACCTCAGCTACGAGGAGCGTTCCCGCTACCTGGAGACCATCGTCCAGCACCACCAGGAGCCCACCGCCTTCGAGGACTACGCGGCCCGGGTCTACAGCCCCGCCCCCTGCACACACCCCCCCTCCGACGCAGGTAGGACGTCAGGGCGCTCGCTACGCGCCGGGCTCTAGCGCGGCCGTCTGATGAGCGCTTGGTGTGATTCACACTAAGGACCGCAGAGTGGAGTTAGATCATTGTGACGTGGTGACGGTGGGGGGATCAGTCAAACGTTTCAGTCAAAATAGTTCCTTTTTTTTTTTGCTGTTTCTTAAAATAGCTGTAATCCTGTTATTCAATCATATCTAATCGTATCTATTTTTTTCAACACAAATGACTCCTACAGGTTATAAAAGTACCATTGTATTTTCGTTTGTACATAAAGCAGGCGCTATCGCGGACTGCATCTCTCTCTATCTCTCTCTCTCTCTCTCTCGTGTGTAACCTCTTCAGTTATTTATTATTTTTGTCTTATCTTTCCCATCTTTGTTGAAGAGTCTCGGATCCAGCGTCGGATATCTTGACGGGCTCACACTGACATCCATTTGTGTGTGTGTGTGTGTGTGTGTGTGTGTGTGTCTGTGTGTGTGTGTGTGTGTGTGTCTGTGCGTGTGTACTTTAATCTTTATTCTAATGGTTGTCTCACTATAACCCCGTGCTGTCATTTGGTTCTGTGATCTTAACAGCCCCAAAAGGCATGTATTACATATAAAAAGTGAAATTCTCTGATAAACCAGAAAACAACAATGAATACATTCATTTCCATGTTTTGAGGCTCAAAATATAGACCAACAAGACCTGGAGATCATTTTTGATCAACAGTGAATAATTGTGTGAAATGATTGTGCAGTAGTCAGCTGGTTATCTTTTTTCCCACCCCAAAGGGTTATTCAGAACAATAGAACACCTCACAACCAGAATAGACTTGAAACAGAAAAATACAGCCATTTGCTCCATTAAAATATAACTAATATGGCCGCAAAAGTTTCTTATGCCTTGGCTTATCCCTAGAAATACAAAAAGATCCACATATTTCTTTGATTTCTTCTTGATTTAATTGAAAACTAATTTTGGACGATATTATATAACAGGTACTATCCCATATATGTGGGTGGGATATACACTGTTCAATACCGTTCTGAATAACTCTTGCTCTGAAACTAATTCACAGGTCATTTATCCATAACAACAGGGATCGAGCCTTCTTGCCTTTTTTTTTTTTAAACTATTGTCCTTTCTTTGGTGAATTTTACCATTTTGTTTTGTGTTTATTTTATTTATTTGTCCCTTCCTCCCCCCTCCCACTTCCTTTAGATCGTAATGTCTCACTTGCCTATAGCTAAAAGGTAAGCCTGATCACATGAGTAACACGTCCCGTTCTGATTGGCTCTTCCTTGCACCATTCTACTTGTCTCTGTACGGTCTGGTCTTGCATATTCTTTCATTTCCAAGGTCTCCACCTTCTTCCTTCCATTGTCCAGACGTGCTGTGTCATTCTCAACCAGTCTGTGCGTAGAGTCTGGGGGAACAGCCTTCTTGTGTCGCTCTTTAAGAACACGATCAGATAGTGCCTGTCACACCAGTCTGTGTGTTTCCCTCAACCACCTCTTCCTCTCAGTCAAAGCTTCTACGAGGTTGATGATCCACAGAGGACATCTCCATCAAATGTAAACAAATTACTACTAATATAAAATGACACCTTCGCCCAGAAGATGATTTTTCAAATTCGATTTGGCTTGTTCCATTAAATGTTGGTGTAGAGCGTACAGACTGGAAATGCCTCAAGTCAAGTCACTCCCAGCCATGAAATCTAAATCATTTACTGTGGAGATCGTACTGCCTTTCCTCAATCCTCGTTGTCGCTCTGATCTGTTGTTAATGGTCGTCCTCTGGTTTTTGACCTGGCATGACGTAGCCCAATAGCAGCGTGAGCTCCACGCCTACACAAACGTGTCCACACTTGGGCACGCACACACAAAGGTGCACACGCGCTGACACACATGGCAATGGCAAACAAAAACTGGTTTTCTGAATTATCTGGTTGTTGTGCATATTTGGTAAGTGGTTATTGTTGTGGTTCAAGGATTACGTGCTTCCTGAGAAGAGTTAATCCGGAAGAAGTGTGTGTTTGTTTTGTATATCCGTGTCCGTGTGTTTGTTCTGTGTTTTCTTGAACTTAATATCCTGCTTTTTATTTCGTGCTTCTTGCTGGCCTCTTTATTTATATCTGTCTATTTTCTTTTAACCATCTCTTCGTCCCTCATGCTGTCGCTGGCGTTCCTCTCATCTACGTTGAATTTGTTTCTCTATTTCTGCTCCGTGCACTCCGTCTCTTTCAGTCTAATGTTATTTTCTGTGTTTGTCTTTTCTTTTTCCCTCATCTACCCCTCCTCCACCTCTTCGTCTCCTCTCCAGAGGACAGTAGTGTGTCCTACCTGATGGTTCCTAAGCCTCGGGACGGCTTGAGCCTGCTTAGGGTCAAGGGAAAGGGCCTCAAACACAAAGTATTTCACGCAAGCTGCGAATGGTACGGTGTGAGGCCGACAAGTTGCCCTGAGTCGTTTATTAACCCTAAAAGCCCCTCCACCTCTTTTATTAGATGGAAGGCTGCACCCATGTATACATTTATTGCCACCTAAAGGTTGAAATTGGCCTTCAAAAGCACAAATAATGAATTTGTGCAGTTTCCAAAATCATCATGGTGTGATATGGTCTTCTTTGTGTGGATAAACCAGATTCATAGTAGCATAAATTCTATTATGTTTGTATAAAAAGAACACATTCTTGACAGAAATGACCAGTTTCATTGGCAGACAAATCGTTTTTCTGTTATTGAGGCGTATCTTGCAGACACACGAGACCAGCCTCAGTGGGTTCCTACCAAGAACCATTTCTGACCTGTAGGTTAGAAATGGTTAGGTGGTCAGGTGGCAAATCCTAGCTTAGAGCTGCTCCTTAACCTCCTCACCTAGTCTCCGCTCGGAACGTGTAGTGTGCTCTGTAGGCTGGGGTAGAAGATTCCTACTCCTTCGCCCATTTCCTACCCTTAGAGCTCCAAGATGTAGGAACAAAAAGGGCACCCAGCAAGGCATCTAGAGAAGGGTTAGTTTCCGTAGTGCGGTTCATCGCCTCGCCACTTTGCCGTAGCTCCTTGGCTCCCCTGCTGTCCCCCCCTGTCCCCCCCTGTCCCCCTCTGTCCTGCGACGGCTCTCTTCTGTGTCCGGTGGCTTCACTTGTTTGCCTCCCCTTATCCCATCTACCACCGTCCAGCACTCTGTCTCTGCCAAATCGAGCGCTTCTGTCCCTCTGTGTCATGGTGTATCATAAGAACGTGTTGGAATGAGAACCTACCTTACTCCCTTGTCTGTCATTAGGTGTGTGCGTGTGTGTGTGTTTGTGTGTGTGTGTGTGTGCTTTTGTGTATGTGTGTGTGTGTTTGTGTTTGGGTGGAGCGGCAGGATTAGTAGGTTGTGGGGCACTGTAATATTTGGGAAATTCCTTTTTGTCTTATTCATCCTCTGCCTCCCCCCCCCCCCCCTCCTTCTTCATCCTACATTCCCTTCATCCTCCCCTTACCTCCTCCTCCTCCTCCCTCACCGACCTGTCTCTCTCTCAGGCTCCTGCCTCGAGATTCTTCGGGGAGAAAGTCCGGCGCTGGGGGAGGTCGGGAGCGACTCCCCCTCCCCCATGTCTCCACGGACTAGCAAGAGCCGCATGTCCATGAAGCTGAGGCGCTCGTCGGGATCGGCCAACAAGACCTGAGCAAGAGGAGTCGACCCCCTTCTCCCCCTGTCCCCCCCCCCCCCCCCCCCCCCCCCCCCCCCCCCCCCCCCCACCCACCCACTACACTACAATACTCTACACATAGAGACACATACGCACGTGTGTCTTCTAATATATTTCACTGCTTTGGCAACCACCTCCACCACAGCAAAACACAGCAAAGGGTGTCTTTTGTTCACTTAGCCGTCATCGACTGACTGCACTGTTGGCTGATAAGGGGGTGACTCGGTTCTGGGACTGACCCCGGATTGGCTTCCCTATTCGGAGTCAGCCGGTGACGCCATGACCAGGACTAGACCACCTGTTGGAGCGGTGTCATGTGTATAGGTGCCTGTTGGTTGCATTCGGAAGTGCAGAAAAGCTAAAGTCGGGATTCCTCAAGATGTTATTGGATGTAAAATAACCTTGAGAAGAGAAATCGATATCACATGATCAAGGTCATTTGTTGTGATCTTATGTCTTGCGGGCATGAAAGGGAAGAGCGTTTGTGCTATGTTCACTGTGATATTATTTTCTTCCGTTTAGAATCACGTTTAGAGTAGGTCCGTTCAGGCAATTGTTCACCATCGTGTTTGTGTGTTTCTGTGCGTTTTTAACGGGGAAAATGGTTTGGAATTTTTGTCGGACAAACAAACATAGCCAGCAGGGTGTGCCAGTCTGCCACAGTCACAGCCAATGGGGAGCCCTCACCCCGCAAGGTAGCCAATGACGGTGGACTTTGAGTGAAGAAGCGACTTGTCCCTCGCGAGTTCCACCTGTCCAGCATGCCTCCATTTTACACAGCTCAATATAGAATCCATTTCCCATTCACACTCCTGTGCTAACATGCTGTACTGTGCCGCCCTGTTCCTTTATACCTCCAGTGGGTTCTCTCTGCGCCATAAGGGGGTTGCCCTGCCCTCTGCGTCGTGTGCCACGCCACCTAATATTGCTCTGTCCCGTCGGGGTTAGTGACGGCGCCAAAACTGGCGTGGTTTGAAAAGCGCCGCTCATTTGATTGCTATGGTCTGGTGGCAAGCTGACAATACTGGGGAGTATATTGACATTTTTGCATGTATTTCGCTCAGCCCCTCTATGTAGATTATAAAATCAGCCAGTTCGGATAAAGACACGTTCGGACAAAGACAAGTAAAACTGTATTTGCGGACAGAAGTTACATGTAGATGTATTTTGTGTGCATTGTAAACAGGGGTTATGGCAAACTTGTACATATTGTATTATTTTATTCTTCCTCTCTGCAATGGTAAAAGCAAATGCTTTGCTTTATCAAACTCGGACAATTGTTTTGCCAGGAGAAACTAAACATCGGCCCTTTTCTTGTGCTCTGTGCAGCATGAGGCCATATTTAGGCAACCCTTATCACCCCTATCCAGTAAAACACTTGTGCATTATCCCTCGGAAGTGCTGTTATGCGACAGCCCTATTAAACTAAAGGTCAAATTGGTCATCAAATTGAATATTGAGAATTTTATTTTTTATTTACAAACCAACCAAAAGAATGCTGAGTAAATGCATATACCCGCCTGTTCCCTCAGCACGGCGTTTTGAGCAATGCTTGGCACAAGGGGATAGGAGCGTGTTAAGACGAAAGAGGTATTCTACAGCTCGTAGGACGTAACTGGTTATATAAAAAAACGATTATAAAAAGCTTTTTCTTGCTTTTTTGATTGACTGTAATGTATGTTTTGACCCAAACAAGAATAATGTTGCTGCATCTCTTTAGTTTGGTGGCATTTTTATATGTGCTGTAGAACTAGAGTTTCTATCTGCATCGATATATACATTAAATATATAGGTTTATGGATATCTATTAAATGTGTACAGAGAGAGGAAACATGTTATGTATATACTAATAAGTCAGAAGAGCCAAAAAAATAACTGAAAAACAATCAACCTCAAGCCCATATCCGCTCCAGATGGGTAAATACTACTATAATATTTTTGTTTTTATATATATGTATATATATATATATATATATATATATATATATATATATATATATATATATATTAAGCGATTATAATTTTTTTAAGCACTTCAACTGACCATTGGAAACCTTCATTCTTGTGCTTCTGAAGATGTACCGTTTGCTTGGCTTCTACCGACTATATTGAGTCCATTTTTGTCCTATTGCATTTCTTCCCCAATTTGTTTGTATTTTTCATTTAAATCCTGGCCCCATGATGTCACGTATCATGAATACAATAGTCAGACTCCAGCTCCTGAGCTTAATTTCTCATTCATTTTCTTTCTATCTCCATAGCCATTGTTTCTCCAAAGTGAGAGAAAAAAGGGATTCAAGACGCCATTATATTTTTGAAAAGTGATTCCATTTACTAATGACATTGTGGATTGAGCTCAAACCTTTTTTTTTTATCATTTGTAGACGCGAGTCTTGTGAATATTTCACTCCTGACTAACGTTAAAGTATATTTTTGTTCACACGACATTACTTTATATTCGTAGTCTTCAAGGATGAAAATGAGAGCCATATGCCTGTGTCCCTCCACCTCCATCACTTTACCACACGTGCATCACATGTGAACCCCACGTGCCCCTGGCATGTGCACTAAACTGTGTCTGTGTTCCACTGGAGAAGGTGTCCGGGCGTCCCATCTCGACGCCCTTCAGCACTTGTGTGTACTCGTGCAACCTTGCCCCTTTTACCTCTTGCCACTCACTAGTACAATACTTTGTTGGCTGTTTAATCAGGTAAAATAATCTAACACTTTGGTGACCCAATAAGACATATTGTTGTGTTGTTGCCATGCACATTCATAGTTAAAATTTTTGTAAGGGTGCCAAATTGTAATTGCCTGTATAAATGAATTGATGGCGTGTGATGGCTTTAAAACAGATGTGTTTGTGTGTGTATATATATACATATATATATATATATAATGTATAGAGGCAGTGAGCAGTTTGGGGACAAAGCTAGTGTAGCCTGTGTGACTTGACATGCTGCATGCCATCAGTTAAAAATGCATGTGTGGCAGTTGTATCCAAACACATGCGCACGCACACACACAACTATCACTGTCAAATCTGTTACATAAGGAGTGGATGTGTAATGCTTTTTGACAATAAAAGATCCAAAATTGTAACCCTGACTATCTGGTGTTTGTCTGGAGAAGAGGGCGCAGGGATCAGGGCATGTGACTCACTGGCAGCTCTGCAGAACTGGCCAGTGATTGCATTGTAAATTGTGTGTACAATTTGATACATTTGAGTCTTATAGGTGAAGTATCCCAATTGGAAAATTGACACTTTATTAAAATCCATGAAATTTAACACCAAGATCAACATCATAAATTGGACAAGCAAACTGAGACTGAATGTGACAAGTGTCAGCAGTTTAATTCATTTTATTTTGTCCTAAAAAACTGTAGACTTTAGAGTAAATAATCACAATACATTTTTGTCACACTAGATTTCCTGCATTATTTCAAGGAATAAATAAACTGTAAGACTGATATTTTTTGTCTGAAAATAATTGTATAATTCTCATTTTCTAGCTCTGAATTTGACTGGCTGCCATATTACTGACCATGTTGTGTGTTAAAAGTGTTTCAATTGGAATATTTGTTGCTAATTTGTGCTGTTCCACATATTCCACATATTATTCATTCTTTTCTTTTATCGTAGAATAGGGATTTTGAAATGGACTGCAGATATCGATTGCATCTCCCACTTCAGACACGTCAGAATCCCTTTCAAAAATGCAATTATACGGAGCAGGCCGCCATGCTGCGTGGCTACGCAGATTTCGTGACACACTCCGAATCTTCGACTGAGAGTGAGAATTTAATTATATTCAATGATCCATCATCGAATATAATAAAATAAAGAAAAAAAAAGGATCAATATGTTTTTCTGTAAGATATACCCTCGGACTCGTATAGGCTAACAAATTATCCTTTAAAACAATTAGTAGAACATAGTAGGCATATCTCAAGTCCTTGAACCTTCCCTGTTTCAGACGCTGTGTTTCAGCACCACGGACAGCGTAGCTGCTGTTCTTCCTTTAATATAATACCCGACTAGGATCCGTTGGGATAAACAAAAAAAAAAAAGGAACTTTCTTCAGATACATTGTGTCTGTGCATTTAATCTGAGTTTTGTTATATTGCAATCAAGTTGTTTGACGAAGACACATTGACCACCGGACCAGTGATAAAAAAAGTGCACTCATAGCATATTTAAATCAAACACCAACTTATCCATACGTGACACACACACACACACACCCACACACACACACACACACACACACACACACACACACACACACACACACACACACACACACACACACACACACACACACAGTAAACAGAGCACAACATATAACAACATTTTTTTGTTATGATGTGATGCGGTCCTCATTTTGCTTCTGCCTGTCGCAGGCCTGCGGTCGCGTGTCACGGCCTGATGGCCATCTGCATCAGCATCACCTGGCGGCTGTCGGTGGGGTGAAACTTGGCCATGTGTCGTGTGAGTCCCGGGAAGCTGTAGAACGTGGAGGGGCAGTGTTTGCACGGGAAGATCTGCTGCGGCGGCGAGTCACATTCCACCGGGCCGTTGTCCTCTCTGTGCGCGTGCAGAACTTCGGCTCTGATCCCGCTTCCCATCGCCCCCGCGCCCAGTAACTCGTCCCTCATCGCGTGCCACAGCCGGTGTTTGTCCCGGATTTCCACGGACGGGAAACGGGCACCGCACAGGTGGCACGCGCACATGGGATTGGGTCTGTGGTGGCCCTCGTGCGCCGAGCCGTACGGTAGCGGGGGTGAAGAAGAGGCCCGCGCGGTCATCTCGTGAGCGGCCAAATGTTTTCTTAAATACGCTTGTCTCCGGAACTTTTTCCCGCAGTATTGGCACTCGTAGATGTCCTCTTCGGGGAGCGACTGGACGAACGCGGTCGGGGGAAGTTGTTGTTGCGGGGGTGCGGGTTGCTCCACGCGCTCTTTCGGACTTTTGCTGACCGGTAGGAGGCTCGAGGGTGGGCTATCCGTCGCTCTCGTGCTCTGCTGCTGTAGCTCCATTCCGCTTCCGACCGAATTCCCGTAGCGCGAGGAAGAGTCGTACACGGGCGGCGCGAGCCCGTCACCGTCCAGGCTGTCTACCGGGACCACGCCGTGGAGCTGAGAGTGAAAAGAGTTGTTCAAGAGCGTGCCGGAGTGCGGATGGCCGTTCACGCGCAACAGTTCGTTCTCTTTTCCCTCCATTTCTAAAAAGGTCGGCGGCCGGTCGTTCAGCACGAGCCCCCCCCGGCCCTCCGACGTCGTCCGGGACTTGTTTTTCGCCCCCTGCTGGGTCGTCTCTTTGCCCTGGCCGGTTACCGGGCGCGGTTTATGCCAGCGACGATGGGATGCCAGATTGGCAGGGCAGCTGAACACTTTATCACACTCGGGGCATCGGTACTCCACGCGCACGATCCGCGAGCACTTGTGCTGCGCGAGGGAGAAGGGGTCGGGGTACTCCTCCTTACACAGCTGGCAGATGAACTCGCCGAGCGGCTTGTTCTCCACGGTGGACAGCGACGACTTCTCCCGTTGGAGCCTCCTGAACTCGGGGCACTCCTTCTTGATGCGGAGCCCCAACACGGGCGAGGTCGTGACCTCGTCCTCAAAGTTTAACTTCCGGTGGAGTTTTGTTTTTTTGGCGGGCTGGCCCGCGGAAGGTTTGGCGGGTCGGTGGCTCGCGCGCTGCTCGTGCTCTATCCCCCCCGCGCGTTTTTTCAACGCAAACTGCTGCTGCTGGTTGTTGTGGTTGATCAACGTCAGCGGCGGGAACAGTGTGTTCATGGTGGCGTCTTTCCCGCCGTCGTCGGGGTTCTCACCGTAACACGGCGCGAGGCGGTGGTGAGTCAGCAATCTCTCGATGGAGACGGACGTCGACGCGGAACTCAACAGGAACGGCAGCTCCGGTACCCCGGTGGGTGTTTCCGCCCCCAGCGGGGCCGACGTCGTCAGGTATCGCCCGGAGAACAGAAGTTTGTTTTGGTCTTCCTCGTGGACGTCCAGCAGTCTCGTGCCCACCGGTTTGACGGGGCTGTACGACTCTGTTAAAGTCAGCGCGTGGCGAGTCGGGGCGGTGGGTAAGCAAAAGCGGGAGAAATCACCGGTCGGAGCCAACACGTCGACTTCGGTCACCGACTCCTCGAACTCGAACTCCGGTAGCTGCGCGCGCCGCCTTCTTTCCCCCTCCGCCTCTCGCGCCGACTCCACGTGCGGGGGGCTCCAAGCTGCTGTGACTCGCGCGGGATCCTCTCGGCTAATGGCGCGCGGGCCTACCTCTATCGGAGCGAATGGGAAAACGCTTATCATCACCCTGTCCTGGTGCTGTGGCAGGTTTTCATTGACCAGCGCTGATTCTGTATTTTCTTCCCGCGTGTTGTCGTTCCCGACCCATGCGATGTCATTGTCACACAACGCGTCTGTCGCTATGGTTACGCTCCGCGATCTGTACGATGCCGGGCAACGCCGGTGTCTCTTCACTAAGAATCCGCGAGGCATGGCGAGGGCTTTCTTCGCGCCGACACAAAAAGAGTCGAATAACTTGAGCAAAAGAAGAAGAGCTTCCAAGTAAAAAATATATTTAAATAAAAAAATCCGGCGTGTGTGAAGACAGCTGAGAGAGATGGTCGCACTGGTCGCGTCTCCGGACAGAGCTCAGGGCGGCAGGTGTCGACTCCACGTTGAAGTAAACACGACAGAACTGTGGTGGTCCGCCCTGTTTGTTTTTATCCCCTGCAAGGTGTCTGCACCCGCCGCACCCCCTCCCTTCTCTCCGACACACACACACGCGCACGGGCCCACACACACACGCACGCACGCACGCACGCACGCAAACAGTCTCCCTCTTCTCCCTTTTCCGTCCCCCATCTTTCCCTTTCAGTTATCTTTCCATTTCAGTTGTCAGAGGACATTCTCCTAACTTCTCAGACGCTGAATGGCCGGGGAAGAGCTGTATGCTCATCAATGTCGCGGACCTATTTAGCCTGGCCTATTTTCTATCTTCATATACTTTTGTGCTGCCATTGGTGTGTGTGCGTGTGAGTTTCGTCCGGTGTAAAGGTGAATGGAAACAACACACATCTGGGTTATTCTATAACCGTTCTATATGTGTGCTTAAAGTTTTCTTTATCAAGACAATTCAATTAAATTAGTAGGCCTACAGCCAATTAGACCGTCGCTCTCCAAATGTATTTTTTGAACAACAATGCAAAAACGAAAAAGTTTCTGAGCTTAACATTAACGCCCCCAAAAAAATGTAGATTCCGTTATATAACAAATCCTACCGTGGTATCAAGCTCGCAGAGATAAGACAAACAACATGTGAACAAACGCGTTGGGCTGTTTTATTACACGTTTGAGAGGACCTATGGGGATTGATAGTGATCACATCGCTGGGGTTTCTAATTAGTGGTATCCTCGGTGGCTATTCAGCCATTCCTTACTACATTTATGGTAGGAATCATTTTGGTGTGTGTGTGTGTGTGTTTTCAGGGGGGAGGGGGGGTATTCACACACAGCCCCTCCCCTTAGAAGCTGCTGATGCTGATAAGAGAGATGGGGGGGAAAGGGGGGGATCATCTATGTCTTTTCCCCGAGGGAGATGGCCAGCTTCTGTATACGCTGTCCAAGTGCTCTCAGGCGGGCCGGGGCCAATCCGCCGGGGTCGGCCTGGCGTCGCTGCTTGGAAATCAATCAGGAGGGAGGAACAGCGTGAGAACCGCGGGGGCCCCTGCCGATGTCCACAGCCGCCAACAGACGTGTATACCGAGCCGGGTGGGAGCGTTATGTTGGCTCCTATAGCCTAAAGCGTGGCGGATGGATATGACGGCGTGAAGCGTCCCGGGTATTTAATGACATGAAAGACAGCTGCTGGGAAAAGGTCGCGTTGTATAGACACACACACAGGCGACATTTCCTAAGGCGCCATCATTTGGGGGTCTTCCGTTTGGCTTTCATAATAAATCCATGCACGTTGATTGTATCCGGATCCATTGCCCCCCGCAAGGACAATTTGGCAACATGTTATTACAAAGCATATTTTTGGTTTCCTATAGCTGAGACGTTGAAAATCGGAGGCCCCTAATTCGCATTTAACACAATATAGGGCCTGCAGATTTCTCCTTTAAGCCCTTGCCTTTATTGAGCTCTCGTTAACGTTAAGTGCAGGCATTGAGTGATAATAATAATAATAATAATAATAATAATAATAATAATAATAATAATAATATTAATAATAATAATAATAAACCAAATGATAGGCCTGTAGACGACATGAAAGGACTGGGTCCGATTCACTCGGCTGTAAAGAGAAAAGTCGCACTAGAACTATATGGAACTCAAACTATGGCTTGAAGTCTCATTTGACAGGCTAAAAGTATAGCCCAGTCGTCCAGACTGTTGTTATTCCTTTCTGTCATTCCCTCCTGTTTAGCTTATGTGTTTCGTATTATTCAACATATTTCTGCTTAATACATAACTGGCCATAAGGATCATAAATGTGTGAGGCGAGATGCTGGACGTCTCTGCCGGGTTTCGGATGAGGACGTGTTCAGCACCCAGAGAGGCGGACAGCTCCTCTGGACAGCAGAGCGTTCTCCTCCTATCGACGACACACGGGTCACAGGCATGGACCTGTCACAGCCCTACTCGATCTCCTTTGAGAATAACACTTTCTAATTTTAGCTGATTTTGAGGTTTCTTTTCATTTGAAAACGTGGTAAGCCATCCACAGGCCGTGTCGGATTTATAGGACTATAAGGAATTATACAATGCCACGTAGGTTATGTTTTATTTTGTTTTGACCTGTATAGGTACTTTATTCAATTTTAGCATTTATTTACTCTATTTTTTTTTTTTAAATAAAATTCCGGTGAAAAGCCGAAACACGATAAACTGTCCAAGTGCACTATAAGTGAAAGACTGTTGGGAGTTCTACCATCAAAATCAGTAGAATGAACGTCTGGCGCCATCTAGCGGACCAAAGTGGTAGTGGTCGTATAGGCGCACGATTTTCATTCTGCTCAGATTATACTTGGTGGTCGCCTTTATTTTACCGAATCATTTTGCTCCAAAGTGCAAAGGATCATTTTGATATACCCACAGTGTCCCCCTTCTACGACCCCGCTAGTGTGCGGCCCACCCTGCTCACCATCAGCATTCAACACACAGACCCTCACCGTCCTGAAGCGTCAGAGGCCTCCCACTAGGCGTGGTACAGACGTAATTACTCATGTGACATTATGCCTTATCACATGTGCTGTCTTTGCTTGAAGGCGGTCTTGTAGGCGGTGAGCAGATTGGAGTCGGTGGGGCGTGCTGTGTAGGCCAAACTGAAAATGTTGTTTGAGATTCTGTAGGCTAAAGTAGTTTACTTAGATTGAGAAGAATCATGCGTCGTGTTACCTATTTCCAACAACAATGAAGCGAAGGCCACACACACACACACACACACACACACACACACACACACACACACACGGGCACCACAGATATTACAGAATTGGAATAGGAATTGAAATAGTCACATAGACTACAAACATTTTCTATCTTTCACACCACATTGACAGAACGCATTTTACAAATGGAGTATAGCTCTTATCATCATGATTGTGCACATATTCTAGATACCGTTCCTAATAATGGATACAACCCAAGAAGGAGTGGGTAACTGGTTGAACTGGTCTCACAGAAGAACACAGAAAAAATCCCTGGACTTTCCTTCCTGCTATATTTGCATGTCTACATTTCTACAATGTGATGAGTCACAATGTGAATCATTACATTTTTTTTAACAAAGTCATGCGTAATTTGATTGATATGGAGATAACGGGAATTTTAAGGGAAGTTAACAATCTCAATCTAGTCATGATAGTAATCCCATACCTTGTTGTGAAACTGCATGCAGGCTACATTGCAAAAAATGCGGTGACACAATTCAGCTCTTATGTTTCATGCACCAATTTCCTTTAGATGCATATTCTAATTATCATCACTTTCTTCATCCCCATTATGATTATTCATTAAAAATACTTAAGAATGACTTTCAATAAGCCTTAAACATTGAAAGACTCATAATCTTCAGTTATATCCTCCTTAGTAGGCTATGATGGGGAAAAGATAAACGTTTTTCTTTGGTCACACCAAAGAAAATTGCCTGAAGGGAATAACCGGACCTTTGAACCGTGAAACGTGCCAGCAAATCAATCCAACTTTTCATCGTTTTTTAACTTAAGCAGCCTCATATCTATCTCTCAATGTGTATCTCAGTAGAAATCCCCTCTTGGACAGTGTTGCCAGATTGCGCCAGATCCCCCGCTCAATTTGGCAACCATGGCTGCCAGATTGGATGGGAAATCTGTCCCAATCTGGCAACGTTTCTCTTGGAGACAGCAGTCTGTACGCCGTGTTATTATAAGTGACAGCTTTCTGGAAATCCCCTCGATGCTTTAGCTCCGCCCCTGTGTCTAACCAGCACACACACACACACACACACACACACACACACACACACACACACACACACACACACGCACACACAGCGGCAGCAGCAGGGCATTTCCAGACTGGCTGACTCAAAACTCCAGTAGGATCTAAAACGAACAGCAGCCTCATCGTGTAAAGCCCTCACTATGGACCTGGACCGAGACCGCGTCTTCAACCAAATGGACTACAACGGGGGGGATGCAAAAGAAGTCAAGTCGGGAGTGGGGACGACGGAGGATCGGCTGGACAGCGGTCTAGACTCGCTGAAGGACGAGGAGTACCAGGCGGTGACGGCCGAGCTCACCCAGCTACGGGTCGAGTGCTCGCGGCCGCAGCAGAAACAACCGACTTCGGTCACCGGAGATGAACACAAATGGAGAGAGCAGATCACGGAGGACGGAGACACGTAAGTGTACTAAACTAATACGATCTCGCTTCGTAGTGTGGCTATTGAATAGTCCCCGGGTCTGACTATGCCTAGAGTTGCACTAGCAATAGCAGGCCTTGGATGGTAATATGATCCTTTTCCTGTTCCGAATAATATCCTCCTCCGCCTTGTCATGATACAAAGTACTGGGCTTATAGTAGGAATGGTTTATTCACAATGGCCTTCTGAACTTCTGTGACGGGGTTAACAATGGCAGGAACTCTTACGGATTTTTAAAAATATATTTGGTTGTAGCCAGACACTGCGGAATCGGACGTAAACAAAAGACTATTATCAGAACGGAATCTACTATGGCCGCGGGTCAAACTCAGCTGCCTGGGAAAGTCCCAGGCGCGCCGCCCGCGCCGAGCAATCCAACGAACGCGCGTGCCCGACTGCATATGTAAGGAAGCAAGATAAATAAAGTGAATCTAAAAATACATGTATCCCTGAGGGATTATCAACATATCTATATTGGACTTTTATTCATTTTTGCTAATGCAGACACATCATAAGACGTACTTGGCCTATATGTTTGTTTTTTTTCACATTTTAACCTTCTTCCATTTCATCCCTTCTGCAATTTGCATAGACTCTAAACTGAAATCTAATCTACGGTGTGCACATATAAGCTTTAAATGCTTAGCAACAGCCTCCATTTGACCTTGTGCCTGACACGTTTTCTGTCCACACAGAAAACAATTGCATAGTTAATTGAAGTGCAACACTTCAGTTAGGCAGGTGACACTTTTTTACGTGAACTGCTTGTTGAGGATAGAAGAATAGGATTTTTTTTTCTTATATCCACGTTTCGTTTCATAATGATGTTACCACACATTTGCATTTCATTTTTCAAAATTGTATTCAAATTGAGCCAACATTTGACGTCTGTCCCTTTTGTCTGTGCAGGCTGCTCCACCTCTCCATCATCCACGAGGCCAAGGATTATATCAAAAACATGATAGATTCATCGAGGAACACGCACTTCCTCAACGCACAGAACATCCTGAGACAGGTGTGTGTGTCTGTGTGTGTGTGTGTATATGCTAGTGTTTGTGGGTGTGTATGTGTGTCTGTGTGGTTATCCGTCTCTGTGTGTGTAATAGTTAAATCTGCGCTATGCAAGTTGCATTAGTAATCTTAATGGCTTCAGTTGTAGCTATAGTTATAGCTTTATCATTTTCTGAGGACAGTAACTATTCTCAGATTGTCCCATGGTGGTGGCAAAAATGGACCAAAATGAAATGGACCTTCTTGAGAAACATTATGGTCGGGATATATTTTAATGGAATAAAAAGCTGCAGTAGGTAAAGTGACATGTGCATTTTTAAATAGCTGCGGTAGGAAAATGACATATGGGCTTGTTTAAATAGCTGCAGTAGAAAAGGGACATAGTGCAACTTTAAATAGGTGTAGTAGAAAAGTGACCTAGTGCAGCTTTAAATAGCTGAAGTAGTAAGGTGACATACTGCAGGTTTAAATAGCTGAAGTAGTAAGGTGACAGTGCAGGTTTAAATAGCTGCAGTAGTAAGGTGACATAATGCAGGTTTAAATAACCGCAGTAGTAAGGTGACATACTGCAGGTTTAAATAACCGCAGAAGTAAGGTGACATACTGCAGGTTTAAATAACCGCAGCAGTAAGGTGACATAGTGCAGGTTTAAATAACCGCAGCAGTAAGGTGACATAGTGCAGGTTTAAAAAACCGCAGAAGTAAGGTGACATACTGCAGGTTTAAATAACCGCAGCAGTAAGGTGACATAGTGCAGGTTTAAATAACCGCAGCAGTAAGGTGACATAGTGCAGGTTTAAAAAACCGCAGTAGTAAGGTGACATACTGCCGGTTTAAATAACCGCAGCAATAAGGTGACATAGGGCAGGTTTAAATAACCGCAGCAGTAAGGTGACATAGGGCAGGTTTAAAAAGCTGCACCAGTAAGGTGACATAGAGCAGGTTTAAAAAGCTGCACCAGTAAGGTGATAGAGTGCAGGTTTAAAGCTGCAGTAGGAAGGTTTCAGAGTGCAGGTTTTAAAGCTGCGTTTCTCTCTTTGAACCTCCAGACTCCCCTCCACCTAGCGGTGATCACAGGCCAAGCCGACGTGTGTGAGCGGCTCCTGTTGGCGGGCGCCGACCCCACGGTGGTGGACGACAGAGGGGACACGCCCCTTCACATCGCCTGTCGCGGTGGCAACCTGCTTTGCTTCAGCGTCCTCACACAGAACTGTCCGTCGGAGCAGTTACGAAAGGTCATTTCCACCTGCAACTACAAGGGTACGCGTTGTAACTGTTTTATTTTTTCTCTGACGTTCTGCCCAGCACATTGACTTCAGCCTGTATTTGTGGGTCTACACTCTAGTAGTACAATCAGCTTATCCAGAGGAAGAAACTTTTCAATCATACCCTTTTCAAAATGTAACAGCACTAATTGCAATTCTGTATGCGTTTTTTCCCTGCAGGTCTGAATTGCCTCCACCTTACCTGTGTTCATGGTTTCCTCTCATTGGTGGAGAGCTTTGTGGCGCTAGGGGCCGACATTAACGCGCAGGTAACCCAATTAACCCAAATGTATATTAATCTGTTCATTTTTTGGGGGGGTTAACCTGTAGTTGCCACTAGCACACACACACTACCATTCAAAAGTTTGGGGTCACTTGAATTCTCCTTATTTTTTAAACAAAAGCACTGTTTTTTCAATGAAGATAACATTAAATGAATCAGAAATATAGTCTAGACATTGTTAATGTGGTAAATGACTATTCTAGCTGGAAACTGCAGATTTTTTATGGAATATCTAGGTGCACAGAGGCCCGTTTCTAGCAACCATCACTCCTGTGTTCTAATGGTACATTGTTTAGCATTGTTTAGGCAAATTTTCTAATCTAATGATTAGAAAACCCTTGTGCAATTACTTTAGCACAGCTGAAAACTGTTGAACAGGGTGGGTTCTCATGGAAAATGTGAAATTGTTTGGGTGACCCCAAACCTTTGAACGGTAGCGTACATACTCCAACGGTAAACAGCGCCCTTCTCTGTTGATGGTGTACTAATACAACACCGCCCGTCTCTCTCAACAGGAGCAGTGCAACGGTCGCAGCGCTTTGCATCTTGCCGTGGACCTTCAGAACCTCTCATTGGTCAGGCTGCTGCTGAGGGGCGGGGCCGACCCCAACCACGTCTCCTACGGAGGCTTCTCTCCCTTCCATCTGACCTACGGTCGCCACGACGACGACATCCGGAACGCCCTGTTCCCGCTGACAGATCCGTCGCTCCGGGAGTTGCCCGACAGCGAGCCGGAGGACAGCGAGGATGAGGGCGAGAAGGAGGAGGAGGACGGACAGACGGACGAGGAGGTGGGTGGAGTAGATGATAGAATGACTGATGACTGTGGAGAAGTTAGCTGTCTGCTCATACTGACGCCGGCCCGCCCCACGATAAAGTATTAAAAAAGATGAGAATGTGAAGACAGACAATTTTTATAATAGATAAAATAACTGGAAAAATTGGTTTTATGTTTTGATGTCAGATCATTATAATATTTATTGATTTACGGAGCACACAGTAGTTCTTCAACAGAGGTCACTGACCAATAGACCGGGGTCGCTAACCGTTCTTCCAATCCGTTGTTCTCTCTCTAGGTGAGCTACGATGACATCCAGTGGAACGGACATTAACCAGAACCCAGCAGAGACACGCAGGAAGCCGCCAACTAGGCAGTAGGAGGAGGAGACGCCATGAAGAAGACGGTGACGATGATTACAATGAGAGACTAAACACCACCGGTCACATCGCATTCACTTCCCCCGACCCCCTGCTGACGTGATGGCCGAGAGGGGGGCTTGAGCGATGGACTACGCACCCCCACCGGAGAGGTTCTCCACAGACTAGATGATCGGCAGTCAGGGGACCTGGCGATAGGACAGACGGACGAACTCATCAACAAACACATTGACGGGTTGTGGAGGACGGCTAGGGTCTCCCGACACGCAGTGAGGGTCTGAATGAAGACGTACTACATGTCGACCGAACGGGGAGGGGGTATTTTGTTCTGCCATAAGTGGATTGCTCACATAACACATTTAAAGTTTGCACACTTGGGTGTGTGGGGGGGAGGGTGAATAGAACAACCAAAATCACTTAGCATAAGTCCACACAAAGTATGTAACGGCAACAACCATGTTGTACGATATTGTAAATGGCTGTGTATACAAAGATGTATTTTTTAACGGAAGCTGTGAAGGTGTACAGTCGAGCAGGTTGTAAATGTCATGCAACGGAACAGTCCAGCACACCACGGTAAATTAAACACATGTATTTAACTCAAGCTTTACGCGTGCTGTGTCCTTTTTCTTTTAACGCGTGTCTGGCAGGTTTTTGTGTCAGGGCATGAACAGGGGCTGTATCAGGGTTTCCATCAACGGAAAAATGTGCCCTCGTGACCGGTTTTGGCCAGCTGACAGTTCTTCTGTCAGTGATGTTTTTTTCCCTTGGATTTAAATAACAGAAAAGTTTGGTATTGGTGCTAGTTCCCCTATTCCTCATCTTTCAAGTAAATGTACGGAAAGTACTCTGGCCAGGGTGTGAGTCTAGAGAGAACATATAAGGTAGCCATTCGTAGGGAGTCACGCACATTCCGCAAATTGAATGAGGAAGTACATCGGAGGGGAGGGGAGGGGTGGGGTGGGCCTGAGCAACAGGAAATTCCCAAAACAAAAGCATTCGGCTGTTCCCTGCTGCCTGTCCGCCTCATGGGGCTGGGGCGGGGGGGGGCTCAATCCCGTGTGTGCGTGTGCGAGTTAGATGTTACACAACTTAATTGCCTTAAAATAAAATTGCACCTAAAAATTGTAATAATGGTATTCGCGCCGACAAGCTTGAACCAAATAAGGATTTGAAAATTGATAGACGCAGGATTTTATATTTGCTTTAGCAGATGTAGCAACGTTAATCTTGCTAAGCAGCAATGAAACAAAAAAGTTAATGTAAATATTAGAAACTATTGTCTTGTATATTCTTGTTGGGCATTTTTGTCACCAATATCAAACTAGTATTCTATCATGGTTAAACTCAAATTCGTTGCTACAGTTAAGATAAAGGTATTATAAATAAAATAATGTCAACATGGCAGAATTGTTCATTTTATTTACATATTAAGGGTAAACATCAGAATACTGTGTAAACACCTCCGTCAGTTACAAAGGAAAACGGAAAAAAAGGACCAGCCAAATCAAATGGAGAACACGATAAGACTGAACAACACGGTGGTGGACGGAGGTGTCGGTCCAGATCCCTTCAGTGCTTGTTGGTCAGACACAGCCAACTCTGCGGCACTTCGTAGCTGCTCCTGTCTACAGAGTCATCGTACGGGACGTGCCACGAGCCCCCAGTGCTCTGGACTATGGTGTCATAGGGTGAAATCATCTGAAACACAGATTCAACTCACACATTATCCATCTCGGCACACCGTGTCATTCGTGCAATCGGCTGTAAAAATATTATGCAACACTTGTTTTCCAAACACTTTATACTGTTCAATCATTATTTCCCTAGACTTCATCATACATACAGCACATATCCGAAGCATACACTCCATTTTAGTCGAGTTCTTTTACACGACCCTCTCTTCTCCCCCCCCCCCCCCCACATCATCTAAACTTCTCACCTGAAAGAGCCCCCTCCCCTCCTTTCCCCTCCATCTCTCCTCCCTCTTTCCCCTCTCATCTCTTCCTGCCCTCACTTCCCCTGCTCTTCTCAGCCTACATCTCTCCTCTCAACTCCTCCATCCCGTCCCTCATCCACCTCCTTTTCCTCTCATCTCCTCCTGCTCTCTCTAAATCCTTCAAACCTCTCACCTCCTTCCCTAACCTCATTCTTTCCCCTCATCTCCTTCTCTCCTCTCAACTTCTCTGCCCCCCCCCCCCCCACTCTGCTCTCTCACCATCTCCTCTGCTCTCCTCCGTCCCGCCCCTCCTCCTATGACCTCCCCTCCTCCCTCTCTCTCGTGGCCTCCTCCTCCCGTCCCCTCACCTGGAAGCCCACCCGCCGGCCCTCGGCGACGGTGCCGTGGATGACCAGCTGGTGCCCGCGCTGCCACTTGAAGAAGAGCCTCCTAGTGAGGGCGTCGGGGAGGCAGGCCTTGTGGTCGCGCATCAGGTCGCGGCTCAGGAAGCGGCAGTGGTTCCCAGAATGCAGCGCGGCGTACAGCAGGAAGGGGTCGTCCTCCGAGCTGGCGGTTGACGTAAGACATGAGGAGCACACAGGAGCTCGTTGGGTGGTTTACATCAATGAAAGTACTACACAGGGTACTACCCTTTGTGTACGACCAGGTGTGAGTGTGATAAGCCATTACAAGCCGTTTTACGGACACCACAAGTGGGCATGTCCACCTAGACGTAGAATGGATATATGAGCAACATTTGCTACAGTCCACTGGGTAGGCTGGTAGACTGATTGGATCCACCAATTTTGAAGGATCATTTAAAAGTGAGCAGAAAGCGCTATGCGTCAGTTATGGCGCCTCAAGAGGTTTATGGAGTAGCCGTGTGCCTACGTGTTCTCGGTGAAGAAGCAGTGGGCCTTCTTCTGGATGAGGCCCATGTCGCGGCGGTCCCAGGGGGCCGAGGGCCGCAGCATGTGTTTCCTCCCCAGCACCAGGGTGGTCCGACCCTGCCGCTCCAGCTCACACACCACCGCCAGCAGCTGGACCCCGCAGGAGACAGGACCACAAACACACCAGTCAACGCCACACATCTGACCCACAGCCAAACCTCTTTAGCTAACTCATAGACACGCTGAACTCAACGAGCTCATCCAGGGACGGAACCAACCATTACTTTTATTGTTTGGGAATTAATTGACCGTCAAGTGAAATGACTTAATCGCTAATGATTCATTTTAGCACTGTTCAGATCATTTAAAAAGACGCTACCGACAGTTGTGTGGTATCTTTGTGTGTATGGCAACAGTAAAACAGACCAAAATAAAAATATCTGAAACTTCACATTTGCATCATTAAACAGATAAGATGATGGCATCGAATAAAATACTTATGTAAGTCTTGCAAAACCCATCAAAATGGGACAAGATATGAAATTAAAACAACACTGAAGACTGGTCTTTAGCAAACATCTCCAGAGACTCCACTGATAAATGGTCCCCTTGTGGTAACTTCCGTGTTGCTGTGGGGCAACTGACCAGGGACTTGACAAAGCTATTTACAATAAACATTAGACAGGGAAAGACATTTGTTCATCTCTTCCTTCTCAATTGTGTGTGTTTGTGTGTATGAGTCATCGTGCAATTTACAGAAAAGTCCCTACATTGACTGGAAATACTGGATTAGGAAAAAGAAGAAGGCACATAGAATTTGAATAACAAGTGTCCTGTTGCAATTGAACAAAGACTTGTTCCGTATCATAATTGATTTGGGAACATCTTTTTTCTGACACATAGGGGCAGATTTGCGTGTGAGGCAATATGCATGCTCAGGAAATCATGTTCTGCCCAAGATTACAATATTTTGATTTGCATTGTACTTCAAAGACACAACAATAACATTAACTGAGAGGCAGTTCCTCTCAAAAGTGGATGAGCAGGAAACTTGTTTTTGTTGAGCTACATGAATTCTGCAGCTGAATCTTTGGAAGTTTGTCCAATTTAAGACTGATATTAAGACCCTAATACTCAATTAACCATTGGTCCATTAGAAGAGTCTTAGTTGGCTAAGTTTTCATTAGTGGAGCAAAGAGTAAAACAATTATAATAATCAACACAACCAACACACATGGGGGGGCTCATACTGCATGCCAATGAAGGTTTACCTTCCGGACATTAACACTAACCGCTCCCGGGATGAACTCCATACAGCCATTTCAATACATTGGTTTTGCCAACGGTTAATTTATATCGCAATTTATTGCTTTTAATAAAGTTGTGTGCAGTTGTATGGTAGTGATGATTAGTGGACTAAGGACTTTAAATGACGACTGAGCGTCGACTAAGAAAATCTTTAGTCAGGGGCATCCTAGTTTGAGTTAAAGTTATACAAACCTTATCAGGAAAGTGCAAGATTGTCCACACATTGCATGAGTGACCTAATAGGTGATGTTTGCAGGATATTGGCATTTCCCTTTGAGTCCAACTCCAGCAAATCATTGACCGTATAAGTGTGTGTGTGTGTTTCAAGCAAAATGTGACCAACAAAAAAAAACTAAAACCAGAACACACATGCAAGAATATGTGTGTGTGTTATAAAACCAGGCACAAAGGAAAAGTATTTGTGCATCTGTTTCTGCAAATGTTCCTTTCCCATGTGCGATTGTGTGTTTGTACCATTTCAGACTGCCTTCCCTTGACGATGTTTGCGACATTCAGACCATCCACGACCACGTCAAAAACCGGTTTCCTCTTCACAAAGGCTTTGAAGCTCTCCAGCTCCTAGACACCAGCAGAAGGTCACAGAGGAAAGAGGTTCACACTGCAGTCAAATCTGATGTTGTTGGCAAACAACATGGTTTAAAAGCTTAAAGTTGAGGGGGAACCAGGGGAGAGAGGAGCAGACCGACACGCATGGCCACACACACCTGTTGACATCAAGACAGGTCTGAGCTCTGTGTGTGCAATGAGTGCGTTTGTAGTTTCAGGCCCCCCCAAAAAAACACCCAAAAAATGAAATGAGGAAGACAGGTGGGGGGGTGGGAGACAAGGACAACAAGATAGAAGGGCAGAGACGAGACATGATGAGAAGGACAAATAGAGAGACATAGAGCGGAAGATAGAGAGTGATAGTGAGTAAATCCAGTGTAATTATCCAGGGACTTTCCAGGGCTGATATGTGAAACTACCTCATTGTGCTACTGGGGATTATGTGACTGCTTAAGACACAAAGACGCATGCGTGTCAGACAGCGCATACACACACACACACACACACGCACGCACGCACGCACGCACACACACACACACACACACACACACACACACACACACACACACACACACACACACACACACACACACACACACACACACACACACACACACACACAAATGCCTACTGTACAAACATAACAAACAAACAAAATCCAGCTCATGCTTGCATTTACAATGCAACCATAAAATGAAAATCCTACAGGCACATACACGATATTGTCTGTTATTCAAAATACCAAGTTAATATATATTCTAACTTGCTTTCTTTTCTAACTAATGGCAGATCTGCTTTTCCGCTGCATGTTATAATAACATTACAAACCGGGCTGGGTTCTTTTAGTGGTCAGTCTGGTTCACTTTCAGGCTTCCAAAAGCACTTACTTTTAAGAGCATGTCTTGTGCCCAAACCAAAATTCAAGCAACATGTCTGTTTGACCGACGTGTCAACCTGTGACACAGTGTCATTGTAGCTCATGTTTAAGCTTGGGTTAGACTGTCAATCTGCAGTTGTGTGTGTGTGTGTGTGTGTGTGTGTGTGTGTGTGTGTGTGTGTGTGTGTGTGTGTGTGTGTGTGTGTGTGTGTGTGTGTGTGTGTGTGCATGAGTTGAAAGGGTCAGGAAAGCATCCAGTCATGGTTTTGCAACAAAGAACGTAGTTAGCCTCCCCCCAAACCCATGTGTGTTCCATCACATGTGCTCCTGAAACAAATAACATGCTTTATTGTTCTCCTCACACATGTATTGCTCCCATGACTGGGGTTTCGGACGTGGATTCATGAGACTTTGGACTGGGTATCCCGCACATCGTCCATTCTGCCTGCATGGCTGTGGTGAGTTTTTTGGAGACGTTTATCACATGGAAGTTCAACGTGCTGGAAAGCCCCGTATTTTCTCGACCGGCAGTTCCATCGAGCAAAGCCACCCACCCAGCCCAGCCAAAAGAGAACGGGGGAGTGAGAGTTAGACGTGAAAGTCTGAATTTCCTTGTGCCTGTGTGTGTGTGTGTGTGTGTGTGTGTGTGTGTGTGTGTGTGTGTGTGTGTGTGTGAGAGAGAGAGTTTAAGGCCAGAGGGAGATACAAATCGAAAGAAACATTGTTTTGTTTGCTTATAATAAAAGCCATAAGTAATAGAATAAAAAAAAGAGTGAATGAGTGATTACATGAATGATTGAACACCTAGTTATTATTTAATAAATTGAAAGAAATGGGGGAAATTATTCAAATGTTCTCTTATTTATTTGTCCTACCTCTAAATAAGTTATATTTACATACAAGCTCAATCAACAGTATAACCCCTGTTGATTTTTTGTATGTAGATATAACTTATTTAGAGGTAGGACAGTCACAGAACATGAACTGTGCAAAGACAGTTGCACCAAAAGGCATGCCTTCCTCTATTTAATAAGCTAATCCAATTACTGAAGAAAGACGACATTAAGAAATCACAAATTAAAAAATATAAATAAAAATAATACAATAACCTGTTATCTTTCTGCTAAATCTTAAATACATTACATCTTTATTATTATTTTATTTATTTGTATGCACTTTTTAACCTTGCATTTCCTTTCTTTTACTTATCTATTTTATTTATTATTTCCTTGTGTGTATGAAAAGTGCTATATAAATAAGTTGCCTTGCTTAATATTAAGTCAATCCAGAGCTATCCAGATCCATTAAGCTTTCAACTCAAAAGGTCTTGGTTGAAAACTGCTCAGTATGTTTCCACGTGATAAAAGACGACACTTTAAGGGGATGCTTTAAGTATTATGGGATAAAAATATACATAGTCTGAAAGGAACGGTTGGACATGGTTCATTTAGAAAGTGATGGGTCGAAATTATGCAGTATGGTTCATTTAGAAAGTGAAACAGCGGTTTTAAAGAACGCACGTTGCATGCAAATACACCATGGTTACGAATAGAACCTCCCCGCAAGTCTGATCCGTTTTATTAACAACAAAAATATTGGGTTCCACTCTACAAGGTAGAGAAATCTGCTATCCAAAGTCCCATTGGATAAGTTTTAAGTTAGACAGTCAGCATACAGCCTAGTAAGTGGTTTATGCAACTCCGTTATGAACCCCTAGATTTCTCTTTATTGGCGCCGCCATTGCTTGAGGTTCACAACCAGCTGTAGAAATAATAAAAAAGTTTAAAAAAATAAAAACGACAAATATATCTAATCCTTTTAACGCAAACTCTCAAAATGAGTGACATTGAGGTGAACTAGCCATTGAGATTCTAATTGAAAAGAAAGCGCCTGCTTTTACATTACGAGAAAGATAGCACATTTTCCCATTGACGAACGGACATGAACTACACGTTAAGTAGCTTTTCGCTTTTACAAACAGGGGGTCACAACATGCACATGCACATGCACTTGCTCTGTCTGTCTGTCTGTCTGTCTGTCTGTCTGTCTGTCTGTCTGTCTGTCTGTCTGTCTGTCTGTCTGTCTGTCTGTCTGTCTGTCTGTCTGTCTGTCTGTCTGTCTGTCTGTCTGTCTGTCTGTCTGTCTGTCTGTCTGTCTGTCTGTCTGTCTGTCTGTCTGTCTGTCTGTCTGTCTGTCTGTCTGTCTGTCTGTCTGTCTGTCTGTCTGTCTGTCTGTCTGTCTGTCTGTCTGTCTGTCTGTCTGTCTGTCTGTCTGTCTGTCTGTCTGTCTGTCTGTCTGTCTGTCTGTCTGTCTGTCTGTCTGTCTGTCTGTCTGTCTGTCTGTCTGTCTGTCTGTCTGTCTGTCTGTCTGTCTGTCTGTCTGTCTGTCTGTCTGTCTGTCTGTCTGTCTGTCTGTCTGTCTGTCTGTCTGTCTGTCTGTCTGTCTGTCTGTCTGTCTGTCTGTCTGTCTGTCTGTCTGTCTGTCTGTCTGTCTGTCTGTCTGTCTGTCTGTCTGTCTGTCTGTCTGTCTGTCTGTCTGTCTGTCTGTCTGTCTGTCTGTCTGTCTGTCTGTCTGTCTGTCTGTCTGTCTGTCTGTCTGTCTGTCTGTCTGTCTGTCTGTCTGTCTGTCTGTCTGTCTGTCTGTCTGTCTGTCTGTCTGTCTGTCTGTCTGTCTGTCTGTCTGTCTGTCTGTCTGTCTGTCTGTCTGTCTGTCTGTCTGTCTGTCTGTCTGTCTGTCTGTCTGTCTGTCTGTCTGTCTGTCTGTCTGTCTGTCTGTCTGTCTGTCTGTCTGTCTGTCTGTCTGTCTGTCTGTCTGTCTGTCTGTCTGTCTGTCTGTCTGTCTGTCTGTCTGTCTGTCTGTCTGTCTGTCTGTCTGTCTGTCTGTCTGTCTGTCTGTCTGTCTGTCTGTCTGTCTGTCTGTCTGTCTGTCTGTCTGTCTGTCTGTCTGTCTGTCTGTCTGTCTGTCTGTCTGTCTGTCTGTCTGTCTGTCTGTCTGTCTGTCTGTCTGTCTGTCTGTCTGTCTGTCTGTCTGTCTGTCTGTCTGTCTGTCTGTCTGTCTGTCTGTCTGTCTGTCTGTCTGTCTGTCTGTCTGTCTGTCTGTCTGTCTGTCTGTCTGTCTGTCTGTCTGTCTGTCTGTCTGTCTGTCTGTCTGTCTGTCTGTCTGTCTGTCTGTCTGTCTGTCTGTCTGTCTGTCTGTCTGTCTGTCTGTCTGTCTGTCTGTCTGTCTGTCTGTCTGTCTGTCTGTCTGTCTGTCTGTCTGTCTGTCTGTCTGTCTGTCTGTCTGTCTGTCTGTCTGTCTGTCTGTCTGTCTGTCTGTCTGTCTGTCTGTCTGTCTGTCTGTCTGTCTGTCTGTCTGTCTGTCTGTCTGTCTGTCTGTCTGTCTGTCTGTCTGTCTGTCTGTCTGTCTGTCTGTCTGTCTGTCTGTCTGTCTGTCTGTCTGTCTGTCTGTCTGTCTGTCTGTCTGTCTGTCTGTCTGTCTGTCTGTCTGTCTGTCTGTCTGTCTGTCTGTCTGTCTGTCTGTCTGTCTGTCTGTCTGTCTGTCTGTCTGTCTGTCTGTCTGTCTGTCTGTCTGTCTGTCTGTCTGTCTGTCTGTCTGTCTGTCTGTCTGTCTGTCTGTCTGTCTGTCTGTCTGTCTGTCTGTCTGTCTGTCTGTCTGTCTGTCTGTCTGTCTGTCTGTCTGTCTGTCTGTCTGTCTGTCTGTCTGTCTGTCTGTCTGTCTGTCTGTCTGTCTGTCTGTCTGTCTGTCTGTCTGTCTGTCTGTCTGTCTGTCTGTCTGTCTGTCTGTCTGTCTGTCTGTCTGTCTGTCTGTCTGTCTGTCTGTCTGTCTGTCTGTCTGTCTGTCTGTCTGTCTGTCTGTCTGTCTGTCTGTCTGTCTGTCTGTCTGTCTGTCTGATTAGCAGTTACCTCGGGTGTGGTCTTCTGGAAGACATCCTTCCCCTGGATGATGTCAGCCATGACGCGGCCTTTGAGGTGCTGGTACTCCTCTGGGGTGAGCTGGATGGATTCCAACTCGGACCCACACCCCTTGCACACACCTCTGAACACAGAGACGCCACGCACACGCAAAGGATCACATGCACCCTCCTCTAACAAAACACTCACGGTAGAAAACACCTTTATAAAGTAGTTAGGTGTATATGGTGACGGTATTTAAAAAATGCTGTGGGAGATTACATACAAGAGCAAGTTAAATGTAAGGGGAAAAATTAACAAATCAACAAGGAAATTGTTTTCACTTTTCATGATATTGTGATCACATCCACATGGGAACAAATGGAACCTACTTTGGTGAGACTGTGGTCCATTCTCCTCTCCAATGGTGCCCGGGAAGGCTGTGGAAAGCAGAGACAGGAGTTGAGGGATAGTTACTAGTTCAGGTTGGTACAAGTCACAACCCCCCCCCCCCCCCGCGCCCCTATCCTGCAGAGGGTACATGCTCCAGCTGCTACATGCCCATGCCTCTCGGTCACGCCGCTACCTGTGGAACCAGGTCTTGATGGCGTCTGCGAGGTTCTGCTCGGGGTACACCTGGTTGTCCCTCATGTAGCCCAGAACGCCCAGCAATCTCTCTCCGTACTCCGCCCTGGACATGCCCCCCTCCTCCCCATGGCTGGCCCTCGCCCCTCCCTCGAACAGCGCCCGCCAGGTGTCCGGCAGCGGGGTCATGCCCTCCTCCAGGACCTCGTCGTAGAGCTGCCAGGCCGTGGCGGCGGCGCCGTGCAGCAGGGCCCCGCTGATGATGTCGCTGTAGTTGCGCGTCGACGGGGAGATGACCTGTGTGCGGAAGCGGGAGGAGAGGGGACCGGTTTGGGGGAGAAGCCACGGCTGCATGACAGTGGGTGGGTGGGTTTTTGAGCTACGCCAGCAGAGCGAATTTGACTCTGCTGTAAGACCACTTCATTTAACGTGTGCGTTCACTCCCGCGACCACGACCCGTGTCTATACCAATTTGTGGATTCTTCTTTGCCAGGGGTTGACACTTAGGTTTCAAAAGCACTTGCCCATCGGGCAAGTACAGGTCACGTTCAACTTGCCCGAATGTGATGGTCACTTGCCCAAATTATAATCAGAATCGTGAACGGGCCTCTTTTAGCCAGGCACCCGGCCTGGTTTTGGGTGGCTCAGAAAACTCATCCTAGCTCAGACTGACGCTGAATGTTAACTTCCACACATGTTGTGTTTAAAAAATAACAAACTTCTCTTTGTTTATTTATTCATCGAACGGTCACATCGTGCCATGAAGTTATTTCAGTCCACCGTTGCAACCTATTAAAGCTTATCGCCCAGTTATATGTAGACCTGCATGATTTTATGCAAATGTACATAACTAAATGTCAGAGGTAGTAGCAAAGATATGTATTTTTTAACGTTCACGTTTCTTGTAGCTCTAACTGAATAATCACAATCGCGTTTCTAGTACTGTTGTCAGTCACGATACTGGATTTTCTAACTTCGAAACTATACCTGGAGTCGAAACTATACCATTGAGTATATCTCCACAACTGCAAGGGTGATAATGTCATCTTTGTGCCAAAAGAAAGATTGTTGTGCAAGTGAAATATTCAATGGGGATAATACTTGGTTAAAGTGAATAAAGCCATGGAACACAGCATAAGTGGAAGATAACATTTCCACCTGAAATAATTATCAGTTGGTCGTTATCAGTTGGGAGCGCTGTCTTACTATGAGACACAAATAAAGGTAGATATCTTACAATTTTGATACTTGACACCTCTATTTAAAGTTCAGGGCAAATATAATCGAATGCATCAAGCCAAACACTCGCAAATACACATTTGGCACTAGATTGCGCTGAAGAACATGTTTTCTGATTGAAGGCAATTTACCTTTTTCTTAGGTAAATTGCCTTCTCTTAGTCATTGATTGTAAACACCATGTTTAGTTGCAAAATTTGGCCCAGACACTGGATTATCTGTTTATGGTGGTTTTATGTGATCAGAATCAACTTTGTGGACAAAAATCACAAAGGTAAAACTTTATTTTTGGTTGTTAAAAGAAAAGGGGACGTTTCTTCTTAAGTTGTTATTTGCAAGTTTTAGTCACAGAATGATATGGTTTGGACTGTTGGAATAAGTGGAGGCTCAGCTTTCATATAATCTATAGTTTGTGAGGGTCCAATTTCGTGAAAAAGATCGCTATAGCTGTGCATGTGCACAGTTAAGAAACCCAAAACCGTGTTCTTGCATATGACTTTCCTTGGTAATTTGCCTCAATCCAATGTACTTCCAAACCGCTTCTATTTTTTGTGATTTTGCAGAACAAAAGGTTGTTCTGCAGTTTCTAAAAACACTTGAATAAATAGCCTTTATATTAACATCCACCCAAAATCCACTTGCCCATTCGGGCAATCAGAAATCAATCTCAACTTGCCCAAATATTACTTTTAGTTGCCTCGGGCAAGCGGGCAACCGTTAATGTCGAGGCCTGTTTGCCCTGCTTTTTTTTTTTTATTATTATCCAGAATATTTCATTAATACAAAAAGATATACCATTAGTAATCCTCACATCTTTTCACTTATACTGGGCATTCGTGTCATGGACAATTCGACCCCCAACAGGGACTAATTACACAATTATGCCTGTGTGTGCGTGGGCGTGCGCGTGCATGTGTGCTTGTGACCCTAAATCGAGGACACATTGCTCAGCATCAGGGCAGCTAACCTTCTTCATGTCCCTCAGGATGGGCAGGGCCTCTCTCCAGCTCTGCGTGCGGCTGAAGGCCTTGATGAAGAGGCTGGAGGCCCCCGTCTCCAGCGCCGGGAAGGCCCCCCGCATGATCTGGTAGCAGTCCAGGGCCTCTGCGTCGTGCCCCCTCTTCACACACAGTGTCAGGTACTGCAGCAGCAGCTGGTAGGACATCGTGCCCGTCTCCAAGGCCACAAAGGTCAACAGGGACCTTTAGGGTAAATGAGGAAGAGGAGGATCCTGAATAGACTCGGTGGTGGAGGTTGTCCCTTTCAAAAGATCCATGGATCCATGTGTGTAAATAAGACACACATTGATCATTTATATCGCGCCCATTTACTAAATGCTTAAAAGATGGCTTTAGGTGTGATTTGATAGGTGTAAAGAGAGAGCAAGAATTTAAATTAAACAACACAAACAAAGCCCCCTCCCTGATACATTTCTGTGCCATTGGGCAGTGTGTCAATTACGCACCTGTGATTGACAGGCAAGACGGATCCTCCAAACCACTCACAGAAGAAATGCCCATATTGGCCTAGAATCTAAATGTGCTCATGCAGAGGCAGGCCCAGTCCAGTTCAAACAGATATTCTCACAGTGCACTTCACGCACTACTAGCTGGATGGATGGCTGTGCCAAATTACTTTTGATTAAGTTACATAATTTGAGTGTATTCTACAGCACCTTCAAGGTTCAAGCGCTGAAGAAATTGGTCAGACCCGTGTCCTGTATGCACTGAGGCTGTCCTAACTAACCATGGCAATCATACAACTGAAACTCTAACCATTCTTCATCAAGCTCTATCTGAGTTCAACAACAATAGCATGTTGATATTAGGAAAGATAATGGGACACACACACACAAACAGACACACTACCGACTCACTTGGCGATGTCTAGCTCTGCCCCGGTCTTCAACAGTAACGTCATCATATGCACGTCAAAGCGCTCCGGACTGCACGGCGCCTCCTCCAGCTGCTTCTTCCACTCGGTGGGGGAGAGGGGTCGATCAGGGGCCACCAGTCCATCTGGACAAACCAAACACTTGTGTTGTACGATTCGTTTCATACATCCGATTAACCAATTATCTGAAGGACTTTGTGTTTAATGTGTAGGCAATAATAAACACAGTAAATGCCCAATGTTGTGTGTTCAGCATTTCATCTACAAAAATCACATTCCATACGATATATTTGGAAGAATTGTGGATGGATATTGGAAAAGTGTGTTGTTGAATTGTATTTCAGTCAGTAGTTGGCTTTTATGCCACATGACTTCTGTGATGCTGATGAGATCTTAGAGCTCCCTCTCAGGTAGCTTTTTCTACCTGTTTTGAATCCTCTTCTTCTGGGCTGGTCCCCCGCCGCATCCTCCTGCTCTAGGGATGCAAGAGCAGTCTTTCTCTTCAGCATCTCTGTTGTCCTCTTAGCGTTACCAGCAGCGAACACCGACGTTGGGAAGGAAGGCATCTGTCTTACCTTGAAGCTTTCTGTTTGTCTGATAGTTGTATCAGTTTTCCTGGGGGGGCTTTTTCGTTCCCCAGGGTTAATGCCTTTAGTGCACATAGTTCGTGCACACATTTTCCCCTGATGAATTATCCCTGAACTATGGCTAAGACCATAAAGGCACAATCTTGCTTGGAATAAGAACGTAGCACCCATCTTCAGATGTCCAACCTTAAGGCCAGCTACCTTATTTCTGAACTGAACTGCAAGCTTTGACACACTCACAGTATTGACCTGTCAAAACCTATGGTCGTCCCGCACATCACTTGAAAACGACGAGTATAATTATGTCATGTCCAGAAGATACGTGTCGATTGTCCTCCGTTATGCCATTGCCAACCAGCATGTCCTCTTGCGATCCAAGTTCATGCGCTAATTCATTATTCTCCCAACTTAACTTGACATGAGTTTTCGTCGCACGTCGTGACGTCGTCCACACGCGACAGCTGCAGTGTTTACCTACTGTGTAGAATCATTCGCTAACATATATGTTTACAGTTCTCTTTTTGAGGTTTGGTTATATTAAAGTATGGCCAATGCGAAAACCACTCACTGGTCGGATATTTTAAAAAGAAGATTAGCTAACTCTACTCGTAAAGGTAAGGGCAAATATCAAGCTACCAGCTAACAACCTAACGAGAAGTTGACTTGCCAGCTACTGCTGACTTCTCATTTATGAGAGTATTCCTTTGTAATGCTCTGTAATACTGTATTAATACATGTGTCTCTATTCTGGAACAGATGAGAGGAATGAAGACGAAAAGAAAGCAGAAGAAACAGAGCTTTTCACCAAGTACTATTCGGAGTGGAAAGCAGGAGGCAACAGAGGCAGCTCCTATAAGAAGATTCCTCGCTTCTACTACAGGGTAACCTTAGCCAACATTTACTTTATGTTACATCATATTTATGCTAAATTATGTGTATAATTCAGACAAAACTTTCACATTTTGAATTGTAACAACTTAAATAAATATGGATGTTTACAATTGCAATCTTAGATAGATGTTTTATCTATATATATTGATGTGTGTGTGTGTATATATATATACTGTATGTGTATATATAGATAGATAGATAGATAGATAGATAGATAGATAGATAGATAGATAGATAGATAGATAGTATTGATCAGTATTGATTACCACAAACAAGACGTTTGTTCTGAGCAGTTGCCAGCAGAGGATGAGGTCCTGCTCCAGAAACTGAGAGAGGAGTCCAGGGCTGTGTTTTTACAGAGGAAGAGCAGAGAGCTGCTAGACAATGAGGAATTACAGGTACTCACTCTATCACTCACATACTCTCTTATTTGATTTATGTTTATTTTTGTAGCTGTATTTCTGTATCGGGTGGTTTCAAATCCTTTAAGAATTTATGTCTGTTTGGTCCATCTATTTATTGTCTGCCACATTAATTGTTTTATGCAGAATCTATGGTTCCTCCTGGATAAGCACCAAGTACCGCCAATGTCAGGGGAGGAGGCCATGATCAGCTATGAGGCCTACCTGAAGGTTGGAGAGAAGGCTGGACCTAAGTGCAAGTGTGTAGAGAATTTAAGCAGAATGTAACAAAACTGTTCCAAAGTTAGCCAAATAGAAAATCCAGCACCACTCAAATATTGTAATATCAGCATGTTTATCCCTGATTTATAGATAGATAGATATAGATGTATAGGATAGATATATGGATAGATATAATTTCTCTGCACTGGTTTTGGGTTACTGTCTGCAGTGCTGTGGGCGAAGGGGACAGGTGGGGACTAGTTGGGTTCGATTAGCTGATCATTTCTATTTTAATTTTTTACAATGTTATTTTAGAAGAAACAAATAAATTCCCCATTGATGGACTTATTATTTAGTTTGGTAATAATGTCTGTTGGCTCTTATGTTAACACTTGGATACTGTGTAATTGAATGGCTTGAGTCTACACCGTCTAACCCAAACTTATGTTTACAGAGCATTTAGAGTAGCAACTTTGATTGCCTACTCTCCTTTGTATGTATCTACCCATCTCTTCTTATTTCCTCCTGCAGACAATTCTTCACAGCCAGGGTGTATGGCAAGCTGCTCCACAGTGACCCCTATGGGAGGATTTCCATCATGCAGTTCTTCAATTACGTCATGAGAAAAGGTCTGTCTGGAATACATTCTTTTCATTCTCCTTCCATCCATCACCCTTTACATGATACTGGGCTCTGGCAATCATTTGATAAAGTATAATTTATACTACACTCTGTATATAATAACTGAAACATTCTCAGTGCACATTTGAATGTAGAACCATGGCAAGTTATTTCTGGAATGGAATCTATTGCTGCATATTATAATCTGTGTGTGGTGTGTTTGCGGTTGCTTTTCTCACTTCTCTTTTAAGTGTGGTTGCACCAGACCAGGATCGGTCTCAGTCTGTATGACGTGGCAGGACAGGGCTACCTCAGAGAGTCGGTATGTAACTTCCGGTTACATCAGGCAAAACATTAAAGGCAGCATTTCAATGTAACGGCCAACATTATCTGCAAAAAAATGAAGGTATTATTGTCTCTCACTAGGATCTAGAGAACTATATACTAGAGCTGATCCCCACTCTGCCTCAGCTGGATGGCCTGGAGAAGTCCTTCTACTCATTCTACGTCTGCACTGCAGTGCGCAAGTTTTTCTTCTTCCTGGACCCCCTTCGTACGGGTGAGAGGGAAATCTGTACTTCAATAAAAAATATCCTTGGCTGCAAGCAGGGTCCAACATGAACACCTGCCACAAGCCAATGGCTGACATATTTGAATATTTGGCGACTGCAGAAATTTGGGGTTACATATTAAAACAATTGTTGGCTGGTAGATTCCTCAAATCGATTTCTTTCTTTCTTTCTTGCTATATGCAGAGGGGACATTATGATGAATAATAATATAGTCAATATTATATTTCCCTAGTTTTCAATTCATAGGAATAGAAAGAGTAAATAAGTTAATTGAGTGTAATTGTGTTACAGGAAAGATAAAGATCCAAGACATCCTGGCCTGCAGTTTTCTGGATGACCTGCTGGAAGTAAGTTGCAGATTTCTGAAACAGTGAAAAACGAACGCATCTATTGGTATTGGGCCTTCAGACAATCAGCGCTCATCTTGTGTCTGTAGTTGCGTGACGAGGAGCTCTCCAAGGAGAGTCAAGAGTCGAACTGGTTCTCTGCACCGTCTGCCCTTCGAGTCTATGGTGAGAGGACAACTTGGCCTTCTGTCTATTTAGATGCCCGTCGTAGTTATGGATTAAAACATCAGTATTTACAGTATATAATAAATCGTTTGGGGTCAATGATAGAAATGTACTTTTTATTTTATTATTAGTCTTCAGAAACAGTCTGTCATGACAAGCATCTGTACTGCTACTGAGTGTGTGTGTGTGTGTGTGTGTGTGTGTGTGTGTGTGTGTGTGTGTGTGTGTGTGTGTGTGTGTGTGTGTGTGTGTGTGTGTGTGTGTGTGTGTGTGTGGACAGGTCAGTATCTGAATCTGGACAAGGATCACAATGGCATGCTGAGTAAGGAGGAGCTGTCCCGCTACGGCACGGCCACCCTGACCGCCGTCTTCCTGGACCGAGTCTACCAGGAGTGCCTCACCTACGACGGAGAAATGGTGATACAAAGCTTCACAGCCAGAATCCAGTTGTTTCAGTCAATTCCACTTAAATCCATTATCAAGCCGCTCTGGCCATCAATCAAATTCAATAAGCTTGCTCTTGAGCTATGTTTCAACTACTTCAGGAAGAAAACTGTGGCTAATGTTCCCTATCCCATCTATTTGTGTTTTTACCATTGTTCCCTTTGCCCTCCACCCCCACCTAGGACTACAAGACCTACCTGGACTTTGTGCTGGCCTTGGAGAACCGGAAGGAGCCCGCGGCTCTGCAGTACATCTTTAAACTGCTGGACATGGAGAACCAGGGATACCTCACTGTCTTCTCCCTCAACTACTTCTTTAGGGTACCCGGCTCCTAAGACCTACATGTCTACATGCCTAATGCAATAAATATCAATAAAATGTGTAGCCAATGCTTTATATATTATAAACCATCAGCTATATAACGCAGTCGGCCCATCTACAATGTCAGTGTGAACAAGATGAATGGAAGTGACTAACATTGTGAGATCATCCCTACTGTATATCCCTACTGCGAATCTAAGGGAGGGATTTTCAGTTAATGACAAATTCAGGAGCAAAATAGTTTTATCCAAAGGAGACTGAGTAACGTTGTTAAAGAAGAGCAGAAATGTACAGGAGTCTTTTCTGAGAGGAGGAAATGTTTTTGCTTTTCCTCGCACAGAATCATTAAATATGAAGAGAGCACAAGCGTTAGTTATTTAATCGATTGGCTGTAGGTTTGTCAACAACGTAAGACAACACTCCTGAAAATCGATGGTATCCCAGCAAAGACTGCTGTTTATTGTGAAACACAAACTTGAATATCTGGATGGTCTCACTAGGCAAAGTTATATTGCTCAATCTTTATAAAAAAACATGAATACACGATTAGAGATTCATGATCGTCTGTTTCACCCCCAGGCCATCCAAGAGCAAATGAAGATTCACGGTCAGGAAGTCATCTCCTTTCAGGATGTCAAGGTACACACGCACACACACACTCGCACACACAAAGTACAACCCATAACAACATGCATCCTACCTCTGCTTTATTTCAATAATCATTCATCTTCCAATGTGCCGGCCTTTGCTGTCTTTTAGGATGAGATCTTCGACATGGTGAAACCTAAAGACCCTTACAAGATCACCCTGCAGGACCTGGTGAACAGTTGCCAGGGCGACACGGTCTCCAGCATCCTGATTGACCTTAACGGCTTCTGGACCTATGAGAACAGAGAAGTGCTGGTCACCAATGACAACGACAGCAACAGCGCCCTTGACCTCGATGACCCTTAAAGACACAGAGGGAAGGAGGAGATCAGGGCGGGGATATAGTGGGGGGGGGAATTAAGAGTATAGACTAGAATATTTAAGTTAAGTAACCATTATTGTATGGTTTATGTTTCATTCCGGCGTTTTGATTGCCTCATTATACACTGTATATATAAAGTGTGCTGTTTTATCACTATTGTGTGTTCGATACTTTGTTGGTTTTTATTTTTCTATCTGACTTATAGTTTGCTATTATTGAACTTTACACTGAAGAACAAACACAATTTGGCAGTTCCACACTTAACACATCACTGTAGAAATCAGAGGGAAGCCCGACGGTTGTGGTAATAACCTGTTGATCTTAAGTCACAAACCTTGATCATTGTGATTGAACATACATCGCAAATTATGTGCCAGCACATTGGTGAAAGTTGTACAGAACTTTGCCAATAGTGGGAGACTAGAATAAAATGTAGATAGCTCTGAGACAACGCCATCTAGCGTCAGAAGCTGAGTGAGTAACAGTGAAATGACCGCAAAGAGACCTGTTTTACATTCCTTCCCCATTTAAGAAACCTTTTCATCAAATATCAATTAAAAATAGTTTTTTAATACATCAACGTTATAATAAAAAATTGGTGCAAAATAAACAATTCAAATCATTTCAATAACAGCCAAAACTGGACCATTTGATGACGCCGTCATCCTGCGACCATAACGCTGTTCATAACATCAACAACATGGCTCTGTTTCCAGCTTTCGCAGCAGTCACGGCCACAAACGTTGATGATTCTTCCAAAGGTTATTATCAACATTTTAACGTCAACTTCTTTGCTTTGGAAATCGTTTCCGTAAACAATGTGACTTAAAGAGCGACTTTACCTAGCCTATATAAAATCAGGAACGCCAGCTCCCCTAACACGTTATACACCTGAGAGCTGAATGAGCAACATGTCGAACTTCATCGTTACTCAACAATTAACTTACTTCTTGGTCTTTTAATCGTTTTCTTTTTAATAATCTTGATATGACATAAAAAAAACGAACCATTATACAATTCGTGAGTGTACTGTCATGTGTAATGACGGAAAACTCCCCTAATTTAAAGAATTTCACCTCATGCAGGCAACAGCATAACCCCAATTTATTTCAGCGGTCATTCAATATGTTCATACTGTAATAGTCAAGGTTTCCCAACTATAATCACAAATTAAAATTGAAGTCATTTCACTAATATATCGGATACAGTATAGCTATTGCAGTCATATCACTAATATATCGGATACAGTGTAGCTATTATCTATCCAGTTTATACAGTGTTGTATGTGTCTGTGTATTCTATCCTCTGACCATTTTCCTATTGTCCACATTGTCATATTATATTTAGACTGGTTGACAAATAAGAGCTTTCGAGCTGATGATGCATTGGCTCTCAACGAACGGGCTTTAAAGGCCAGCAAAAGTCAGAACCAAGATGATTCAAGGTAGGAACACACGCTTATTATTCAGTTGAGATCGAGTTCACTGTTGTCTCTTGTTAACGTACTCCCTCTGGCTAAGCTCACTGATATTATCAGTGTAAAGAAGCTAATCTTTAACTAACTTCAGCATCTTAGGCTTTACTCATCTAACCTTTTAATAAAGTGATTCTCAGTGTCATATCTTCATTATTGAAACATTTATTCAGAATGTTATTCAGATGGTTTCAAATAATCAGTTTGTTCTTGCGGAGAGTATTTATGTGCTTCTCAACCCCATCTTTGGCAGCATGTTTTATGGTGATGAATAGATAAATCAGGGCACATAACAGGGCATGGCTTTGAGATGTGATACAACTATAAAAGTTCATTATTTTGGATTATCTAACCGTTCTCACTTTTTTAAAATAATTTCAATGCATTCTGATTGATAATCGACTGAATGATTGCTTATTATATTCCAATACACAATAATAAATAGCGCATAAATTAGCATGGTATGATTTTTAACTTTCCTTGTATTTTGATAGGGAGGTGAGCTCTGAGGAGGAGGAGGAGGAGGAGGAGGAGAAGAAGACAAGGGGGGATGAGGATGACAAGCCTCCCAAAAAGAAGAAAAAGAAGAAGGAGAAGGAGAAGAAGAAAAAGAAGAAAAAACATAAGAAGAGGGACAGGAGCTCTTCAGTCAGTAGCGGGTCGGGCTCTGACACCGTTTATCCCAGTGACCTCAAAAGAGAGCAGGAGAGAGAAAGGTCTGGACACACACACATGTGCACAGACACATATTGCCAACATGCACCGTAGCAACATGCAGGGATGACTGTGCTTTGCTGCATTCATACATGCATTTATACATCACTGTTTGAAGTCTATGTATGTGCACAGTACCAACGTGTGTTATTCTGTTCCTCCAGGGAAAAGGCTGCTCCGCTAGCCAGTCGTTTCTCCTGGCTTGATGACGTGCGTTTCCCCACTGAGCGGCCGTTCTGTGTTGACAATAAACCAGATCAAGCTAACTGGACCTACAAGTCCCTGTACAGGGGGGACGTGGCCAGGTAAACTACCCATCGGTTGTCTCACTCACTTGGTATTGTAAAGCTTCATAGCAATTGCATGTGAATGGCAGTCACATGCAAAAAATATGTTAATTGACGTCCCAGATTCAGCTTATAAACCCAGTCCTTGAAAACTCAGGATTGTATGGGTTTGGTCTAAGCCATGTGATCGTGAAGATGCTGTTAGGTTATCTGTTAGAAGGAACAGGCCTTTTGTTTCTTCCCATGGCTGTTCCCAACATTATCTCAGGTAATCTAAGTCTCCTAACACAAAAACGTTGAACAACGATAAAAAATAGTAGCCTGTAGCCTTAGGTCATGTGTCCTCTACTTTCAATGAACCCAAACACCACCAACCTCACCCTCCCCTTCTCTAACCCTTTCCTCCACGTTCCTGTGTTCCAGGTACAGACGGAAGGGCTCATCCTCGCTGGGCCTGGACCCTCGCTTTCAGGCGATTTCTTGGGAGGAGTCGGAGCAAAGTGCAAAAAAAAAGAAGAAAGCTGACGTCAAGAGGAGAAGGGCCGACCGATACTTTTCAAAAGATAGTCAGGAGCTGCTGAGAGCCGAGCCCCCTTTGCCTTCACTGCCCAGGATCGGAGCAGGCGATGAGCCGCCCCGAGTTATCGACTTTATTACCCTGGCTGGTGAAGGAGGATTAAGCAGAGGAGAGACTGGTAGGATACACTTCATTTTGGATGTTTGGTCATAAGCAATTGAATTGTAAACGAATATGTACAAAACAGGCCGACTTGGTATTGTGCAATTCTTTACTGATATTACATATATGAAAAGCACTCAAGTAGGGCTGGGCGATTAATCGAATTTCGATCTGGATTTCAAATATATATATATATATATATATATATATATATATATATAATTGATTTTTCGATTATTATTATTTTATTTTTTTTATGTTTTATAGAAAGTTTTGAACAGCATACATATCTGTAGTACATTATTTTAGATTTGAACATTTCTTTTTTAACTATTTTGTGTATTTTTTTAAGGCGAAATATCAAAGTTCTCAGTTACAAGGTGTTTTTGGGAGAGACATGCTGAATAAATACATCAGGTTTTCAAACTCAAAAATAATCATTTGAATAATCGTGATTTCAATATTGACCAAAATAATCGTGATTATGATTTTTTCCACAATCGAGCAGCCCTACACTCAAGAGTAACCAAACAATAAAATCTAAGGGAAATCCGCAAACCGGTTTATTAGAATTTGTTAGAAGAAGAACGAGTCAGGTGATGTACTAGGTCACCTGGTACTCATTTAACCAATCAGAAACCCTTACAATAACCTGTGTTTCCCACAATGGTCCTCGGGTGTTCGGTGACCAAAAGACAAGACAATCCTTGGCCCACTACAGGTTCTATAGACCTACACGTTCTTCCCAATGTTATTCCTCCCCGATCTCTAGCGGGGAGGGTGCTGACGTCGCCGGCGAACCCCCTGGGCGTGTACGACGCCGGCACGGCCCTGTGGGCCCAGGGGAAGGGGAGGCAGGAGCCCCCCCAGGACCAGGGCCAGGGCCAGGCCTCGGCCCAGGACCAGAGGGTGGCCAGCCTGTCTGAGAAAACAGGGGATTTCAACAGGCGCCTGAGGGAAGAACCAGGAGACACACAGCTATGGATGGAGTTCATACACTACCAGGTAAGGGCCACTTCAACTTTAATTAGACATTTGCATTACTCCTCACGATCCACAAAAATGGCATTAGGCCAATAAAGAATGGATGGAGGGATGAGGTAAAGAACAGATTTACGAGATAGAGCTCAATACAGGCAAACTTAAATCATGCTTGGCCCTATAATTATGATTTAAGACAATTTGTTTTCTATAAAGGTATTGTGTTTTATATTATTTTTTGGAATGATGAATTTCGTATAAAAGCGCCTGTCTCTCTGTGAGCCAATTTAGATTTTAGACGGCTCCAAACTCATTGTAGACCCATCAGGGAATCTTCACTCCGATTGGTTCAGGGAATTTCTTTCAATCACAGGTGCGGGAAATACAACACTTGCATTTGTTGGACAAACGTATGAAGAGAGGGAGCAGAGAGGGAGTGTGCACATCGCTTTGATAGTTTAGTTTCAAATTCTTGCTCTCGTCTGCTCCTTTTCTCTGTCTGTCTGTCTGTCTGTCTGTCTGTCTGTCTGTCTGTCTGTCTGTCTGTCTCTGTGTCTCTTTGTCTCTCTCTCTCGCTCTCTCTGTCTCTCTGTCTGTCTGTCTGTCTGTCTGTCTGTCTCTCTCTCTCTCTCTCTCTCTCTCTCTCTCTCTCTCTCTCTCTCTCTCTGTCTCCCTCTCTCCCTCCCTCCCCCCCAGGACGAGCAGAGCGCGGCGGTGTTCGGCGGCGGGGGCGAGTCGGACTCGGCGGAGCACCGCCGGGCGTCGTACCGCGGCGTGGTGGAGAAGAAGCTGAGCGTGGCGCAGCGGGCCGTGGCCTCCAACCCCTCCTGCGTGGCCCTGCAGCTGGAGCGGCTGCGGCTCTGCAGGGAGCTGTGGGAGCCCGCCGCCCTGGCCAAGGAGTGGAAGAAACTGGTAGGAGGAGGGAGGGATGCCCCCCGCTTACGGCTTTACCCCCCCCCCAGGGAGGAACCCTCTCGTTGGGCTTCTCAAGGGTGGGGGTCCTCGAGAAGACGCACAGAAACACAATGAAGGACATCACAACCGAAACACAATGGAGAGAGCAGTGTGCTCTCCCAGTCCCAACCTCCAGTCCTACCCCACCCAACAGCCCCCCCACACCACACGCGTTGCATGAACGAGACTTCTCAGCCGAAAGTACAACAACCTGATAGTAAACCTAAAAATAATGATAATGATGACAATGATGATGCAAATAGTTAATAGTATGCATAATATATGCTAACATATGGCAAGCAGAAATGATTGTCTGGCCGATGGGAACAGACATACAAGTTAATACATACAATAATGGACTTCAGCAACGACACTGTTGAACAGCAATTATCAATTCATGTATCAGGTCTTTATCATACACGATGAACAGTCTGTAAGACGTACACATGTTTGTGTGCGTGGCACTGAAGTGTCCCGTTTGACTGCTCCCTAGGTGTTCCTTCACCCCAACAGCCCCTCCTTGTGGCGGGAGTACCTGCTGTTCACCCAGAGTCACTTCAGCACCTTCACCGTGTCCAGGGTCAACGCGGCCTACGGGAAGTGTCTGAGCACGCTCAGTGCGGTGCAAGACGGCAGCATGGTGTCTCACCTGGCCATAGCAGGAACCGAGGAGGCAATGTTAGGTAAAGTATCAGCCAAATGTTGAAGTGATTGTTAACGTGGTCTAAAAATATTAAATCTCCATAACATCACAGAGGGATGTGTCCACTACACAACTACAGAATATCTTGAAAAAACGTGTATCCTGTGATAATGTTAAATATCCATAACATATCTGCGAGGGATGTATCCTCTACACATCTACTGAATATCTTGTCAAGAAGCAAAACATATGCATCACAAATTTAGCTTCTAAACTCAGTCCTGGAAAGATTTGGGTGGTCTGACCACCTTCTCTTCCACAATTTATATTCTGACCTAGTTTTCATTACAAATTGGCAGAGATGTGGACTCGAGTCACATGACTTGGACTCGAGTCAGACTCAAGTCATAATTTTGATGACCTCAGACTCGACTTGACAAAATTACACATGACTTGTGACTCGACTTAGACTTGACTGCTGTTGACTTGAGACTTGACTCGGACTTTGCCTCTTTGACTTGTAATGACTCGACATGTCTTGAGTCAAAAACATTTATTGTTTTAGATATCTAACCTATTTCCCGCCTAGAGGGCTAGACACCCAAGACGCATTCACTTCCGTGAAGATGAAAAAGAAAACAGCGAGTGAAGACAAATCTACACTTCAATAATATCCAAACGAAATTTCGATATCGTTTATACTTTATTCAGAGTAACAGTTTTAGTTTCATATCGGCTGCATTTTGAGTTGGTCCCATTGAAGCCGTCTGGCCAGCCTCTGACACTTAAGACATCGTAACTAAATCATTGTTCAACCGTTTTCCTTCGTTCAAAAAATGTAACAAATCTACACACTCGTATCTTCAATAATATCTAAACTGAATTTTGATATCATTTATGCTTTCTTCAGAATCACAGTTTAAGTTTCATATCGGCTTCGTTTCAGTTGGTCTCATTGATTTACGTTGACGCTGGAGGTGAGGACGTTCAGCAGTGTTACCAGATTGGGCGGTTTTCGCACCCTATTGGGCTACACTTTGAGGACGTTCAGGCAGTGTTGCCATATTAGGTGGTTTTCCCACCCTATTGGGCTACTTTTAACAACATAAGATTTCGGTGCATGCGCATATCATAACACATTTGAAGACAGAAACAATGAACATATTATAACTGTGTTGATAAGAAATGACTGTACATTAGAGTGATATGTTGAAATTATGATCAATAGCCTAATAATGACATTATTAAGTAAAAATACATGGTGACTTGTTCAGGACTTGAAAAAGTTTGGGACTTGGACTTGGACTCGACTTGGCTTTGGTGTGACTTTGACTTTGACTCGACTTGCCTTTCCCTGTCTTGACTTGGGACTCGACTCGGACTTGACTGCTAAGACTTGGGACTTACTTGGGACTTGCCAAACAGTGACTTTGTCCCATCTCTGCAAATTGGTGACCAATGCACTCCTTACTATCTTTATAAAAATATAGTGCTTTCTTAATCATGGATAATAGATGTAGAAGAAATAGAAAATGATGGACATATTTTGTTCATACTGTGAATATCTGTTTAGACATGTTCACATGTTGTCTCCATGTGTGTATATATACTCAGTGTTTTAGAAGTGTGTGTGTGTGTGTTTCACCAGGCTCACTCTGTTCCGTCTCACAGATCTGTTCATCCAGCAGTGTCACTTCCTGCGACAGTGTGGTCATTCTGAGAAGGCCGTGTCACTCTTCCAGGCTATGATGGACTTCACCTTCTTCAAGCCTGATACGGTTCGAGGATTGCCCACCAGGCAGCAGGTAGCCACGCAGACACTCCTGCGCTCACATCGTGTTGAACCGTTGGAATTATTTGTTGTATGTTTTAAATGGTCAATGACGATTGCTGAATTTAGATTTTTTTCAACAATCTTTTTTAAATGGTGTCAAGACAAGGGTCTAACAGCCATACTGGGGGCCTCCTTCTCTGCCCCACGTGCCGTCCTGTGAAGTCTTCTGTCATAATGGGCTGATGGGTGTGGTGTTTGCATGCGCAGGCGGAGTTCTTTGAGCCGTTCTGGGACAGCGGGGAGGCCAGGGTCGGTGAGGTGGGGGCCCGAGGGTGGAAGGCCTGGATGCTCCAACAGGAGAGAGGGGGCTGGCTCCAGCCCAGTGCAGGTACACAAGCACACGCACTAGCACACACACACACACACACACACACACACACACACACACACACACACACACACACACACACACACACACACACACACACACACACACACACACACACACACTTACCAGCACACACAAACACACACACACACACACTAGCACGCACACACACACACACACACACACACACACACACACACACACACACACACATACGTACTAGCACCCACATGCAATGCCATATCTATGAACTACAGCTTTGTTTTCCTGTGGTTATTTAGTAATGAAACTATGAAAAAGTTATAATTTATTAAATATAAAGAGTAAGAGTAAGAGTAAACCCGGTCCAAATCCATCTCAATATATTAGTGTGTTTGTCTTGACATGAATAAGTTTGTGTTTGATCACATCTGTTTGTCTTCATGTGTCTGCTTTCTTCTTTTTCTTTAGAGGATGACGAAGATGAGGAAGAGGAGGAGGAGGAGCTGAAGGATCGGGACCGACCCAGATGGGAGCTCTGGCTGAATGTGGAGTCTTCCAGGGAGGCAACTCATTGGCTGCCCTGGAGGCCAGAAAAGGGCCAATCAGTGGAGGACTGTGAAGACCCAGACAGACAGGTTAGCGGGGCTGAACTTAAGATGCATCGTAAAAGATTTTATGTAAACGTTAAAAAATACTCAAATGTTCCCATACTGTTTTCTTTGAACACCAGTGATATAGAAAATTTAATTGTCATTATAACCGGCACTTATTCCACCTGCCGTTCAAAGAGTTACTCAGAAAGAGTAAAAACCACATTGTAATTGAATCCCCTCTCTCTCCTTGCCTCCATCCATCCCTAGGTGTTGTTTGACGACATCGGGCCCTCGTTGATCCACCTGGCCTCCCCAGAGCTCCAGCTCCGTCTGCTCCTCTCTTTCCTGTCCTTCATGGGGATGCCGGTGGACTCTGTGCTTCTGGGCGCCCCCTATCAGAGCAGCCTCCTGCTGGAGGACCTCACTCTGCTCACACAGGGTACAACCAAGTCCCCTTTATTCAATTAAATCCAATGGAGGGCTGTTCTGGTGTCTTCCTAGTCCCTAGCTGTCAACAGAGGTCACTCCAAGGAGCCAAGGAGAGAGATGAGGAGTAATAGTGGGCTCATTGGAAAGAGAAAGATGGGGAGCTTGCATGCAGACACATCTTCACAAACAGGGACTAAATGGCTGCCATGGCACTGGCTTATTCATTCATTTGTTGTTTGCGTGTGTATTGGATGACAATAGCTAGAAGGGTGTGCGTATGTGATTGCATGTACTTGTATATGTATGATCCTGTATACGGCCTTCACCATAAATGGTGTAGGCAAAACATGTATGTTCATTAATATGTTGCATTGCACTCTTTGGACATTCGCCAGTTATGAAATTTCAGGGCTAGACTATTGTGGCTGCCTGAGTAGTTTATCATACACCAGATGATCAAACAAAACGTAACAACCAACTCTTCCCAATGTCCGTCTCCCCCAAGGCAACGACCCCCAGCGACCTCTGAGCGGCTGCGACCTCCAGAACACGGGGGTCCACACGGTGGGTCACATGACAGCGCTGCAGGGATCAAGGAAGTGGGCGGGGCTCGGGAAGCAAGGGGAAGAGTTCCTCACCAACGCCTTCCATTTGCTCCTCCCACAACTGGCCCCGCCCCACCGGGCGGCCCTGTCACTCTGCTGGATACGCTATGAGAAACTCAAGGTAGGACGCCAACAACTTGTTATCTCACTGCTATCGTCGCTGACATTTGCCTTGCGTGATTAGATGGAATCACCCTTGTTAACATGTGATATCATGGGGAAAGGCTCTGGCTTTCTCAGTGTGGACCTGAGGAAATAATATGGCCAAAGAGGAAGGGAGGCACTTTTAAAATATTATTATGGTCCCGATATTTTTTTCGCAGTAATTTATAGTTTTTAGGATGTGTGAAATAGAAAAGGGAATTGGCATAAAAATTGGCACAAAAGTCAAAATCATGGAGTTTAATAGTAATACTAGGTCTGGGTTTGTGTGTGTGTGTGTGTGTGTGTGTGTGTGTGTATGAACACGTGTGTGTCCTCGTGTCAGGTCCTGCGCTGTCTCTGCGGTGGCAGCAAGAAGCGCCTGCGCTCCCAGGGCAAGAGCAGCAAGCGCGTGACCAAGCGGCTGCTCAAGGAGCCCGACAACCGCTCCGCCCTGGCGCTCTGGCGGGAGTACGGCCACCTCGAGTGGCTCCTGGGCAACGCCGACGACGCCCGCAAGGTGTTCTCCGCCGCCACCGCCATGGGAGGAGCCGAGGGGCTGGGCTGCCCCGCCCTCTGCGACCTCTGCCTGCTGTGGGCCCAGCTGGAGTGTGAGGAGGGCGCCGGGGAGAGGCGCCCTCGACCCCGCGCCACCGACCCCGGTGGCGGTGTTGAAGGCCCGGAGGACTTATGAGCAGGCCCTGACGGACCGTCTGTCTGCCCTGGAGGAAGACCTCCGCAAGTGGGGAGAGGGCAAGAAAGGTGGGTCTCTGACAGCCATCCCTTTATGCTGGAACATGAACAAAGTTGTTGTGTGTGTATGTGTATGTATTTGTTATCAAAGAGGATAATGAGGAGATTGCAGAATACCGATTTCTTTATGTTTAATGTTTATATTTTGATTTATTCTAGGAGACGGACCGAAGCTAAGAGGCCTGGTGGGCTGTTACGCTTTGTACCAGCATCTGACGGTCGGCGTGCAGGCGACCAACGCGGTCTACAGCCAAGCTCGGGAGGGAATGGAGGGGCTCCACCGGGCGCTGACACTGGCCTCTGATAAACACGCCGGCGCCAGCGGGGGCCCGGGCGCCGCCAGCACAGAGGCCGGCAGACTCTGCGCCAAGAGGCTGGCATTTGAGTGCGAGGCGTTGGCCGTTCAGCACGCGGCGCTGCTCAGATACCACCTCAGCACCAGCGTGTTTCCCCTGGCGACGCTGAGACACGCCCTCACCTCGTCGCTCTCCGCCTGGCCCCAGAGCGCCCCCCTCTGGACCGTTTACTTACAGGTACCGTCGGGCAGGAAACTCTTGTCCAAGGCTTGGTTTCTCAAAATGAGTGTAATATACTAATAACGGCACGCTGGGTGTGTTCGTCTTTCAGGTGGAGAACCGGTATCACAGCGCAGGACGGGCCCGCCGCTTCTTTCACTCAGTGACCCGGGGATGCAAGGACATCGTGCCACTCCTCTTTGCTATCGTTGCCGAGCAACAAAGGAAGCAGCTGGTAGACGCGACCCAGCGGTAAGAGCAGCTGCTGTCCCCGTGTCATCTATCTGAGAGACTACTGTTTGGCAGGTATCGTTTTTGCAGCACATAAGAGGAGCTGCACAGGGGACCCTCATGTAAGGTCTAACCCTAACCCTAACAAGATGTGGTACACACTATTGGGAACATCGAGACGTCACATCAGGAAGTAAAGAGAAAGAGGATGTAATCCCTACTCTATCATGGAGTACTAAATGTATATATATATATACATGTATACCATCAAGTCACGAATCACATAAATGATAAGTGACGATGAGTGAATTCACTTTTTTTTTGTTAAATATGCTTCCTAGCTCTTCTAATGTCAAATACAGTGCTCCAATGTTTGGTGTTGGATAGTGGCGCCAATGGAAGGGGCTCAGACACAACAAGGTTGAAATAAAATGCTTTATGCCAGAAGCAATTTGGAGTGATTGTGCTTGGAAGCTTAGTAAAACAGTGGGATTTAATTTAATTGAAACAGGTTTCAATTAAATGTGTTGTTTCCTGCAAGTAGATAATAATGTATTATAATAGTAAATAATTACTCTTAATTAATCTACCTCCATACCAGTTTAATTTAGATTTTCTTTAACCTGACATTTGAAGATTAGTATGTTAATAAATATCATGAGTCTGTATCCATCGCCTAACAAGGCCACACAATGTTGATTAAGCCTATGGACAACTTTTAAAAGCCCTTGCAATTGCAGCATTATGTTCCCAACTGGGTGTGAATGTTATACTAATTATTTATCTTCCAATTGTCTGCCTGTAGGTCTGACTCTCATGATGGTGCTCTACCCATCTTGCCGGAAAATGGCCTTGGCAACCGTATCCGGGGCCTGTTTGGAAACGCCCTTCTTAGTGAGATGGGTGCCCACTGTCCTCTTCTCTGGCGGATGTATATGCACTTCCTGGTGAGGCAGGAGGCCGTGGAAACCTACAAAATGTTTACTATTGGCGGCATGTGACTCAGGAGGTAGAGCGGGTTGACTGGTAACCAGAAGGTTGCTAGTTCGATCCCCCGGCTCCTCCTGACTGGAGGGTTAGAATAACAATCAAATCATACCAGTAAAAACCAAATGACTGAGAACTAAAAGATGGTTGATGACTACAAAATGTACTGCTATTTGTGATGGAACACATTTCTAGTCTAGTCTAGGGAGGACATGGTATATGATGATGTGCATAGGCCTAAATGTACATGTTTCTAATGTATGTTTGCAGGTATCAGAGGGTAAGCTGGACAATGCCAAAGCAATCTTCTACAAGGCCTTGCAGAACGTTCCCTGGTCCAAGGTGACACACACACACACACACACACACACACACACACACACACACACACACACACACACACCATGTTAACAGATTATAGACGCTCCATACATTTTCAGCTCTCTATATTTGTATGCGACTATTGACTTCAATTTGTGTCTTATCTTCGGCTGTTATGTATTTACATACATACAGTATGAGTGCTGCTTTGTGTCTAAGTGTAGCACACATGTTTGCTGCTGTGTATGGCATGCATATACATGCATTTACACATTTTGTGAGGGCGGACGGAGGTCGTTCTTGCTCATTAATGTGTTTGCATTGTGGCCAGGGTTTGTACATGGACGCAGTGCAGCTGTTCCCGGGACACCTCCAGGAGTTTGTGGACCTCATGACGGAGAAGGAACTGCGTCTCAGACTGCCCCTGGAGGAGTTGGATATACTACTTGAAGATTGAATGAACAAGCAGACATTCACGTGAACAAAATGTATTCTTATTCATTCGTAGCCTAAAAATAATTTGATGAGAAAGGTTTTTTTCATGTATATAGCTACATCAAATATACTTTTTGAGAATTGGAATAAAAAGTGTTTTTTTAGAACTGGTGTTTTTTTTTTTTTCATATTCGTTCTGTTAAACCAGGTATGTATGGACAAAATAAGCAAACAGTGCTTAAATGTAAAGTTAGATAGTCTAGATGAAATAAACATAACATTAAAAAAGAGCGTCAAATAAAAGTATAAATAATAAAACCCAACACGAACGAAGACGCACAAAGCAGAAAGATATTTTAAATAATTTAAATGTTCCACAAAACGTTTTGAACGCCAATTATTCGACTTTTAAGTAACAGGTACGCGTTTGAGGTGATGTCCCTCCCACTTGTGAAGTAGGCTGTCATGTGTCAATCACTTTAAATGCGAACAGACGGAGTCGTCTGGAAATAAAGTATTAGTCATGTATTATTATAATCAGGCAAATCTCGTTATGAAGTATCCGTCCACTCATCTGTGTCATCATTTACATAGCGCCATGGCTTGACGCATTGCAGATCCTGCGTAGCCAATCTTGCGCGGCTGTACAGTGTGTAGAATATTGCAGGTCTACTCTATCCAATCAGCAAGCTCGTTTCAAAATGAATTGCACTTCCCTATAACAGAGTCGAAATGAGAAGCCGGTCGGCAAAAGCCGTATCCTTCCGCTTCCATAAAGGTCTGCAGCGCGTCCGCCACCGCTCTGAACGCCCTGAATAAAATCTGAAACCTCCAAAGTTACTGTGGTCTTTAACAATGTCCCCCCCAGGCAATAATAATGTACATAATTGTTGCGCCTCTTCGTTAAAAATGAAGCGTTAGCAGTGCATATAAGAGTCTTATTTTAGCTTTTGCAAGGGGTGTTCTGTTGTTACTGCTAAGTAGCTGTATTTTTTGATTAACAAACACGAAAAAAAAGTTATCGAAATTGTTTTGAAATTAAGCAAAATCTGAGTTTAGATCAAACCTATTGATGTGAACAGATTAACATTTTACATTAAAGCCAGATCATCTTAATCGACTTCGATTCATATTTTCATGTGTATATATAAATACAATACTTATATTTATTGGCATTTAAAAGAGCTGCATTTGTAATAATAAAATGTGTGAATGTGCTGTTTTTTCCACTTTCTATTGAGTTCATTTATGATCTTTGCATGATTCTATTTTCTCTTCCATGGTATCTATGTACCTACATGCAAGTGCAGATGTATCAGTATGTTGCCTAATACCTGCATGTTTGCACCTGTACAACAAGAGTACAACAAGAAATATGTTGGTATGGCAGACAATATCAGATATTAGCTTTAGCTTTCTTGAAATATAAATATAAATATAGATATAGATATAGATATAGATATAGATATATATATAGATATATTACTGTTTTACAGCACCTAGAAAGAAGGTGATGCGGGAGTAAGTGACCTGGGCTCTTTTCATCTGTGCGGAGGAATACGCGAATACTCGAGTCGTGGTTCTCCCCTAACCCAGCCTTGCAGCTCAGTGGCGACCGTCCATTTCCTCTACGCCTAGCATTAGCCAACAAGCACTACCTGCGCAAACAGACATGGTGAGTGTTCCTTCGACCGTTTTTGAGATATGTATATTTGTGAAATCATACTTAAATCCGGGGTATAATCCTGCATTTGGAAGGCTTTTGGTTCCAGCTCAGAATACCCAATTCATTCCGTTACGGAGGCTGTGTGTATGAGATTGATCCAGTCAAGATTTTAGCTAGCTAGCAACTCGGAAACATGGGCGGGTAGGCGTAAAGAACTGGGTTGTACTCGTGTTTCTGTGACTAGCTCGATCGATCTTAAATAGCCATCCCTACCTGTACTCTATTTGTTTTGCATTTTGATACATTATATATCGAAAAATTGAGCAATGCCGGTTACAAATGTAAGGGGGGTTGGTCGGTTTTGCTAACGGCGAGCCGGCGGCCAGCTAATGTTAGTAGCCCCAAAGTAAGAAGTACCATTGGCCGTGATCTGGCATAGTATGGGGTCTGCACAGCATGAGGTCTGCACAGTATGAGGTCTCCATTGTCTGAGGTCTGTACAGTATGAGGCATAATGAAGTCTGTACAATATGAAGTCTCTATGGTATGAGGTCTGCACACTGAGGTCTGCACATGGGGCATGATGCTGCAATTCACCTTAAGTAACACCAGTGCAAAACTTGATTCATAGAATCAGATAAACATATTTTTACATTGCGTCAACACACCCGACACATCGCACATCAACCATGAATGCCAGATTCTTAACATTTTGATGTCAATTTGGATTGTTATCAGGTGTGCTGGTAACTCAGTCTTCCATGGAAAACAAGAGAGAATACCGGTGCCTTTTTCTATTGTTCAGAAGCGAAGCCAAAATCCTCCACTGTGTTATCAGTGATGTTCACGATAGTTAAAACTTACAGGAAACTTTAACCACACTGCAGATACGATCCACAATGACCCAGGAATAAAATAGTCATTGATGTAATTAAAGGGTTATTTACTTGCAGAATCAAGGGTGCGTTACTGGGGACTGACATTGTGACGTGTAGATTAATCTGGGATAGGAGGAGTACTTTTATTTTGCTTTGTTTCATATGAAGACCCACTAAATAAAATGTTAAATTTTACTTGAAAAAATGTTGGTCTGATGACTATTGTTCTTGCGGGAAAAAGTAGTCATCATTTTTACTATTGCTTCTGCTCACGTTTATGCAAAATGGGGGTTGACAGATCAGAGATGCTTTGACCCATTTTGTTTTTTTAAACGGTTTACAGTTTTATGTGACCAAACCTGAATGGTACTGTCCTGTGGTTGGTCCTGTGCCTGTTACCTGTTAGACCTGTAATACCCAAGAAACGAGCTGTAAGCTGTTTCTTATCTTTTAAATGTCCAGAGTACCTCCTTCACAAATCTACACTCTTGGCTAGTTAAGTCTCGAGTCTGAAAGGGAGAAGTATATGCATACACTACTGCATACACATCAGTTTAGGTAATGCAGACTGTTGTAGCGGTCTTCATAATTCACTACTGCATGGTTAAGTCGGCAGCAGTTTATTCCTATTTATATCCACCCCAAGGTTTGTAACTATGTATTTGCATCAAAGGAGACTTAATGGGATTTTTGTAGCTCATGGGAATTCACAACAGTAAAAAACATGTTGCCTAGCAATATAATGCACAAAGTTACCCGCAGTGGTTGTTCTGTTGTAAAATCAGGAAGCGCTAACAAAAACACGGAGGCCAGGGCTGAGCTTGGTGGACATGAAGAAGTGAGATTGTATTTTTTGATAATTGGTTAACATGACATATTTAAGCGAAGACACACAATGGGAACCGCTCCACAGTCCAGTACAGTTTGGGCCACACCCGAGTTTGATTGCTGCATTCACCGTAGCTAAACTGAACCATAGCACAGGTTCAACCGTACCATGGGGAGATGAAGAACGGAGAGCACCCGAGGCACCTCACCATGGACCTCTAATTGCGTGTTTGACCATGAATGTTCAGTGAAGTATAACTTGGTTACCGAAAATGAAGAGGCTGCCTTTTAATGAAGGAAACTCGTATACAGATCTTTTCTGGATGGAGCCTAATGTTAAACAGACACATTTTAGAGGTCTACAGTGCTAAATTGAAGGGAAACCACCGGGGGGGGAAAGATAAGCTAGTGAAGCCAGCGAATAATACTCACTCCTTTTCTCCACTACTTGTGGATTTGCACTCGTTAAACAATGTGTTGTCTAGCATAGTTGCAACACAAAGCAGGCTATGTGTTCACCAGCCTCATGACATCTTGCTGGTAAACCTACAGAACATTCTTTAATTGGGTTCTAATCACTGCAAATTCAACAATTCTCTTTAGGATTTCCAGCTTGTTGGTTAACCCAGGGATCTGTGTTATTTTTGTTGAATTTCAAATCAGTATTTAATAATTCATATTGTTTTTACTCGACCTATACCATGCCTGCAGGCACGCTTAGTACAATCATCTAGAATTAATTCTCTCCAGCCTCATTGCTTTATTAGTTCCCTATTGGCACGCCAATTGCACTGGTTGTCAAAAACATCCATGGCAGATATATTATTGTTGGCACACACCTTGGGAGGAGGGGGTGAGAGATGGGCTCAGCTGAGTCTATACCCTCCTGAACCATGGTGCCCCCAGCAGGGTTCAGATGACCGCTGTATGGCCGGTGCAAACTGATCCCCCCCCCCCCCCCTTGGAGATGGAACTCTAACTAGAAGTTGACAGGCCAAATAGCCTGACCACTGTTCTTCACATACTGTTCCTTAAATCAACTCCCCTGTGTGAGTGACGGGACCCCCCTCGGCTTGGCTACGGTCTTTCAACACAGAAATCTGGCACTTCCAACAGTCCGTGTCAAAGGCTGCTAAACGATACCCGATTCCTAACGAGGACGGATACTGCAAAAGAGTGGGCAGACATCTCACTTAGTCCACCCGTCTATGAGGGGGACGGGGCAGACAGCTCAGCCTCTCGCTGTCACCCTGTCAAACAGATGCCCGTTCTCGCCCACAATGCCAAGGGCGAAGTAGAGGAGGTTCCCTCGGTGGCTGAAGCACAACCCAGATGGCCATAGTCTGGTCACGTACCCCCGGCATGCTGGAAGAAGGAAGGAGCCACAGAGACACTGGCAGCGATTAGGTAGATAGATTTAGTGGGAGACAGAAGGGGCCCTTCAACCTTGAGGTAGAGGGAGCCAGCGGCGAGGGTCTATGGAATATAGATGTTTCCACGTTTGTTCTTCCATTCCTGATGCTGGTCGTCCATCCGTCTGTCCATCGAGTTCTGAAATTGACCTTTCCTCATCCACTCGACCATCTCCACTGGAAAAATAACAACATGCAAATACTGACCTCTGCCCAACTGTCTCTCTGAAGAAATCGAACAGCCTGTCCCTCCGTTGTGCAGATACGAATCGATCCTTCAGCCGTTCAAACCTACTTGTTGGCCCGTTGCGCGTTCATTTTTGCCCGGCCGGTACCCCTCGTCTTCTGTGGCCCAATGCTGCCCAAGAAGGCGGCCATGTACCCGGCAGGAGGCAGTCTGGTGAGCCTGTCGTCCATGTACGACCTGCTGGACGAACAGCAGTACTTCTACACCACGCTCATCCGCCAGCAGGAGCGCAACTACAGGGCCTTCCTGCAGATGCTGGCCAACCGCATGGACGGCCGCATGGACGGCCTGGTCAAGGAGCTCCACGACCTGCGCAGCAGCCTGCAGGGGGTCCGGTCCGAGCTGCTGGAGGTGCGCAAGCAGGGGGCGCAGAACGCCAAGCGAGCAGAGTGCCTCGCCGAGGGCCTGGGGGCGGTGCGGCAGGCGCTGGACGGGCCGAGCGCCGGGGCCTGTTTGCCCAACAGTGTGATGTGCAAGGGCGGAGGCGTGGGGCCCAAGCCCCAGGCAGGAACAGGGGCCAGGGTGCTGAGGTTGGACGGGGGGACGGCCCGGAAGGGGGGACGCGACGGAGGGGCCAAAGGGCCAGAACCAAAAGCCATGAAGCTCATCGCTGATCTGACAGACATCTGCTTTGAGAACTTTAAGGTGGATCCCATGGTCGTTAACATTAGACGGAGATGCAAAGTCAGCACTCTTGTTTGTAACGTGGATCAGTGTCGCTATAATCTCCTGGTTGTGATTTTGTTCCTTGGTGTGCGGTACTTTTGTCCCTAGGTTGGGTTCTAGTACACAAAATTGGTCTTTTAACCTTTAGCACATGGCTAGTGTATAAGAAGCATTTGTTTATTTCTGGAGCTTATTGCACGTGTTAGATATTCCAAGGAGAATAATGCGTCCATGTTTTTCTCTCCTACTCCAGGCTGACCAACTAACAGAAGAGCAGATTGCTGGTAAGACATCACTCTGTCACACGCAGTCCATACGGGATCCAATTGACCGTAATATGCATGCAGAACTGGAATAGATTGTCTTATAGTCACTTGCTGCTCCTGCGTATTGGTCTGCTCTTACCAGCCCATCCTTCGTCCCCCTTTGTCCCCTCTCCCTGCCTCCATCTACCCAGAGTTCAAGGAGGCCTTCTCCCTGTTCGATAAGGACGGCGACGGCACCATCACCACCAAGGAGCTGGGCACCGTCATGCGCTCTCTGGGCCAGAACCCCACGGAGGCCGAGCTGCAGGACATGATCAACGAGGTGGACGCCGACGGTACGACACCGCCACACTGCCCCGGGCCATCAGGGGAGAGGAGCTGGGATTAACGCTTGACTAATTGTACTCGTGTATCCCAGGCAACGGCACCATCGACTTCCCAGAGTTCCTGACCATGATGGCGAGGAAGATGAAGGACACAGACAGCGAGGAGGAGATCAGGGAGGCCTTCCGAGTGTTTGACAAGGTTTGTATCGCGTCCGACGTTTGAGCTATGTGTTTAGTTATGGCCATTGGGATTTTATATTCATCAACGTTTAAATGGGATTATGTGAAGTGGGTCTGTGTGCGTGACACTGTTATCCCCCTCCCCCCAGGACGGCAACGGCTACATCAGCGCCGCGGAGCTGCGTCACGTGATGACCAACCTCGGCGAGAAGCTGACCGATGAGGAGGTGGATGAGATGATCAGGGAAGCTGACATCGATGGGGACGGACAAGTCAACTATGAAGGTGCCACACTTTAGCATAACTCCCGTCCATTGGTGCATTAGCACTGCTGCATGACCGCCTACTTTGACTGCGATGTGATCCGAGCGCATTGATGTGTGTGTGGAACCGTGTCTTAATGGGTTTTGTTGCGTCCTGTTCCAGTTGAAACGTGTTCCTCCTGGCTTAACCCTGGAGTCCATTCCATGTCTAAAATATTGATCTATGGAACATTCCTTTCCATATTTATGATGTGTAAATCGAGTATTGTAGCCGATGTCATGACTTGCTTTAACTTGCTGTTCTCATTTGGTTTGTTTCTGCAGAGTTTGTCCAGATGATGACCGCCAAATGAGCTGTCCCTCTTTTGAAGAAAAAGAATCAGTCAAATGTTTCACTTACCTCTTATTGCAAAAATCTACATTTATTCATACTGTTTCTGTATAGAAAACTTAAAACTGAATGTTGGAAAACTGAAAATTCTGTCCATATAAGCAAGAAAAAAGTAAAACAAACAAAAAACACCAAGCCTAGGTCCCTCCCCTTCCAGTGGACCACCATTGGGCCTTTATTTCAGAAGAAAAGCTGATTTTGTAAGTCAAGAAAGTCAGTGTATGCTGAACTTGAAGTTCAACATATGACGGAACTTGAAGAATTAGAACTTGAAGAATTAGACTGAAAATACAGCCAAAGGTTGCGTTAGGCGAACGACTTTCTTAGCTTGCTAAATTATCTTTAAATTGAGAAACATTTCTGTAATTCATACGGGATCAAAATGATTTGTCCCCTGTTGACTGCCGTTAGCAATTCTTTCCAAAATAACGTCCAATATGGCACAGCGGAAGGGCGGGACTTAGGCTATCTATTTGCATGTACCAGCTTGTATTCCCACCCCCCCCCCCCCCCCCCCCCCCCCCCCCCCCCACCCCACACCACCCCACCCCACCCCAGTGCCGAGCAGCCCAATCAGATTCTTTAACACGTTAGCCAAGCAGCCTATCAGCAGCCAGCTAGTTTGCCGCCAGCTCCTCTGCTTTCCGGTTCCATCCACGCAACGTCATTATGATTTATCTGGGCTGGCCAATCGCCTTTCCTTCTATTCCTGTTTCTTTTTTCTATTTCTTCATGCATGCAGCTTTACGACGGGTCATGGCATAAAAAGCCCAGTGATGGGGATGGCTGTTGGCAGGCCTCACGAGGGAGTTTGTGGGAGAAGGGAAAGGGACATTCGAGGCTTTGCAGGGGATTAGAAGGTTGCAAATGAACCAGGGGGAACCTTTCGCAGTTTGCTTACCTACACTAACCGACGACAGAGATATTTTTAAGAAAAAAAATAAAATACAAGGAAAATAAGAATAAAAAAAATGTATACATTTTAGATTGTGTTTTTGGCATGTCTGAATAATCGCTTTACTCTAATGTGTTTACCTTTTTGGGGAGGGGTGGGTGTCTAGACTGTAAGAGAGGGACGGGAATACTTGAAGGTGATGATACAGGAGCAACTTTTGAGATATAAGAGGGACAGAGATCGGTAACTGGGGTAAAGGTAAATAATTCAGAATCGTGTCAGAATGGCATGGTGAACCAAAAAGGCTCAGCAGTACCATGGCTTTGCCTAGTTCTACTTGCTCACACAAGAGCGGGGCAATATTTTTAATCAATATATTATGCCTAAATACCTCTTGATAATTTAGCAGCGTTTCGTTTTTTTGCATCTTTTACATTCTTTGGACAGCTTCATTTTTAATGTGCATATGATTCCCGAGCTAAAATGGATTGATTCATTCGTCATTTCTTTAGTCAAACTTTACTTAAAACTATTACCTGTAGGACTAATGCAACCTACATATGGTCTACATCACAAATCTAAATCCCAGATGAGATCTGATCCCATCCCTTATTATTCCTCTGGGATTAATAAAGAACATCTTTCACCACATCCCTATATTGCCCAGCTCTGCCTCAAACCTTGCTCTGGGTATCATGTTTGGGGGTCGTTTGCTTCTGTTTGGTGAGGGTCGGTGCTTTTGCAGCATTTCTATCTAGTGTCCGTGTGTGTGTATGTGTGTGTGAGTGCGTGCGCATGTGTGGGGGGATGCCTGTGAAAGTGGATGCGGCAAAGCCTGTCCCAGTCCAACTGTTCTGTTCAGTTGATCTGCATTCCAAGTTGTACATGCTAGTCTTTACATTTTGTTTTTCCAATAAAACACCATGAACTTAAATGCACTGGTCTCGTTTGGTTTGTTGATGGACTAACATTACTACGCTGTTCCCATCAGCTTAATTTAACTCCATTTACCTACCTTTTAACTCTATATACCTTCTCCATGGGCAGTTCCTTGTCCAAATGTACTGTCTTTGTGTCAAGTGCGAACAGGTTTCCTGAGGACTATCAAAAAAAACTAAAGCTCCACTTTCAGATAAGGGGTTGCTAGGAAACAGAGCTGGATTGAGGTGAGGGAGGAGCTGCTGAGTGAGTTATGGTTTTGGTGGGGTTGGAAAAGAACGGGACAAATATGTCTGCCAGTGCTTTAATAACTAACCAGTAATGTCCGCACCCAGCCACCCTCGTCACACACACATATGGGCGGTTTATGCATTCACAAATTTGACCTCCCAGAGTTATTCAACGGTCTAAATCATGTCTGAAGTTAAACTCAAACATGTACAAATACCAAAAATATTGTAATGTGTGAACACGTATCAAAATTCAACAAGGCTCACTTGCGTGATGAATGAGTTTGAGAGGCCCATTAGAAGCCTGAGGGTGTTGAGGTCACTGAGCACTGGGGAGGTCCAGACTGGTTACTGACACCACTAGTCTGGACCCCTGTGTGTGTGTGAGAAGGGACAAAGAGCTGAGAGGAGCACACAGGGATTCCTGACACTGAGGCACAATGGGCGTCAACCTGTGTGACCGGTTGAGTTAATCCTCTGATGACATGAGGCTCCAGGCCCACTCATCACCTGCACCCCAGACACACCACAGAATGACGGACCCAACGCACACAGCGCCACAAACAGCAACAGTTTGAGAATGTGAAAAAACACCTAAAAACAAATGTCCTTTCAAAATGTAACATTCTTTATCACAGGCAATCCCAATACTCTTCTGCATCTCCTATTTCAGCCACAAGACACCCATCGTGGCACTGGGCTGACTCCAGCCACTGCCCCCCCCCCCCCACACACACACACACACACACACAAAGGGAAAAGTCTGAGTAACATAATTCTCCGGAAGAATATAAATATTGACTTTAAAATGGAGGAATAATCATTATATTACACAGAACAATAAAACGCACAACAAAAATTATAAAACTTTAAATAATTGAGACATTGAAGAAAACTAAATAGAAAAAGAAAATATTTATTTGGCTGGAAGTTACAGAGAACTGAAGCAGACAGTCACTATAGGGGGCATTTATACACACAACAGGAAACACAAGTCCTGATTTAATTGATAATTTATACATCTTGATTTTCACAAAGCGCATGGATGGCTATGGAAAATATAGTACTAGCGTTAATAGCTCTAGATTATCTGTACGAGATACAGGTAATTAGCAGGTAGCCTGTGTAGACTCAGCAGGTCTTTTTTTGGCATTCACATAAATGTGCACATATCTCATGTCCTCCTGTGGTCAATGGGGAACACTACAGGTTGACTCTCATAGAACTGGCTCGGCTAGTGACACAAAACGTCATTCCGCGATGCATGTTTCTGTGTGTGCATGAAACTCACATGTATGTGTGAGACACACGTGTGCAGGAGGGTGAAACATGTGTTAATGGCATAGGTTCTTCTATGCATATTCTAAAACATCGAAAACACAAGACTAGGTAGCAGGATAGCAGTGCTTAACTTAACAACGATATTAACAACGGTAACAGCGGTATTGGACATACAAATATACACAGGCAAAATGTCAACACGCATCCTGTACACACACACGGATGTAAATGCACGAACAAGGATGAACACACACATACACACACAGTTACTAGCATGCAAAATGGTTGATGATTCATTAGGGTGAGTGCATCAACACAAACGCCACCAATTGGAGAATGGGAATGGGCGACCGTATTGACATGGCAACCGCACTGGCATATAGATGCTTTACAGTCTCGGGGGGGGGGAAGGGTGACACAGCCGGGTTAAGAACACATCCTGAATGCCGTTGTGCCTCAGCTTCGTATTTCTGTGTTTCTAAAGATGGCCTGGCAGTCAAGAATGCATTTGTATGAGTATGAGTATGAGTATGAGTGTGTGTGTGTGTGTGTGTGTGTGTGTGTGTGTGTGTGTGTGTGTGTGTGTGTGTGTGTGTGTGTGTGTGTAGTGTAGTGTATACGTTTGCTGTAGGTGAAATCGTCTCGCATAGCTGGAGCTCATGGGTGTGACTGCAGTGCGTGGTTGTGTGTTAGTGTGTATATGTTTGTGTGAATGTACTGTAAACGTGTGTGTGTGTGTGTGTGTGTGTGTGTGCCTCATAGCGCCCTGGGGATGATGGTGAAGGGCAGCACGGGGCTGCTGGCCTCTAGCTCCAGGGCGGCCAGGAAGCACTCTGTGGCGGCAGCGGCGTTGCCCTGCGCCTGCAGCACCTCTCCCAGGCTGTTCCACACGTCGTGGGCCGTGCTACGGAGGGAGGGGGGGGGGGGGGGCAGACCACAGGAATCAATCAACCTGGCCGCAGTGTTTGGTCGGATTGGTCGTACTATGTGATGGGGTTTAGCAATGTCTTATCCTTGCTATCTTTGTTGTAGACGGGTCAACTAGCGCTACCAACCTATCGATTGGTAGCGCTTGGTTCTGTGAACATCCTTACTGTACTAACAGCAATATATTGTTGTTTCTCTTTCTTCTGACAAATGTAATTATTGTCGAAGGCGAAAAGGATTTTGCATTAGCAAGTGCCCGTGGAAAGGCTAACACACATCAGTTGAAACTGGCTTGGTTTGAAAAAGCCTGTGGTGAATACAGACGCAGGGTCAGTGATGTGAAAACAATAATTAGTCCATAAAAGGATGTGCGTCTGCCTGGTAACTCTATATTTGGAATCTTTTCAAAACATTAGCGAGCGGTGTGGTATACTTCAAATAAACAACGGCTTCAAAATGTTAATCCAAGGCACCAGCGCACAATAGTGTGCATTACCGGGGAACCAACACACACACACACACACACACACACACCTGTTGACCTGCACGGCATCTCGCAGCACCTTCTCTGACAGACTGTAGCGCTGGAGCTGCTGTAGGATCAGACCCTGGACCCACAGACGGAGACACACACAGTGAGATTTAAATGTTTTAAGCATTTCTTTCTGCAAAATAAATGAAAACGTTTTGGCCCACAGACGGAAAAACATGCACGCGTACGTATGCACACGCGTGTGTGCATAAGCGTTAGTGTATGCGCTCGTGTGTGTGTGTGCGTACAGTATGTATGTTTGTGTGTGTGCGTGCTCACCAGCCGCTGCATGGTCTTGACGTGCGTGGGGCTGATGGACAGCGCCTCCTCGTACCAGCGCTTGGCCTCGTCCACGTTGCCGCGCAGCTCGGCCACCTGGCCCCTCATGTACAGCACGTTGTGGGAGGTGGGGAAGAGGTTGGCCGCCTCCTGGGTGCACGCCGTGGCCTCGGCCGGCTTACCCATCCCCACGTACACCTCGGCTGGGGGGGGGGGGGGAGAGAGAGAGAGAGAGAGAGAGAGAGGGAGAGGGAGAAGGAGAGTCAGAGAGAGACAGAGAGAGGGAGAGAGGGAGAGTCAGAGAGAGAGAGGGAGAGGGAGAGAGAGAGAGAGAGCGGGGAGAGAGACAGAGACAGACAGAGAGAGAGAGAGAGAAGGGGGGGGTTCAAGTAAAGGCCAAGATGGGGATGGCTTCGGGGTGGTGAGGTAATGGGCCACTTTCAGCTCCCTTGCTTGACTGGTGACCCAGAAGACCCGTAGGCTATGCCTGGCTTTTATTATTTTCCTCTTTTTCTAATTCAAAAAACGAAATGGGTAAAATACAAAACCCACAGCAACACAACTGAAATGACATCCCTTATCAGTATGTGTGTGCACTAAGCACAGGCCATTGAAAGTTCTGCTGTGGCGTCAAATTGGCTCCCGGTAAAGTAAAACCAAACCCAAAGGAAACCCTAATACCAAACTCGACTAGATCTGAAAGCCAAGGCCTAAAACCCCACCCATATGAAATCCTTAGCCTAACTCTATAACAAACTCTAGAATCATAACAAAACCCCAACCCGATACCAAACTATTGAACTGAAAACCAAACTCTAAAAACCAACCCAAACACACAAAGGGAAACCGAAGAATTGTATTCATTCATCAGTATTATCTTTGTGTGTGCGCTAACCACAGGGTATTGAAAGTCCGGCTTATGGCTCAAATTGTCTTCTAGTAAAGTAATCTTAACAACCACACCCACTGCTATTCATTCACCAGAAACCCTTATCCAAAGTGACGACTGTCCATCTGCTCTTTGACCTGAGAAAGTACTCTGCCTTTACTTTTGGGCTGGTAGTGTCGGGTCAACTATGCGGCGGTGGAGTTCCACAATAAAAGCGTGCGGGCACCTGCATGCAGCCAGATCTGGGCCAGAGTCATCCAGGGGTGGAGGGGCCCCTGCTTGGGGGCGCTGCTCTGCAGGGACGAGGCCACCTCCGACAGGGCCTGCTCCACGCGGCTCGCCGCGATGGACGTGGCGTGGACCGAACCTGGGGACACAAACCTGAATGTATTGAGCTGGTGAGCACCGGGCCCTGGGGTCAACAACAACACAAACAAAGACACACACACACACACGCACAAACAAGGTTATTTCACACCAGAGGAGAGCGCGTTGTTAGACGAGGGGAAACCACACGACGTGCGGAACACCGTGCATGGCTCTGACCGCTGAAGTCATGAAACGAGGATCTGCCCTCTGGGTTTGTGCTGAGAGCAACCATTACTCTATTAGGATCTGCCCCAGGTTTGAATGGTAAAGCGGAACGTGTGTTTTCCTGTGTCTGAGAGGAAGAAGAATTGGAGGATTGTGTCACTCACACGCACACAATCAGCTACACACACACACACACAAACACCCACACACACACACACACGTTCTCTTCTGTGGGATTAGTGCGTAAAGAATGAAAAGCTGCGCAGCTTGCGAAACAGGTGAAGTAGCGTAGTCGGCTTATGACTCACGAGACAAAGCTGTGTAAGCCAGGGCACAGGAGCCACTGCTCAGCTGGTCACTCTGCAAGATAAACTCCCTGCAAGGTATCGTAAAGAGTCAGCTAGGCTACGTTGGCTCACACCTGAGGGATGGGTGTCTTGGAGGTGGTACCGGCATTGGGCTGGTTTTAACTGAAGCCATGTCATGTTGCCACACAAAGGAATTGTGTCACTTCGCTTGACAATTTGGTATCACATTGAATACTAAGAAGAATTCTTCCCTGCAGTACTGCCAATGATATCCTTATAGATAATAATTTAATGTGTTTCAATTAAGGTGTGTGTAGGTCTTATAAGGCTTGGCAGCTAAACAAATATATATTTGTCTTTTTGTAATGGAATTGTTTGACATGAAGTTGCATAAAATGGAATAGGATCAGGTTTGAGTCTATATTGGTTCAAATGTTTGACTCACAGCACTTAATGGGCCACACACACACGCACGCACACACGTGCGCAGACACGCACACACACACACACAGGTTTGCAGATACAAAGGATAGATGGACTAAAGCCCCCGATAAACTCAAAATATGAATTTCCAATAAGCAGATTTCGGCGGGGGACAATACAGTCATTGGTTGTTATTGTCCCTTCTTCAACGTGCAGAATCCTTAACAATATCAGCAAGTCTTCGAAATAAAGGGTACGCATTAATCCCAAAATATTTTTACAGATACCCAATATTTAAAAGGTACTGACATCTGACATAATAATTCACCTGGTGTTGTTCATCGACTGCAGGCGCTGTATTTCGGAAGGCATGTCATAAAAGTTTGAATATTTTGACTGTGCACCCTGCGAAGATAGCAACCCTAGGCAACGACTCTGTCGTCGCCTTTCTGTCCCTGAAGTGGCCGTTGGTTTGTGTGTGTGTGTGTGAACACACCATTTGTCTGTTTTATTTTCAGCATATCGGTGCCTTGAGAGCCAGATGGACGGCAGCACAGACAGATGAATAAACAGGGAGATGTTAGGGGACAGCTTACTAACATTAATCATGGATAGATAGGGAGATGTTATAGGATTACTTACCAACTTAAAACATGGATAGACAGGGAGATGTTAGGGGACTCTTTACTAACTTAAAACATGGATAGATAGGGAGAGGTTATAGGAATACTTACCAACTTAAAACATGGATATATGGGGAGATGTTAGGGGACTCTTTACTAACTTAAAACATGGATAGATAGGGAGATGTTAGGGGACTCTTTACTAACTTACAACATGGATAGATAGGGAGATGTTAGGGGACTCTTTACTAACTTACAACATGGACAGACAGATGGATAGATAGGGAGATGTTAGGGGACTCCTTACTAACTTAAAACATGGACAGACAGATGAATAGATAAGAGAGATGTTAGAGGACTACTTACAAACATAAAACATGGAGGGAAAACCCAGAGCACTACTGTCCTGAAAGCCGCCTTCGGAAAGAAAATTGATTGGAAAACAAACAAAACCCAAAACAAAATCAAAGGCATGGTCGTTAATGAATGACAAGACAAAGAAAAAGAAGACAGTGGAATAAAAGCACCAGAAGCAAACAGGTCAGAGGGTTAACTCCCAGCCGCTGGGACACTGGGTACTCACAATGTTGTGCGTTTGTTCGTATGAGTGATTATATTTCATGTGTTTGTGTGTTGTTCACGAGATACCGAAAAGGACCGTTGGCAACTCCATTCAACCAAGAAATATAAATACAACTACAGGAAAATGATGTAATACCCTGTTAGGGTGTGTTACTCAGGGGTGGTCTGCAGTGTTGGGGGGGGGGGCTGAGGGGTCTGCAGTGTGCGAGGCTAAACTGATGACCTGAGCATTTCTGCATGTCTCCATTGCATATGCAACGGAGCCCAGCTGTCCTCGGCCATGCCGTGCGAGTGAGCGCCAAGCAGAACGATTCTTGATTAATGTGGTTAATATTTCATCAGCTCCACACCCTCAATCAGCCAGATTGAGCGAGCGTGAGCGAGTGAGTGCATGAGTGTGTGAGTGCACACACAACCACACTCACAATCTCAACCCATGTAATAATGATTGCTTCTGAAAAATCATTGTATACATTGAGCTATATGGTAAATGAAAAAGGTGCAGTAGGTAAGATTTAAGACCTCATCAGGCAGAGTGTCATTTGTTAGAAATGTCATAGCCATCTGTCAGCTATTAATGAGGGAAATGCTGTGAGAAGATCTGTGCTGGTTGTGCAACTGCCTCTGTATTCGATCACTTTGAATTTAGATCGATCCTGGCGCACTTCTGATCAATCCCGTCATCTCTTCCCTGATTGGTTCGGGGAATCTGTCTCGCCTATAAGTGGATGTGAACCTTCTGAAAAACAGAGGAACTGACTTTTTAAATCTCTTCTGCACTCTCTCTTTACAGTTCTCAAATCTTACCCAAAGCACCTTTAAAGCATCATTAACTCAAATGATTAAAACTTGAAAGTTATGGCACACAGACACACACACACACACACACGCACACACACACACACACACACACACACACACACACAGTGATGCCCACGTGCACTCGGCACACTCCACACCATGCTACTAGAGCATGGCCGCCTAACGTGGGAGGTGGATTACTATTGGTGGAGGGCTTTGGCCGGGCGGCGTGGTCGCAAAAGGCGGGACCTCGGGCCTTGGAGGAGGGCGGGGGGCCGAAGCAGCAGGGAGGAAGGGGAGGAGGGGGGGGCGGGAAGGACAGCTGCCTGGTGGCCGGGAGGGGAGGCGGGAGGTTGGCGAAGAAGGCGGAAGACGTGGGGGAGGCGGGGGAGTAGAGAGGAGAGGAGAAGGGGGAGGAGAAGGGGGAGGAGAGAGGAGAGGAGAAGGGGGAGGAGAAGGGGGAGGAGGGGGAGGGGCGGCCGGGGGACAGTGGCTCAGAGCTGGACTGAGAGGACGAGGAACCTGAGGCTTCCAAGAAATACACACACAGAAATACACACCACAGAGAGGATGAATGACAAGAGGAGGAAGGGGGACAAGGACGCAATACAATCCTCCTACAACCCGACGGGGGCGGGGTTCTGACACATTTCTACAAGCATCCTCAATGATGGGGTTCAGCGAGGAACAAGGAATAACCAATGTCAAATAGGATGGGGACCGCTGCAAGGGAACCTCACTGGAGGGGAACGGGAGCCTGAGGAGGTTGTGTCAGGACCACAGGGTGTGTGTGTGTGTGTGTGTGTGTGTGTGTGTACCAGTGTCTGGGTCGCTGAAGTCAGGTAGAGTCATGGCGTTGAGCTGTCGTCGGTCTGCTATGGCTCTGTCCAACAGACTGCTGCCACGCCCCGAGTCACTATGACAACCAACAAGCACGGTGAGCGATGCACCCAACCCACACACACGAGCAGGCGGACATTAAAAAACAACTACAGTTATAGGGCCCATGTTTCACCACCTATTTTGCCGAGCCCTGTGGCTTGGGGAGATCCCAAGTGGGAGTGTCCACCTAGATGTACGCTGGACCAGCCTACCCAATCAACTGTAGCAAACGGTAGGCTAATCTATCCCATCAGCTTGTAATGGCAGCGTTATTACAGTGAAACCTGGTTGTAGAAAAGGAGCCCTTTAAAATGTACATGAAGTAAGTTTGCAACATATGAGGATGTAGCGGTTAGACCTCTACTACGGTCAAGTGACTGGTTTCTGGGACATCAAGGGCGTGTGGAGGTGTGTGTGTGTGTTGGTTGTACCTGGGGTTGGTGAGGTTGTAAAAGCTCTTCCAGATCTCCAGCATGTGTTTACAAGAGAGGAGCGCCTCCTCCGGTCCTCTACACAGGGTCTCCAGCTTCACCTTGGTGTACAGCAGGCTGGCACACACACACACACACACACACACACACACACACACACACACACACACACAATATCCAACCATCATGAAAATATGTTTTGTGGCTATTATCGGGGAAGAAAATGAGCTGACAACAACAACAAATGACAAAATGTTTCAAGTAGCCTTTAGAATTATATTGATGCATGATATGACGAATCTATGTAAGTCTGTGTGCGTGTGTCTGTGTGCGTGTGTCTGTGTGCGTGTGTATGTGTCTGTGCATGGTTCTGTATGTATGTGCGTGTGTGTGGTTCTGTGTGCATGTGATTGTGTCTGTGTCTGTGTTTGTGCGTCTGGTTCTGTATGTCTGTGTGTGCGTCTGGTGCTGTATCGTGTTCTGTGTGTCTGTGTGCTTCTGATTGTGCGTGCGTGCGTGCGTGTGTGGGTGCGTGGGTGCGTGGGTGGGTGCGTGCGTGCGTGCGTGCGTGCGTGCGTGCGTGCGTGCGTGCGTGCGTGCGTGCGCGGGCCTCACTTGAAGTTCTCTGGGTACTCTGAGAGGGCCATCTCAATGATGTTCAGGGCGTCGTGGTAGTGCTTCTGGGCGGACAGCAACAGGGCCAGAAGGTGGAGGGAGTGGACGTCGTCCCCCTGCAGCTGCAGAGCCTGCCTCACGTAGCCCAGCGCCTCAGGGATCTACACACACACATGCTCTTAGAAGGGCATTCCCTTCAGAGATACACACACTCTTAGAGGGGCCTTCAGGGATACACACATAGCACTCTTCACATATAGCGCTTTTATAGGGCGGGTACGCTTCGGACCCAGCCCGATTCTGTCGGCCAATCAACGGACGGCGTGTGTAGCTCGAACGTCCCAGCACCCTTTCAGGCATCTCAGTACCCCAACGGAGGAGTACTGCGGTGGCGAGTACGGCTCAATACGGCTCAGTCCGGGTCACGCCCACTTTTGGCGGTGGAAAGTGCCGCACCTTTGCGAAGTGAACCGAGCCGCACCCTCCGGTGGAAACATGCCATTAGAGGGGCATTGCCTTCAGGGACACACACACACACACACACACACACACACACACACTTTTAGAGGGGCATTCCCTTAAGGGATCCTCACACTCACACTCTTAGAGGGGCATTCCCTTACGGGACACACAAACACACACTCTTAAGGGGGGCATTCCTTTCAGGGACAGGGACACACACACACACACACACACACACACACACACTCTTAGATGGCATTCCCTACAGGGATCCTCACACTCACACACTTAGAGGGGCATTCCCTTACGGGACACACAAACACACACTCTTAAGGGGGGCATTCCTTTCAGGGACACACACACACACACACACACACACACACACTCTTAGATGGCATTCCCTACAGGGATCCTCACACCCACACTCTTAGAGGGGCATTCCCTTCAGACACACACACACACACACGTTCTTGGAGGGGAAGTTCACCTGCTACGCTAAGCGAGTGTGCAAGCTGCGCAGTTGAATAAAAGGCCGTTTTTCCTCTTGTATATTCCTTAAAGATTAGAGGCCATTACCTGTCTGGAGACAGCCAGCTGCAGCGCCAGGTAGAAGGACGCCAGGTGATCAGTGGGAGATAGACTCTGTGCCCTGGAAATCCAGACAGACAGGCACGTCAACAGTCGGTCGGAAGATAATAGTAAACATATAAATGTCTTTACCAAGAAATGATGCAATTAAAAGATGTCTTCCAGAAGGGCTGATCCAGTTAGACTTGGCATGTTCCTTAACAAACAACCACGAGGACACTAGGAAAGTACAAACCTCTGGAACGCTCCCAACGCTTTTCTCTGGTATTCCTCCTGCGTGCCTCGCAGGGATGCTGGAGCGAGAGAGAGAGAGAGACAGAGAGAGAGAGAGAGAGAGAAAGGACAGGAGAGAAAACAATCAAAAGAAAATTTAGAACTGGCTTCCAAAGTGAGGACATGCCTAGCACATTTGACGAGACGTGACCTGAAGGCAGCCTCACCGTCGGTGGCTTTCAGGCTGTACACCAGGCCGGCGGCCAGGTAGCCCTTGGCCCTGAACTCTGCAGCCTTCTCCCCCATGTCCACCACCATCTTGGCGAAGCATTCCCCTTCATCAAGCTGCAACGAGCTCCGACCGGAAGAGAGGGGAACGAGACGAGGCGAGAGGCAGTGATGAGTGAGGAGAGAGAAGGTAGAGCGGGCATTCGTTTGTAAAAATCAACAGAAAGTTGATTGAGCGGAGAAGTAGCTCAGGAGGTTGAGCGGGTTGACTTGTAACCGGAAGGTTGTTTGTTCGAACCCCGGCTCCTCCTAGATGAGCGTCGAGGTGTCACTAAACGAGGCACCTAACCCTCACCATGTGTGGTTGTCAACACTGTCTGTTGTGAATAGTTGTACGTTGTATTGGACAAAGGTGTCTGCTAATCACCCTAGTATAAATATATATAAATAAAAACATCTATCATTACTACTCTTCAGACCTTGTACCTTGTAGGGGCACATGAATCCTGTGCTACGTGTAGCATTGCCAAATTCCTGCCGCTAGACAGCCGTAGCACCTTGTATCCACACGGTGACCCGAGACGGAACGTCTTAGTTCACACCAAGCACCGGGATCTATCCTCAGCCACCCATCAAGCGCGCTGGAAGTGTTCACGCGTCTTATTTTTAGCTGTGAATCTGTGATCCTGATCCCCTGCGACGGGGCCGCTCTAATGCCCCGCGGTGACCAGGAGCAATTAGGGGCCCGGCCTGGCTTAGCGTCCCTCACCCAGTGCAGGGGTCCGATGCACAGCTTGACGGCCAGCAGCGGGATGACGGGGTCCTCGGGTTTCAGCCGGATGCATTCCTTCAGGACCTTGACGGCCCGCGCCGACTTGCCGGCCGCCATCAGCGACAGCGCCAGCTGGTACCACAGGTGGAACTCCTCAAAGGCAAACTTCATGGCTCGTTCCAGGCACTGCAGACACGCAGAAGGAGACAGATGGGAATGACGTCATGTTTGACATGAAAACAATAGTGTGTGTGTGCGTGCGTGCGTACCTCAGACAGCATCTCGTACTGGCCCCTCCTCCCCAGGGCTATGGTGAGCAGGTCGTAGACCACGGACGCAGACTGCAGGCTGATGATGCGGTCGTTGTTGTGCTCGGGGATCCTGCTCAGCACTGCGTCTCGGTTGGCCTGGGGAGTGTGGGAGCATTTTAAGGGGTCTTTATAGTACACATGGCCCGTGACGACAAACTACCAACCACTGAGCCACTATTTTTTTTGTCATGCACCAACACCCTGTGCTTCAGGCATGATGAATTCGATAATGGCATTTCCTTTTCGTCGTTGAGATGGAGATGGTGGGTTTTCCACCGTCTTCAGACTTTTATTTTAAAGCCGCAGTCAGCATTTATGGCTGACTCCACTTTGTTTTGAATACATTTGGTTCGAGTCTCATGGTTCTCACGCATTCAGGGTCAAATCCCAACGGCGAGCCGTCACACGCGTGCATCAGAAGCGTGGCTCTATAAAAAGAATTGCATCCCAAAAAAGTGGGGCAAGCGAAAAATGCAGGTTGCAGGCGGGGTTTGCTCCGTCTTACCATGGACTCGCTGATGAGGAGCAGCAGCAAGGCCTCCTCGGTGTTCTCCTGAGGACAAAAGAGACTGAGGGAGGGCGAGAAAGATTAGGAGAAAGGTAAGAACATCGAACTTGAGCTTGACTGTTATGGTTTGATTGACGTTCCCCATCCGTACTTCTCTCCGGAGTAGATTCTCGGGCGGCGGCTGAGGCTGTAGGTCTTGTTGCTGTGGGTGTGTCCTTGTTGTGACGGGTCATCCAACGGGGACACAATGGGCGGGTCTTCCATCGGAGACCAGTAGCTCTGCTCACACATCCCCCTCAGCAGGATCTCTGCTAGCTGCCTGGCGATGGTCTTAAGCAGGAAACACACACAATCATTTTGAATAATTTAAAAGGAATCACTGAAAACCTCTTTTAATCTCTTCTTCAGCCCAATCCGAATACTTCATCAGTAACATGACTTGTGCGTCACACTTATTTCTCAGTGAAACTAGGAGGTCAGGTCAGGGAAACTTTTACCAATGATAAACAACATTTTTACAGCACCACAACCACGGAAATGGTAAGGCAAGCAATGCCATGCAGGGCTCCAGACTGCAACCAAATGGTCGCAAAATATGAGTGTGCGACTGAATTTTACATCTGTAAATTTGCCAATTTCTATTTTTTAATTTATTACACGTTAAACGGGGAAGAGGCGCGTCAACGAATCCGGAATCTGTAGCAGGCCAATGACTGTGAGAAGGAATGGCCACTGTTAGTGGCTAATGTGTGGAGGGGGAGGGTCATAGAGATTAAATATCGAGCGTGCGTCAACGTCTCTGTGAGCACACTATTGACTCGTTCTTCGGACCTGCGGCTAGTGTGTCAGTGCCAGAGTCCTGCACGCTTTTTATTTTGCCAACCCGCACCCGCCCGTACCCGCAATAGTTAAAACCGCATCCGACCCGTGTTCCGACGGTAGCGTGAATTACATTCCACACCCGGCCAGACCCGCTATAAATTGATATCGACGCCCAAAGGAAAATTAGACACGTTAGTTGGAATGCCAGGGAATTACACTATGCGGTGTTTGGCCTGGTGCTTTAGATTGCTGTGCAAAAAAAGCACATCATCCACTGTTGACGGTTTTAGTTGACTCATCTGCTCCTGAATAACATCTCCAGCACCGGAGAAGTCACGCTCGCAATCGCAAAACCCGCGTCTGACCCGCGTTGTTCAGGCGTCCGAACCGACGGATACATATTTCTCAAAATATGGCATGTATGGCATGTTGATTTACATTGTGTGCCCCTAAAATTTCTGGTTGTGCCCCTAAAATGTTCAGTCAGGGGTCACAGTGCTCCTAGTGAAAAAAGTTAGTCTGGAGCCCTGCCATGTGGCTTGGTGTATTATAATGCAGGAATGCCACATAAAAAGGAAAACCCCTACAAAATGAAACAGGTCATAATCGGTAGATTGGCTTTCCTGCTGTCCTTGCAAAGATTGTACCTGCTCTCGGCAAAAAAAACACCCAGGATCAACCAACCAAATGCTGCCTTTAAAACGAATTGCAAAGGTTACTTTGCAATCAAATTAGGGAAATAAATGACCAGTAGGGGGCGATATTTCACCAAGTATTTTTAATACTTAAGTTTGTCAAAGTTCACCAAATCCATTACATCATTATGAAGGAGAGCATACTATTGCAAAAATACCCAGGCTCCCTCACCATGCGTAGGTTCTGGGTGGTCCGGGTCTCCACGGCCCGTAGGATCTCCCTGAATCGGCCGACCCCCCGTGTCAAGTTTCTATGAAGACCCCAAGAAGTACAAGTTAGATTGCAATTAACAAAAGTACAAACAAATTGAAAAGAACACAAACAAATAAATATACACGCAAATGTAAGGTTTTCATTGCCTTGGTTTTCCCCTGTATAGGACGGTATTACTATTTGTGAGGCATGCTACTCTGCATTGACTTCACTAAATATGCCATGTAGGTCACAAACAACCAAATAACCTCTGAGTGTTGCAGCCTCACAAAAAGGGTCACTACAGGGCTGCTCTACAGTGGAGACATCTCCCAGTCACACAGTCTAAAAACAAGGCAGGGAGGAGCTACTCCGCTTGGAGCAGGCTTAGGTTAAGCTCAAGCGTTGCCTCAGGATTCGGCCCTGCAACTAAAAGGGATGGGGATGATGATGATGATGATGATGTATGGAGGGGAGGGGAGCGGGGAGGGGGGGGGCACCACTCCACTACACCTACTGTCCCAGCCTGGGAGTCTATATTCCGCTTTGGTACCTACTTTCGATCTTTACACGTGTGGGACCTTGTGGAGTGGGTTTAGTCACCAGGGGAAGAAGATAGCGGGTTAACATTGAGGAGGCAACCAAACTAAAGACCAACGGACGTGACAACATCCGTTGGATTGGGCTCTATGAATGATTATTTCCACTACCAGTGTTTCACCTGCAATTGTACAGAATGAGACAATTGAATACACGGGCTAAATCTCAGCGAGAAATCGTTTGGTAGAGCTTTTATTGGCGGGAAGTTTCCAGTCAGATAAATAGATTTACAGATTGAACTAACAAAATCTGGAGTCTATTTCAAGTCTGTTGGACCTGCTTTATAAAAACCACACTAGATCTCTTTTGGTTATGCAGTTTTTTTTACCCACTTTTTAATGTTGTAGAGCTGGTGAGATACACTTCTAAGCAGCGATTTTAATCCATTGGGAACATTGAAACGTTAGACGTCTAAAGTTTGATTGCATTCTCATTTGGCTATTGTTACTGCTTTGTAATTCCCTATGGTGTAGAAATTGACCCAACAATGGTTCTACAGAAAGGAGAGCTGCTGCCCGAGCACGTCTTTTAGTTCACCGCTTCACATCGCTGTAATTCAGAGCGTGAATATATGTTAAATATCCAATATCGTTCCGACGAGAAACACTTTCAAAATTACTTCAAAGTTGGGTGTTTTTAAGGAATCAAGAGTGTTACTCACTCTCCTCTAGTTACAACAATAGTTTAAGTACTTTGAAATTAAATGAGCAATTGAAAAGGGGTAACTAATCAAATACACAAGAGTAGCCGGGCCTTTCTTCGGTGCATGTGTGAAAGCTCTCCGTCACCTCTCCAACATGGCTTCGTTTAGAAGCCCGGGACCCGTCTCACTCTCCTTTCTCTCACCCGTTTTTGAAGTGGATGACGTGGGCCCTCTGCAGGCCTGTCTCCAGGAAGTAGCCCAGCTCCTGGTCGTGGGCCGCGGGCCCCGGCTTAGGGCTGCGGTTCTGCATCCCTGCTGACAACGCCTGTGGACACAATGTGAAGACACGTACAACAAATGACCAAAAAAATCCCTTCTGCAAACATACGCACACAATATCCTGCTCACAGAACCCTGAGCCATATAGGCCCAGCCTGATGTAGAGTTGTGTCAACATGATGGCCAACACACACACACACACACACACACACACACACACACACACACACACACACACACACACACACACACACACACACACACACACACACACCTTCTCGACCTCCTGCAGATAGAGCAGGGCGATGTCTCCTGACTTCTCGTAGCAGGTGATGATTTCCTGGTCCCGCTCACTTGCCCTCCTATTGGACAGCGCCGGTGACCCCGTGTTGTTATTGGACAGCGACGGAGAGGCTGTCGGGACCTTCTCCAGACACAACCCTGATCCATGAGAATAGTATAAGTACAAGGAAAGCAGGGATGGAGAAAGTTTACAGTCACTTAATTCATCTTGCCAATTATGCGCTTAATGATCCCCGCCTCAAGCAACAGGATTGGTCTAAAATGATATGAAGCAAAAGGAAAAGAAACTTCCTGTTAACCCAGATTTGAGCTTATCTGTCATCAAACTTCAGGAATTTATCTAAAATCTGATGATTGGTTTGACATCATATACTGTATTTTGCTTCCTCAGCCCCTACTCAGCAGTTCTAATTAGCTGCTCAAACTTTAGTCTACCGCATGGGATTGAATGACATATTTAGGGATCAAAACTAAATGGACAAATTAATATACATTTATCGTCAAGAGTATTACAATATTTAACTATGTAAATAATATAATGACATTATGCAAGACAGAACTGAGTCATCAAAGTTCCAAAGGCTGGCGTTTCTCCCAGTCAAAATGGTTCCCTTGGGATTGATGAGGTTATTTCAATCCAATCCTTTGGACTAGCACATACTCAGAGAGGCTACAAGCTGGATTCCAGTCTGTACATGGGTCAAGCTGTATACATGTTCTGTACCTTTAGTAGCATAGGATTCTGCGATTATGGACAGTCTGTAGACAGGCGCTCCTGCCAGCTGTAGCTCGTCCAAACTAACCCGGCCATAGTGCCCTGTCAACACACCAAATCAGACATTAACAGAGCTCTGTGTGGACGGAAAGGGGCGACGTTGGCCCAATCAAAAAGGTGCATGTTACCTAAGGCATCTCTGTACTCTCCCTCCACATAGCAGAGTTTAGCCATCAGCAAGCTGGCCTCTTGCAGGTAATCGGACTACAGTGGGGGGCAGGTGAGAAGGAGAGAAAGAAGAAAAAGGAGGCAGGGACAAAAAAAGTGGTAAACAACTGTACAATCAAATTATGTTATGTCGTTTTTAGAAAAACTTTGGGGTATAGTGAGACAGGCACATCCAAAATCAAGGACTCTAACAGCCTCAAATGTCAGCGCAATAATGCAGATCTTACATTCAACACAAACTGAAGACTTGGATACACACCAGATTGAAGGATACACAAGCAGCCAGCAGCCCAGATTGCTATCCAGACCTGCATGCTCACCTTGAGGTTCCCTCTGTCCAGGGCCGCTGTCAGGTGTTTCCTGACCTCCACCAGCTTGGGCCGGGGTCCCCTGGGGCTGGCACCTTGCTTAATGGGATTCTCCTTCAGATACGTCTGGAGCTTACACTCTGCCAGAAGTAGCTCGCCCAGGTCATCTGTGACACACAAGCAGCAGTTTTTCTTCATTTAAATCTTATCACAAACATTTTCAATATATATTTGTATTATAGATGTGTAGGACTAACTATGATATTTATTTTTATTTTGAGAAAAAAATAAAAAATGATATATTTAGGTTTTTCAAACAACCTGATTTTGGTGCTGCATCAATATTGTGTAGGCTTCCTTAGATTATCCTGACATTTTTCTTTTCTATATCACCCTAGCCTCAAGCAATAATCCTGTTACTAATGCTGAGCTGTGAGACCCTATGACGCATATGTTACAGATCCAAGCATAATCCTATGAAGTATTTATATGACTGAATAACAGGAGACATCTTCAGGTATAGACAGATTTGTATGTAGTGAGGGCTGTATGGTTTACTCTTCAAAAGTGCTAACTTGTGTCATTATATTGAAGTATTTGTGACTCTACTGACTCTGAATAAAGTATAGGTCTAAACATGAATTCTATTTTGGCGTGCTGATGGCAGGACCAAAAGGACCAAATAACCAACAGTGATGAACAAGTCTGAGGGCATTATATAATAATAATAATAATAATAATAATAATAATAATGATGAAATTAAGTATTTCACTAGTAATGCCCACATAAGTGACAGCACAGAAATATTGAAATACTGTCAGCTTAAAGAGCTTGCCCATACAAACTTCTTGCAATCAACCAATTATTTTTAACTAGTGCAAGTATCAAGGCTGTTTTATCCTCAAATTCATTCAACTCAGTAAGACAGAAAGAGTAAAAAAAATAATAATAATGAACAAACCAAAAATCGTTTGCGACTGGCACTAGTATCGAAACATGTTTATACAAATCACAGACAAACAACAACTCCATCGGTTTGTCCAAAGAACTAGCTTCCTGGGTCACCAACCTGCCACCGGTTTGACAGCTAGCATGGAAGTTAGCTGTCCCTCTTTTCAGATGATAAACGCTCCTCAAAAGTTTTCATGCATTGAATTAATTTCAATTAGATGGGTGTCCCATTAGACGGGTCGTCTGATTGCGATTAAGAAAGCCTTCTATTAGGGTTGGCAACGGCTGCTGTCAAATCGTTTCCATCATCACAATGGACCGTGTTGCTAGCTATACGTAGGTCGGCATTGCCGCGAGATGAACCCCTAAGACGCATGACACGGATAGGAAAGACCGAGGATGATGACAACCTTGAAGGCCGCAGAATGAATCTATGACTAGAAAACGGCATTATATCATTTTTTTTCAATGGCTTACCGTTGGATATTAATTTGGCCGACAGCTGTCGAACCAGCTCCGGTATTTTGTCCCACTGACACTCTGAGCGGCATCTTTCTATCTCCGTCTCTAGCCGAGAGCTAGACTTCCGTGCTGTCATTTTTCCGAGCGGTTAATGGGAGTGCGGGCTGAACACGGCAGTCTGCCCTGGAGGGGCTGGACGGCGGGCACAGGGATGCGTTCAGGGGGGAAACAGCAGTTCCTAGTGGACAAAAATAAGTACTGGTACTGGACCACTATCATTTATAATTTATATACAGTTTGTTTTGTTTTTCCTGTTTGTCTTTACTTTAGAATTTACGATAGTGTCTATTTTTGTTTTCATTCGTACTTTGTATTTTTATTGTATGGATCATATCCTCTGGTTACAAAGGAATTGTAACCAGAGGAAAACTTTATCATTAAGGATTAATAAAGTTGTTATCTATCTATCTATCTATCTATCTATCTATCTATCTATCTATCTATCTATCTATCTATCTATCTATCTATCTATCTATCTATCTATCTATCTATCTATCTTCTATCTATCTATCTATCTATCTATCTATCTATCTATCTATCTATCTATCTATCTATCTATCTATCTATCTATCTATCCATCCATCCATCCATCTATCTATCCATCTATCCATCTATCCATCTATCTATTTAATGCTTTGACGCGTATATTTTTAATTTCCTCTGCCATATTGATAGCTTTCTAGATATTGGATATGTCATTATTATTCATGTGATTCACTGTAGAGTTGAGATGACCATAAGATAAAAGCATATGCATTGTTTGAATCATATAGTCATTCAGCACATAGACTATAAACGTCAGATTCGGGGCTCGATAAAGTAAGTTACAATTATATAACAAGCGTTGGGTTATGTGTCTCAGCTACTTGTTACTTTCAATACACAATAGATTTCTACTTGCAAAAAAATACACCCACAGACATTTATAGTTGTATGTTATCTTTAGTCACATATTATAGGGATTCCCAACCTTTTTTCTTGCAAGGACCGGCATTTTTTTTGAGTTTCAGGCTCCCTTCAACAATACAATAATATAAAATGATAAAATTGTATTAGAGAAACACAAGAAAAGTCAGCTGAGACTAAAATAAACACAAAAGTAGTTAAAACACACAGTGTGTTTACAGTGCTTAATTTACAGTGGTTTAGATGCATGTGATGAACAAGGTGGCAACAAAGGCTAATTGTATGGATTTTACAACCATTATTTAAACATTCAAAACAATTAATGAAACAAACAAATAGTTGTATGGAGATGATGTGTTGGAGGAAATAACATGACTCGTATAGCCTAACCCTAACCCTAAGCCTAAAAATTAAAATAATAATGATATATATATATTTTTTTTTTTTTGCCTTTTCTGAAAATATTTCAAGGCACCGTTATAACGGGTCCACGGACCGGCTCCGGTCCAGGGACCGGTGGTTGGGAAACACTGGTCATTTATTTTAATAGGCGTGACCGGAAGTCGTCGTGCGTTTGTGTACGTTCTCTTTTATTATTATAGGCAGAGGCTTCCTGTTTGGAAGTTGTTAGTAACCAGCGTCCCTGTAATGGCAGATTTGTCGTTGTATCTCACTAATGTCAACGTTTCACTTGGCCAAACCATGGAACCTGATAAGGTTAGATCATCCTCAATCTGCGTGCTTTTCTTTGTCTTATGGCTGCTACAAATCTTGGTTTAATTAGGTGTACAAAATACTTCCTTAGCAATAGCTCCAGCGCTGAAACGCTCGGTCACCCCAAACGACAACCGTATTTTGTTCCATGTTGTTTTCCCATCTTGAACAAACTCGTGGCATATCTGTATATTTATCTTTCTAAGCATGTGCGATCACGTCAAAGTTTTATGGACGCCAGTTGTTGACGATAGCAGGCTTATAGTACAAGTTGTCCTGTCTTAAGAAACACAATACCAGTAGGAAATTCAATGCAATAATACATCTGGAAAGGGAAACTCTTCTCCTGGTGTTCGCATTTTTCTTGTACTGAAGTTATTTTGGGCAGTGTTTAATGTTGTTATACCGTGCTAAATATAGAATGGACCACAATCTCATATCTCAGTGTTGTGGCTTATAACGATGAGTGACCAAAGTGTCAGGTGGTATGACATTTGTGACTCAATATATATATTTTTCTCTGGTTATCTTTCAAGAATTATGGGGCTGCTGACAATTTTGAGAGTGTGGAGATGGGAGAGGCTATAGATGAAGGAGGGAGAGTTAGAGTGCCTCGTAGAACCATCTTCTTCGCTAGCGGAGAAACTATGGAGGAGTACAGCACCGATGAAGAGGAGGATGAGGAGACGCCTATGAAGAAAGATGTTGTGACTGTGGACCCGGTAAGCTAATTTCAAAATTAGTTTGTTTCTGAAATTACAGACTGGACTTCTTGAGTTATTCCAGGTGCCAAATTGAAGGCAGAGGAATTTTGTGGAAAAGACCGTATAAGCATGTTGCTTCGCAGAGAAAAAAGTTCTGTAAATATAATCCACATCTGTTTGCATAAAGGAGTTTATGTGCACTGCACATCTCCAAAATCTCAACATGTGCCTCAGAGTGGACGGCCTGTAGAGAAACATCCTGTATACTAGTAGCACCATATAACTTAAAACGCACAGCCAAAATTGTACTTGCTTGGAATTTTTCTCTGAGATACATATGAATGTTTACAGTATTGGCAGCTGTAATGTTAGGTTCCCAATGCTGGTTTATATATGGCTTGTTTTCGGTGTGTTTTAGTCCAAACTCACCTGGGGCCCGTACTTCTGGTTCCACATGTGGAGAGCAGCTACCTCGACCGTTTCAGGTGAGCTTCTAAAGAAAGGATTTTGTTGCAATTCATAACTAAAGTAGCATTCATTAGGAGGGCTGAATAGGCTCAAAAATAATAATAATATTGTTTAACCCTTAACTGCAAGAAAGAGGCCAAATAGTTTCTAGTCATAGTTGTTTACACTAGTAATCTTGAAGGCACTTAGAACTTGTTTAACATATTCTAAATCGGGTTACAATTAGGGCTGCTGGAATCTAGAAAATCTGAATCATAATGATTCTAATTTTTTTATGTTTATTTTCTTATAAAAAAAATATAGCAGTTGGTGTATGTATGCAACATCCATATTTCACAAAAAAACTTTAAATAGGTAAATCTGAAATGTAAAAACAATCAAAGAATATACAATTCCCAAAGAATGGCATTACAAATTCCTAGGAATAGGAAATACTGAAAATACCTCTTTTACAGTGTTTTTTTTTACATCCAAAATGTACTTTCCTAGCCTTCTTTTGTTCAAAACTATTTATTTGGCTAGTGTTTGTGTATTACTTTACCAACAAAGTTATTTTCTATTTACCTTCTGCAGTGTGTGACTACATGGGAGAAAAAATGGCTTCTCTGTTCGGAATAACCACGCCCAAATACCAGTATGCCATCGATGAGTACTACCGCATTAAGAAAGAGGTACAATTCTACACGCACAGCTGGCAAGGGCAAATAAAAGGCATTGTTGGCCGTAACCGCGTCTTCCCACTGAAGTGACAGACTTGTGTAACAGTTGCTGAAGTGCTCTGCATTTCCCATTGTTCGTAACCTTATGATTTCCCATTGTTCGTAACCTTATGATTTCACATTGTTCGAAACCTTATGATTTCCCATTGTTCGTAACCTTATGATTTCCCATTGTTCGTAACCTTATGATTTCCCATTGTTCGTAACCTTATGATTTCCCATTGTTCGTAGCCTAATCATTTGCCTCAAATCACATTTTCACAAAGCGTTCGTACCGTCTCCTCGCACTTCTTTACCGACCGCCTCTGCCGTGTTCCTGCACAGGAGGAAGAGGAGGAGGAGGATAACCGGCTCTCCCTGGAGGCGGAGCACCGATTCAACCAGCGGCATGAGGGGGAGGAGGAGGAGGGGGGCGGCGGGGACAGCTTCCGCCTCTCCCAGCGCCCGGCCGCAGAGCAGCCGGCCGCCGCCTTCGTCAACATCAGCTTTGAGCTGGATCCCGAGCCGCCCCTGGTCGCCCCCGACACCAGCCGCGTGCCCTCCCCGCTCTCCTCCTGATGACGCGGCCCCGTAGGCTCGCTGCAGGTTCCCAAGTGCCCTCATTCCCAAAACGTCAAGCATCCGACTTGCCAATGCGTTCGTCCACCTATGACTTTAACCGTTTGTCCGTTTTTTTTGTTTTTTGTTTTTATTATATTTTGCGTTTTAACTGATTTATTTTTCGTCACCTATAAATAAGGACGATATGAGAAGGGATGTAAAAGTTACTGAAGTTTTTATTACTGGTGTTGCATTGGAGGAAGTATTGGAGGAAGAGCATGTTGGGACTTTTCCTAGACTGGGGTCTGGATAGTCAGGGCCGTTGTTCGGTATGAATTGTTCCTTGGATATAAATGTTTATCTAATCCTCAAGGAACGGGTACGTTATTATGTCCTGACTAATTTCTGACCGACTGTTTGTTTTCCATGTTGTGCAATGTTGAAGATTTGCATACACAAGAGGACCCACTTATTATTTCTCAGGAAACCTTGTTCTGGCCTCTTCTGTAGTCACCCAAACTGGTTTCTGTAATCCAGTTATTGAACTCTACATCTTGTTATTTTTTTACTAATGGAAAGTTTCTAAGAAATGTTGATGAGGCAAATACCGATTTGGTTCTGCCTCACTTGCAATTTTCAAACGTTATCTCATTTATTTTGTTTTTTATGAAAATTATTTTTTAAGGCATTATAGTTAGGGCTGAGGTAAAGAAATAAAATAACTTTATGGAAACTAGAAAAGCGATGAACTATATGCTAGTTTCTCTGAACTTCCAGGGAAGGAATCAACCGATTTCTCTTTGAATTTCTGTCACTGATAAGAGTACAACAAAGGGTCTTTTATGGTTCTGACAAGCACGTAAATATCAAAATGTTAATTACACAAAAAAGCTTTTTCAACTATTTTTAACTGCTTAACCAGCTTAGTCCTTTTTTTTACCAGCAGCTTTTATTTAAAAGAATACTTTTGTGGAACTGAATGGTGAATTTTAGACATGCATTTTCCAAAATTGGGAAGGAATGCCAAATAATAAAAATGCCTTAACTAATTAAAGAGACCTATACAGAACAGAAATAACTGGAAAGAGGGCAGTTGATAAAAGTCATCACAGCCAATAATAGTTCCAATACTGTTTTACATCTTGGCCATTGTGTTATTTCATCATAATCTCATTGTTTTCATTAAAGTTCGGTCTGATTTGTATGCAACTCTTATCTGTATTTATGCAGTAGTAATTGGAATCATTTCATTGTGGCCGATGCAATTTGCACATTTTGGAAAGGGCTAATGCACAGGCATTCAAATATTTGTTGTGGATCTATTGTTATAATTCAAAATAAAATGAAGACTTGTATTAAATGTAATTAATAAAACATTTGAAAAAGTTTTGAGGTATGTTTAATTAGTAGACAATTATAGATATAGCACATTTTACAAAAATTTGACCAACAGAATTTTTCTTGCGATGAGTACAATTGACCTGAACTTTCAGTCTAGTGTGGAGTTCTCAAGTCCATAAAGAGCAACTACATCCCAGAATCCTGCAGATCATAGGTACTCCGGTCCAGCTCTCTCAGACGGGAGTTGGAGCAGAGAACTGAGGCTTTTCAAGCTGACAGATCAGTGACATGTTTGATTCCTACATCATATAATGAAGGTCACATAAGCTATACTTAGACAAATATAAATTCACTTATTTTTTAACAATAGATATTGGTTTATTCAACTCATATAGGTATTACTACATATAGACCCCATACTGAACAAAAACAGTGTGATTTAGTGGAATTTCTATTGAAATCAGTCAGCTGTGGATAGCCATGAATGTCTTGTTTGCCTACAGAGATGTTTTGGAGAAATGACCACTGGCACCCATCTCAGAAGACCCTTCTCTGGAGCAGAGTAGTCATTCAGAGCCTCCCGATGTCAGTTACTGTTGGACCTCCTCCACCAAAGAAGGTGCGTTAAGCTCGTTCAGAGAGTGGAAACGATAGAAGTTTCTCTCGAGTTTCTCTTTTGCTAATCTTCTTCTTGATGTAACTGCCTGTTCCCTGATTGGTCCGTGAGCTACTTCCTGACCCACCAAGCAGACCTTGTAGGAGTATCTGATTAGCATAAATGACTAATACATGAAGAGCAGTCAGAAACTCCTGAAGGCTCATATGGACAAGAACCCTGTCCTGGTAGAGCGCACTCATCTTTAAAGATCTGAACATTCCCTGAGTACACAGAGGCTGCTCTGACATCGATGCGACACTGTTTCAGCTCTCCCATGATACTTCTTGTTTCCCTGTGTTGACTGAACCATCAGAAAGTGGATGTACATCTGAGTCAATGTTCTGGGCATCTCATCTCCATTCTGGGATGCTTTCCAGATGTGTACCAGTAATCCAACAGAACAGTGGGATGTTACACATGATGTGGAGGTGATTCTGTGAGATGATGGTGCTGGCCAGTGTCTTCTCTCTAAATCTCTTCGTTAAGTACTCCTCCTTCTGTTGCCCTCAGTAGGGATCTGATTGGCTGTAACAGGGCGTGTGGTCCTCGATATGCGAGCAGAGGGAAGCAGGTTCTGTCACTATAGTAACTATGAACTGCATAAAACCATTCGCCAGAAGACATGTTCAAACTTGACACCAACATCAGATGAAGAATGTTTCACAATTAAGATAGAGACAATAATGTAAAGCTGTCATTTATTTGAATGGACAAGTTTTATCATGTTGGAGAACATAATAGGGTTAAGTGAGGTAATTGTGTGAGCAGAGCCAACACCAGGGAAATCCTGCTGATCTCTCACTCATTCATGTCCATGAAGGAAGTAACAGTGTGATGCCTGATAAAGGATTCAGCCGATCAACTATCAAAAATATATCAAGGATTGTTCCTTTCTTGAATTCACCCTTGACTACGGTGAAAATAAGCGGACATAGACAAGAGGGAATACGCTTGGCAAAAGGACCAAACCAATACCAAGGCCCAAGTCATTGCCCTTTGTGATCTCTGAACAGACATGTCCACAGAACAGGTTGGCATGGGGGGGTTGGTGGAACTCTGCTAGATGCAAAAATCCTTTTTTGTTTACACTGGGGCACCAATCACCGTCTTTCCCGGACGCGACACTGTGCCAACGGGAATCAGTCATACTGCTGTCCACCTGGCTGGTTTTAGGATCGGTCTGCCCTGGTGTCATCACTGGTGCCCCACCCACCCCAGGCCCCTTAGCCCTGAATAGATGCCTCAGCAATTCAGCATTCAGTGGAAGTTGAAAGAATAAAAAATGTAAACAATTTAAACCTACATTTAAAACCTAATCTTACCAGACCAAGGAAAGTGTTAGGCAAAGGAATTACAAGAACCCACAAGAATGGACAAGAAACTAAAGATACAAGAAATGTGTTATAAATGCGTAAAATACCATCTCCCTTAAATAAAGTTGTATTATTCTCATGTGTCACCATTAGTGAAAAGGCTGATAAATCAGATTTCAGTAAAAAACGGATGTGAATCCAATCAATCATAACCCTAACCCAAAAATCATAATAGTGGAAAAGAGCTCAACCCTACGACAGACGAAAATGAACACACAGATCTGCAGTGCAGAGCGTACACGTTTCACTGCAATTTTGCATAAAAAGTGTTGGGTCATTTCATTTCACAATCTTATATCTATATATAAATATAAACGTACGGAATGAGCGTGGCGAGCAGGGCGACGCTCTAGACGTCACCCCCGGCCCTGTAGTCCCCTACTGTCGTCCAGAGTCTGCCTGGACTGTGGGGGTCTGTGTCAGGCCACTGGCGGCCGACGGAGGCGGCAAAGGGAGACTGGCGTGAGGAGTGTTTGGTTTGTCCCGCGGAGAGCTCTTCTCCCCAGCCGCCCCCGGCTCAGGGCTGACCCAGTACAGGAGCCTGGTGTGGTAGATCTCGAAGCAGGGGGCGGGACACAGGCCCGGCTGCCCCGGACAAAACCGGCAGTAGAAGTCTGTCGCCCCCTGCCCGGCCACGCCCACCCCAGTCTCCAAGCCCACCTCCTTGGCCTCCCCGCTCTCCTCCTTAGCCTCTGTCTCTGCCCGCACCTCCTCCTTGACGTGCCTCTTATGCTCAAGCGTCTCCGCCTCCTTCTCGTCCCCCTTTTCCGTTTCCCCCACTCGCACCTCGCCCGACCCCTCCTGCGACTCCTCCGTCCTCCCCCTCTTCCTCCCCCTGGGCCCCTCCTCCTGCTCCTCCTCCATTGCCCGTTTGCGCAGGTGGTGGCCGCAGACCACGCAGTCCACGCTGCCCCACAGCCTCTTGGCCAGGAAGTGGCGGTCGGTGAGACGCACCGGCAGGTGGTTGACGGGACGAGGTTCTGGAGCTGCGGTGGAGGAGTCTGCCGCGGAAACACAAAACCCGTACAGAAGAGTGAGCGGGGAAATGCAGTCATTCATTCATTCATTGGGGCTGCGTTGAGCCACAGGAAGACTACCATCCCCCTTCAGTGATTTCATACGCACAAAAGCCAACCAAACGCGGCGTGCTTACGGGCTTATGACGGACTGTACCCGATTATTATCATCATCAATGATCCATTGAGCCGAAGCCCTGTCCGCACTGCACGGCTGTGGGGCCTGCAGAAACGGGGAATCTGCAAGGGATTGATATACCAGGGTTCTTTGGAAGCGAACACAACGGTAAAGAGCTACCTGAGGTCTTGGCGGGTGGTTCTGGCAGCTGGCACATGGTCTCCTGGCTCAGTGTGAAAGGCCGACACAAAACTGACTTGTTCTTCACCTGGCAGCGGCGGGGCCCAGACGGGCGCATTGCGTCCGTCTGGGTGCTAGCCTGCGAACAGACACAGATGGAAACATACCGTCTCGTCTTAATCCTAGCTTCACTGAAGGTCCTGTAACCGTTTATTTAGTTGTTTATTTGTGCCGCCCTTTTGACTCACAGTACTTACATGGTATATCGTCTTGTCATGGGTGTAAGGAGTTGGAAGAGTGCCTACAAAGAGAAAAGATAATCAAATGTATAACATATACCACCAGAATGGGTATGAAAAGTAAATTACTATAAAAATATACATAAATCAGAGCTACATATATCCAAGAATAGCTCTATGCATTGATCAAGGGAATATTACATATGGCAAACATTGCAATTATTAGGCAAAGAAATACATTAATTGATTCAACGATTGATGAATCAACAATATATGAGCTATGTATGTATATGTTGTAACGCTATAGGTTTACACAAAAAAACGAGAAGGAAAAATCCATTATTGTAAAACTCAAACTGTGCACTGGAGTCATGAAGTGCAGAATCTCCTTTAAGCAGGTGGAAGGTGAACTGACCGGTAGCATGAGGCCGGGTGGCAGAGTCGCTGGCCAGGCAGACCAGGTCGCCCCCCACCGGGTTCATCTTGGAGGGATGGTTGGCCTGACTGGGTGCTGGAAGAGAGAGAGAGAGAGAGAGCGGTAGAGGGGTGGTTAGCTTAGCTGTGGTGGCATGACTACATTAACATTTGCATTTAGTGGACAAATTTAGCGGACCAACAATGAGTACAGTTGTCAGAAGAAAGAGAAACACCATATCGCTGTCGGTACAGTGAGAATGTTCAGTAAGGAAGTGCCAGGTACTGACAATCACTATGCTACCCAATGCCAAGTACTATTTTTAAGTGCCAGGACGTACAACAAACAATAAGTGTGTTCTGTAAGTGCCTAACTATTAATAATGACTATAATTATTACATTATATTCAAACAACACGACACTATTCCTTATGTTTATCTTAGCATGTTGCCGAGTATCATCTCGCAAAATGCACACACGCGCCTGTGCGCGTATGCGTGAAGACGACGTGGACAACAGACACCGATGCTGTCGTCCTACCGTGGGGCGGTGGTAGCGCGCGAACCGCAGCGGGGGGGTGGGCGTGGCGCAGGGCGCTGGCCTCAAAGTGCTGGTAGCAGTACTGCATCAGGCAGGCCAGGCCGCAGAAGTTGCGCACCGAGCTGGTGCACTGCAGCTTCTCCTCCAGATAGCCCCGCTGCCTGCAGCCGTCACACCGGGCCATCTGGACAAGGGGACAGACAGGCAGACACAGAGGCAGAGAGTGAGGGTGAAGTGTGACGTACCATCGTGCATTTCACTTAATAGTCTGTGACTATCTTTACCATGCAATAACACATAATAGGCACCTTTCAAAATTTCAATTAACGTTCATCTTTAACGTGACCCATTGAGCAGTGTTGCCCAATGGTTGTTCATCGGAGTCTGGTGAGACGACACAGCGGTCAAACGCTCACGACATTTGCCCAAAAGATTTGGAACAGCTTTGCCCTTTTTTCAATAGATGATAAGAAACATGTTCCTTAACCCATTTGTGCCGGCTGCTGCGCGGCGCAACATTGTATCTAGTAGATACACAAATAGGTTCAATGGATACAAAGAAAAAATCAAAGAACCGTTGCATTATTTGACCGTCGGTAAAGCCATCGCCAGCCGAGAGCGCCGCCTACCCCGTAGAAGAGCACCGTGTACTGGGACATGCAGTGCGGCCGGCAGAACTCCTCCACCCGCCCACCGTAGTGGCTGTGCACCATCTTCTGGCTCTCGCAGCCGCAGTAGGAGCAGGGCCTCCAGGGGCCCTTGCCCCCGGCCGTCACCTCCTCTCGGAACTGCTGCTTGCAGGCTTGAAGAGGGAGGTGGGGGGGAGTGGAGCATCGTTAAAACACATGGCAGCAAACAATGTGAAAAAGGAATTATCTCGTGTTGATGCAGACTTTGGCCGGTTGGCATTTTTATGCTTTATGATGAGTGAGACAGACAGGAAGGTATGAGAGAGAGGGGGGGGAGGACATGCAGCAAAGGACCGCGCGCAGGAATCCAACCCGGGTCGCTGCAGTCAGGACGGGGCCTTCATGGTACGCACTGTACCCGGTCAGCCACCGGGGCGCCCCGATTTCTGGCCTTTTTAATTATGGATATGAATATGATCACGCCGAATAAACACACGAACACGGCGAAGATCTGATCCATATTCACAAGAGACATGTCTGCCCTTTTTTCTGTATTGCCAAGTAAGCTTTCACGTACAAGGGTAGGAACCCCGGCGGGTGCTCGATGGAGATGGAGCGCGGAACAGAGGACCTGTTTGAAGATCACTCACTCTGGCTGCAGAACACGCGGTCCTGCTCATCGAAGGTCACCACCTCAAACACCACGTTGTCAAGCTTGCAGCTCTCGCACGGCGCCATGATGTTCTTCTGGGTCTTGTACTGCTCACAGCACGCCGCGTCGCAGAACATGGAGATACGACCCTGCAGGCCGAGCGGAGTTAGCGTTACTAGCAGTGGAGAGGGTTGCTGAGCAACAGGACCACAGCCTCTACGGGTGGCCAGTTAGCAGATGGTAATAGACAGGATAGAATAGGGAGCCGATGTTTTATAGGAGACATTGCTCTTCAATTTATTTTAGATTTCCTTATATTTTAAATAAAATGTTCACTCTTTTATAAATGTTTATCCATGTAACCTCGACTCAATTGCTTTAAGTTAAGCATTAACTCACCGTAACTCCCCCCACCACTATACGCCCTACCTTTGCAGCTTTGTCATGATAAGGTGTGTGTGTGTGTGTGTGTGTGTGTGTGTGTGTGTGTGTGTGTGTGTGTGTGTGTGTGTGTCTCTCTCTCTGCCTCACCTTGTAGCTGAAGAGAAGCGGCTTGGTGTCAAACCGTTCGTTGCACTGGTGGCAGGTCAGGTGGCTGTGTGTGGGCGGGGCTTGAGTCAGGGCGTGGCCTGGCGAGGAGGGTGGGGCCAGGTGGGCCTGGGAGGCCAGATCGCTGTAGGAGGGCTCCAGCGGGGGCACCGAGGTGACCCTGCTGTGGGCGTTGGGGTAGGTCACTTGGGGCACGGACCTGTCGAGACGCGGCACCGGGGACTCAGCCCTGCTCACGGGCCCCGGCAGCGGTCCGTCTGTGAGGGGGGGCGGGGCAGAGGAGTAGGAGGGGCTGCTGGTGGCGCCGTTCACCAGGCTGGGCTGAGAGCTGGTCTCCTCTTTCTGTTGGATCACAGAGAACCGTCAAACTGAGGTGCACCCATTGGAGAGAGACTGCCCATTTATTTAACATTCTATCATTTCACAAGGTTTTATTTGATTTTGCTGCTCATATTTCAGTCCAGCATACAAATTGTTCTAAACCAAGCAATAGCCAACATATTATACAAGTCCAGCACATATATATAATGTCCGATACATACTGCATAAGTTAGGCTATTATGTTTTTTATCAGAATGAAATGAGGCTTTCAGTACCTGTAACCTAAACAAAGAGACACAGTCGTGGGAGCAGAAGTTTCGGATGTGGCCATCCGACATGGCCAAATGGTACTGAGGGACCTTGTTGAAATTGCACTGGGAGCACGGGAACGCCGTACCTGGGGAGGGCATCCGGGTAAAGAGAAGGACGGTCTACAGTTACACCTCAAGAAGCCGAGAAGCAGAGCTCCTCTGTGGAGCATCACGGCGTGTGAAGAGTTGGGTTACATTGTGTACACATCGATCATTGGTACAGTTCACAATGTATACAAAACAGGGGGAGTTGGTTACGGTTAAACAAAAATCCACGTGGCAAAAAATAATTCCAGCTAAGGTTTGAGAGGTTCCTTATGTGTGTTACAAATGTGTCATTTGTTTCATTGTGTCTACTGTTATGCATTGCAATTATGTTACTCTACATAAAAGTAAATCCTGACCATTTACATGACCAACATAAAACCTGGGATTTAATTGTGTGCATTTGAGGGTGTCAAACAGAAAGATAGTAAAAAGGAGCTGAAGTTAAAAAGGTAGGTTAGTTTTGTCGTTTTATTTACCTGTGAGCATGTGTTTGCTGGGCCTGCTTTGAGCAAAACAGGTGGTAGAACAGTACAGCTGCACCTTCCCCATCTGGTCTCTCTCCATTATGGTGTTGGAGACTCGAACAGAGTCGTGACAGACGGGGCACACAGTGTTCTTAATGCAGGACTGAAAAGGAACGGCTGCGTTAACCGCTGGAACTCCTGTACAATCACACGCAGGCTTCACCCAGAAGAACCCCTGATCAGCACACCTGATCACACTATCAAATAAAAAAGGTGCCCGACGTAGTCAAACTAAAATGCCAACATTTATGTCCACTACTAGGTAGCAGTGTATCCTCATTGTGTGCTAGAAGACACAGAAGAAGAATGTGTGTTCCTTTGTAAAACATTTTTACCACTTGACGTCCTGCAACAACCCGCCGTCTTAATGACTAGAAGAAGGCAGCAGTTCATTGAATCATGTCTCCGGCCCTAAATTCTTGAGCGAACCTGAATACAAATCTCCGGTGGCCCGTACCTGCTTGTACGTGCTGACACAGGTGGGGCTGCAGAAGTTGAGCTGAGCCTTCTCCACGGTCAGGGTTTGGCACACATCCGAGTCGCTCTTGCAGTAGAGACCACAGCCCTCGCAGCAGTTCATGGCCAGCTGCCGGGAGTTGCGCCACTCCAGGAAGCATGCGTCGCTACACAGGCTGTGGATTCGGGCCTGGTGCGTCACCTCGTGTTCAATCTGACGGGGGAGCGAGAGAGAGGGAGCGGGGAGCATAGGGAAGGATCAGACTGAAGCGGTCGGTGAACAACTGAGCGGGGGTATAGCATGGCCAATGCTTAAGTTTAAGTTGCGTTTTGGGTTTTCGGAAGGATTTTTATGTCCAGCGCCAACTTATCACCTAATAATAAAAAAAAAGGTAAAAAAAGGTTTTGGGTTCACTGCCCCTTTAACAAGAAGGAGGCACCAAAAAAGAAAAGGTGGGTAACATATAAATAAACAAACAGACAGCAAAAAGTGCTCCTATGGGGGTGCTTCCTCACCTTACTGGTGCTCTTGCATACAATGCAGTGGGGCTTCTCCTGTTCCTTGGCTGTGTAGGGAACCAGGCGAGGGTTATACAGCAGCTGGGCCACGGTTTTCTTCTTCTCCATGTTGGAGGCGGACAGGCAGTGGTGACTGCAGAAGTGGATGAAGGTGTTGTTGTCCAGCGGCACCATCACCATGCTCTTCGGGTCGTCGATTTCTCTGCACCGAGAACAAAGGAAGACGGGGAAAGGAAGCACTGAATTAAAACAAAGAAAAAGAATATACATATCAAGAAGTCACTGCTAGTGCCAGTATAGAAAAAGAGAAAGGGAAGCGTACCGGAAATAAGGGCTTTGATCAACTTAAGAAAATCGACCAGCTCTACGACCGATCGATTGAAGGAACGTAGCGATCGACTGGTTTCACCATTAGCCGCGCTGTTAAAAGGTCACGGTTTGGTAAGCAGAAAGGCTTAGCTACTCGAGGTCCTGGTCCCCCTCCTCCTCTTCAAATATGCTTATCCGGGGATCGGGTCGCTTGGGCCGCAGCTCTAGCAGGGGAACCCAGACTTCCCTTTCCCGGGCCAACCAGCTCGGACCGGGGGGATCCCGAGGCGTTCCCAGGCCAATGCTGCGCGGTAGGGCTGCAGGATATATCGGCTATGTAAGATATATCGATATAATTGCCAGAGGGATACAAGATTTGACAATATCGTTTATATCGATATATGCGTTAAAATGGTCAGTTTCCGCCTCAAGCGTCTGTGTTTGCCTTGAAGACTGTGTGAGCGCGACCCCTCCCCCTCCCACTCGGTCCTTCCAAACGTGCCGTGTGCAAAGACGCCTCATTCCCGCCCCCTCGCAAACACAACAGGCATGGAGGGTACCGGTAAAGAAAACGGCGGCGGGAGACGAAATTCTTTCAAAGAGGAGAAACAACGGCTCCATAATATGGAAATGGTTCGGGTTCAAAAAAACAGGTGAGCAGCAGCTGCAGGTCATCCGTAGAGAGTGTAGCAAAACCGTTGCGGCTGAAAGTGGAAGCACGACAAATCTGTTCCCCCATTTACAGCAGCGGCACAAAGTGCAGTGAGGAATGCGTAACTCGGTGGCTGTGCTGCTGCATCACCGGCCGCGAAAGCTTCTTCTGCCCCGAAACAATGTCTTTTGCAAGACTCCTTCACTCGTGGTGAGCCGTATGACAGGAAAACCGCAAAGTGGCGTGAAGTCACTAAAGCGGTGCCCTACCGCATCGCAATAGACATGGACCCGGTCGCAACGGTGGCCCAGGATGGATTCAAAAAGTTGCTTCAAACAATGGACCCAAGGTATAGATATAGATATATGCTGCAGTCATACTGACCTGTGTTTTAATAAAAGTGCTTGCAACATCTCACACGTGGCTTTTGACTTACGAAAAAAACCATCCAACTCACTCCATAGAAAATATCGAGATATATATCGTGTATCGCCATTCATCCAAAAAAGATCGGGATATCATATTTTGCCCATATCGTGCAGCCCTACGGCGAGGCCTCCTCCCCAACTGGACGTTGCCCGGTGAGGCGATGCACTAGCTTAGATGCCGGGCGGCACATGAGGTCAAGAGGGCGCCATTTGTGTTTGAGGGGTGCTACGCTAACTTACATAAGCTAAACAACAGCTGAGGGACAAAGCGTTGAAGCCATGTATCCACCCCAAAGACGCCTGTAGTCTTTCGGCCACAGTAAGAATGACAGGGGGGATAACTCAACCTATATATCGCCTAGTGAACTCGAGCTCATTCTGCGTTCTGTCACGAAAATATCCAATGGATTTAGAGGATTCAATTATACTGCAGTTTTACTTTTTAATCCCAGTGTAACATAGAGTAGCGGGTGGGCTGTTCCCCTATGAGGGGGCTATGATGGATTGGGTGTGTTTTTGAGGCGTAAAATAGGCTCACGAAATCGCTCCTTTGTACAAGGTTGGTATGCAAAACAAAACCCTTGCAGACAACTGCACACATTCACGTTACCAAAAGCAACCTATATTCACGTCCTGAAGTGCAAGTAAATGTTGGCTTGTAGCGCCAGAACAAAACGAATGAAGGGGGTCCCACTGCAAACCAATAGCATCAGCGAGGGTAGTGGAGACATACTTGTTGCAATGGTAGCAGCTGCGAGCCTTGCTGGTCGGAGGCAGATGGCTGGACAGACAGACGGTGGAGCAGAACAGCTGGGTGGCGCCTTTCCTCTGGAACGCCGTCTGGCCCTTCACCAGCACCTATAGCGTTCGACCCAGAGGATTCTGGGTAAATAACTGCAGAACGGTCGCATCAGAGGAACGGCCTCCTCTGAACTGATGAGGTCTATGTATCAGCAATAGTACACTTTTATTTATTTTGGTACTTTGGATTTGTTTCATGGTGGACACATTCTTGTCCGATGTGAACGTACTTTGAGTGACGTTGAATTAACAGCTACTTGTGAGCAAGAAGAGAGAGAGAGCTTACCTTGGAGCAACCACTGCATCGAATGGTGCTTATCACTGCAGGCGGTGGTAAGGGCTGCGGCTGGGATAGGGGTTGTGGTAAGGCCAGCAGAGTAGGGGCGGGGGCTATGGCCGGCGCAGGCAGTCTGGGTTTGATCCCAAGGGTGGCCAGCGTCGAGGCCTGAAGCAGAGCACCTCTCCCTGGGATAAAGATGGTGGTGGTGGGCTGGCTGAAGGGGGCTGGAGCTGGCGGAGTGAATACATCATTCCTTTTCATTCAACAGTGACCAACCAATGTGGCAAAGCAGGAAATTACTAATGTAAGAATACAATGAAACAAATGACTTGATTGCCTAACTGGAAGTAACTTGCGATAGAATGTAGGAAAAGTAGTACAAGGAGACCAAATCTATAATGGGCCAAAGGAAACACAAAGCATCACTCATCTATACGGCTGTTGTATCCTTTTGTGCCGGCTGCTGCGCGGCGCAACATTGTATCTACTAGATACAATGTTGCGCCGCGCAATGGGTTAAGAAAACATTTGAACATATCAAAAGTCTGACGGGTGGGCGTTGAAATGTGTTCACTTTATTTTGATTTTTGGTCTAACTATATACACTTACCACCTTGAGGTGCGAATGCATTTCCTCCCCGGAAAGAGAAGACTGAACTGATCCTCAGCTCTTCCTGGATAAAACACAGAAGCAAACACATAGACATCAGAGTCAATTCTATAGGCATTTCTGATCATTTCTCTATTAGGAAACACATATTTCTCTCCATTGGCTAACTTGGGGTCAACTAGAACATTAGGTCTCACTAGGACATTTTTATCTGTACTCTTAATGGTTACTTTTTTATATTTTGTTCATTATTCAAATTGTTTACTTTATTGTACTACCACAGTAAGAAGATAGTTTCAGCAGCCGGCCGTTTGCCGCAGCCAATTAAAGCCCACAAAGCGCATATCCCTACCGCTATTCCAGGTGTTAATTGTGAGACAGGGTATTCAACGGCACCCTACGTACATCCTTATGCTCCTCTTTGATCTTGCTGATGGAGGTCTGGGGCAGCAGGGCCACGTCGTAGCCCTCGTCCAAGGGCTCGTCCTTGATGGTGAGCAGGGGGGGTTCAGGGGCCTGAGGCGGTGGTTCAGGGGCCTGAGACGGTGGTTCAGGGGCCTGAGACGCTTGTTCAGGGGCCTGAGGCGATGGTTCAGGGGCCTGAGGCGATGGTTCAGGGGCCTGAGGCGATGGTTCAGGGGCCTGAGGCGGTGGTCTTAGGGCCTGAGGCGCTGCCGCGGATGGCTCTTTAGGAACCTGGGACATCAGAAATGGTGATACATTAGAAATTATCCTCAAAAATGTTCGTAATGTAGGCCCGTGGATTAGCCAATTAAGGCTCCAAAAATGTGTTTGGACTGTGACATCGACAATGCCATAAAGTCTGTCTGCAGTAAACAGAGGCCAGGCACAATGTGTGTCCTACCTTTGTTTTATATTTCTTATACACAGAATTGCTATAGCCATTATTTCATTCATATAAGCTGCTCAGCCACCACTGTGTTGATACCATGTAATACTCCTGTACGTGATCAGGAACTGTAAATATTGCCGCTACATTTTTAAAACACCAGGACAGTAAAGCTTCCTTGCCTGATCAGACAGTTGACTTCATACATTTGCTGTTCTTACACAGCCTTGCAAACGGTATCTATTTGAATGTGAAATAAATTAAATAGATATGTTTAGTATGTGCTTAACACTAGATATGTGCTTAACACTATCATATTAGGCTTTTTAAGTGTGGGCCCACAGACTGAGAATGTGTCTGTGGTCAAAGGGCAGCCATCTTTATCCGAACATCACCTTTCCCCCCTGACTGGCATCTGGCTCCTTGGATCGCTCCACCGCTGCTCCAGCCGATGAGGCTGTGAAAAAAGAGAGACCATTGCTCAAAATTAACATTCAATGAATCTTCCAAATCGTTATCTTTGTTTGTTGGTTTTTAGTAACAAAAGATGATGAACTGAGAAACACCTTCTGATAACAAATAAGAGACTACTTTCAAGGGATGTATAGAAGAAACAGACACATTGAGTTCCAAAGGCACAAATGGTAGGCCATTCTGGAAAAGCTTTTTTAGCCACACATTTTGTATTTCACAGAGAATTTCCCAGTTTAACTAATTAAAACATTTAAGTAGAAAACATGAAAGAAATGTTCATTGACACTTTGTGAGACACAAGCTGAACAAACGGAAAAAAGTAAGTTGGGGGTTTCCCCTTCCCTTTAAATAATTATATTTTAATCCATTTTATATTTACAATTAGGGGATTTTGCTGATGCTTTTATCCAAAAGGACTTACAACCATTCATTCACGCAAACATTCCCACACCGACGGCGGAGTCAACCAGGCAGGGCGACAGCCAGCTCGTCAGTGGCAGTTAGGGTAAGGCGTCCTGCTCAGGGACACCTCGACACTCTAGGAGGAGCCGGGGATCGAATCTAGCGACCTTCCGGTTACCAGCCAACCCACTCTGCCTCCTGAGCTACTGCCGCCAACCCCCCGCCCCGTCTAGCCACACTCACACCACACACCTGAGCTGTAGTTATAAGCAGGTCCGCCGGCCTTCTCCACTTGTGGCCCATCGCCACGCTGCCGGTTAGTCCTGGTCCTCCGGCCTTCCTCAGCTGACAACGGGCTGTCAACGTCGTCGTCTTCCAGGGTTCCCTTTGGCAGGGTGAATTGCCAGTCCTCGTCCTCTTCATCCTCATCTTCCTCGTCTTCGTCCTCCTCCTCCACCGCCGGGAATGCTGGTACGCCCTCGAGGACGTCGTCCATCCCGCCACTCGTACCCTCGCCGCGGCTGGCTGCTGCCAGGACGCTTGAGCTTTTGGCCTTGCCTGCTCCTCCTGTGGTCAGTGCCTCTGGCCTCTGGTTACCAGGGTCTTCTGAAACCTGATCGGAATAAAAGCAGGAGACATTGTCTGACTGATCTCTCAGATCCCAGCAGCCACCTTTTCGTTAATACAAGTAAATTCATCCTAATTTGCATAAAAACAACCACACTTGACTCAATAGCTACTTGTGTTGTTGTTTTTGTCAATGATAACTAGCGTTTTGAGTAAAATAGGGTCAATGCACATCTGCACAATCTCAAATAAGAGATGGCCATTCTCAAACTATAATGTGAGGGTTCGACGGGTCTGCATTCATAAGTGAATACATCCTCTTCATAAGCCAATACTTCAGACGCTTAAGGTCGAGGTAAACTCCAGAAATGCAACACCTTCAAGATTACAGCTGTAGCACATGCTGGAAAACATCACCAACACGCTTATCCCCCAGCCAGCCATTGTGGGTTGCTCTAAGGTTATAAAAGCAAACTATTTTCAGATGAGCTATCCTATTGTGCAGCATTTCAAAAGCGGGCAAATATCTCAAACGTAACTGAGGTACCGTTAAGTCGTGTCGGCTTAGTAGGGCCTTGGCTTATTCGATTGCCATTGTTTGATCATCATTTTTACCTCTGAATGTTTAAGTTGAAAGTCTCCCGAATCCGCCATGTTTAATGTAGCATAGGGCGCGCGACTCGCTTCGCTAGATCCGCCCACGTCCATGGACCACGGACGGTAACGATGCTAACTAGCTATGGCTTACAGCAAACGAGTAGAACCATGCGTTTTCATCTGAATTAAGGAGATGGCTTGTGTTTTTCTTGAATGAACGCATAATTCGTAAGGTAAACAATAGCAAAGCTTCCTATAAGAATATTGCGATTGCCATTGTTTTGGTTCTGATGTTATGGTTGCAAGTACACCGGGGTCTTCCCCGAGTGTATCTCTGCACACCGGAGCTACACACAAGTAGGAGGAGCTTGTTACATCAAGTGGGAGGAGCTTATGTCGTAAGTGGGTGGGTGGCTTTGCAAAAAACATGTCAAAATAAAAAAACGCGCTTCTTCAATACCCGCACTGGGTATGAAAAGAAATAAAAGAAATAATACAAATAGCCATAGTAATACATTATTCATCCATAATTTGGTATATGCTGTATATTCTAACAGGCAAATCTGTATTTGCCTGTAAGGAGCCAGTAGGTAGTTTCAAAATTATGTTATTATCTATAAAAGCATTAGCAAGATGTCAAAGTGTTAAGGTCACTGATATGCAAATAATTGCATTTACCGTAAAACTTCAATTAATAGTCCGGGCTTTCATTTGTTTCAATCAATGAACTCAACCAGCTTATATTTGGGACAGGCGTCTATATGGAACAGGCGTTTAATTCCTTTCAAACAAAAAAACTCTTGCTCAGCAAAGATGGGAAAAACTATCAAATTATTACAATTATTAATAATTATTTCAACAAGTAGGAGTATTACCGTACATGTATAACAATTACAAGGCTATAAGGATAGAAAGGATGAAAATAGAAGGTTACAGTAGTTATTCCAACCTTTTTGGTGAATTGCCTGTGTGGGTACCGGATTGAGTTGGCTGCCAGATCGACTCGGCGTCCTAGATGCGCAATAATGACGCACTTCCTGTAAACGCTGTCTTTTAAATGCGCACGCGCGTTTCATTCATTCCCATGTTATTCTCAAGTATTAATGATCTCCTTTTTTTTTCTAATATATGAATAATAATCTAATGTACAAATTATTGTTGCCTATACTTGGGTAATATATAAAAGGAGAATCGGTTAACTCCATTCACTGAACGGGGCGATCCACTTTATTTCCAGTGCTCCCAACACAGAGTCAAAACAGCGACCCACAAGTAGACACTTCCGTTCTCCTCCTTCAAAATAAGAGTCCCTAACAGGAACTAGGTTACATATGCATTCTTCAGTGCTTTTAGATGTGTTTCCAATGGCTTTGTTTGTGCAAAAGAACGGGCTGCGTTCAATGAAATCAAAACCAAAACGGATTGAGCCTTCATTTTATGTCCATGATTGAGCCCCGTTGATAAACAACCCTTCCGGGTTTTGTCCGTTGGCTTGTGTCGATACGTCAAGTGTCGATACGTCATCTGTAAGCACAGGACCCCGAGTCGATCTGGCAGCCGAGTCAATCTGGTACCCACACCGGTACGTCCTAGTCGTGAGGTGTAAATCTCCCAGCTTTCTTGCGGTATTTCACAGAAGAACGTCCTTTTGGTCGGCCCCACTCGCTATTCTGAAAGTAGAGCGAGTTCAGTGAGGCTTACCCTACGACTCGACAACAAAAATGGCTGCGCCCTAAAAGAGATTTATTTTCTTTGTATTTGTACCACGTTGGTCATTTTAGAGTAGATTTTAAATGCTCTTTCACACTTGATTACATTGCTACTTTATTCCAGTCACCAATTTATGCATTGCACGGTCTTGTGCGTGCAACACAATATAAAAATGTGTTGTTTGTTTGCAAAATCCCATGAATGTACATGTAATTCCATCCAGCTCATTGGTGTGTATCGCCAATTTATAGAAAAAACAGACCCGGCATCTAATTGAGACCGGCGTTTATTTGTCTAAACGTGTAGCCACACCTGGCCAGCAAAAGGGACTCGGCGTCTAATTGGGACTCAGCTTTTAATTGAAGTTTTACGGTAGTTATTTAGCTATAAAATGATAGGTCACATCTTACAAGTAATGACCGCTACACAAAACACTACTTTCAATGTTGTCATTTGGCTATACTGCCAATACACAACTTTGTCTTGTAACCTGCTATCTTGAAGTGGGTTTCACATTCTTGTGACTGATCAGCGCCAAGGCTCACAACTTACGAAAACACACGAGAGAAGTGACGCTTCCAAAAATGGATTTCCGCAAGAAGCTAGGGATCCAAGTGTCCACCTGTCATGAAGAAGGTCCTGAAGTTTAACTTGTTCGACATCCCTTCAGGCCTTCTCACTAGACGATCATCGCTCACAGGAGTCCGCTATGATATTCTTCTGTGCTGTGGATTTGACAGCGACTTCAAAAACACTTGTTGGGGACTGAAAAATCTGGCTAATATCGTGTAGTGTGAACTCGGCATAAGACTGCAAATATGATTAAAAACACATGTTACCTTGACATCACTGTGGCCCAACTGCAAAGATGGTGCCCAGTCAGGGATGTTCTCAAACATTTCATATGATGGCTTACCTATAAACAGAATAATTTGGTTAAGAAAAACATCAATTTAAACAATGCCGTAAACTGGCACCTTTCATGATCACACACTGTAGAGCATACATGCAACCTTCAAAACGTTGGGGTCCCCTGCTCCAAGATCATTAGGAGTGCATGGAAATCAGGCTTGGGCAAAATTCAGAGTTTTATAATTTGCCTCAATTCGATTCAGGAATTGGAATTGAATTGGCTCCGCTCTCACAGGACGTTGAATTTGAAATATAGGAAGTGGAATTAAATTCATGGCAATTCAATGAAAGTCCACACAGTCACACACAGAAAGAAAGTGTTGAATATTATATATATTCAGAGTTAGGAAGGTTACTTGGGAAATGTAATTGACTGCTATAAATTTGCCATTATCAATGTCATTTGTTTTACTGTATTTTTTCCGATTACTTTATAAATGCAATGTAATTTGTTCACTTGATTAGTTTGATCTATTTAATAACAATACAAATGCATTGCGTAAGGGATAATCACCTCAAGGCAGGGCAATAAACAGTTTGATAAGCCGGGCATACCAAACTGTTAATTGCCCTGCCTTGAGGTGATTATCCCTTTTATTCTACTTCTTGCTTGCCAACATAATAAAACAATTCAATTCAAATATGCTTTTTCTTATTCGTATTGCATGCTTTTAAATGTATACTGTTTGAGTTCATCTCCCTCAAAAAGTAGTCCCCTTTAATTACGATTGATCAAACAATGTTTTGTACACCTCAAAGGGCATTATCCCGCTTATACCATGGTCACTTGCCGAAAAAAAAATTAAGACCATTCATTTATGTTTTCATTCGTTTTTAAAATCCAAATATAACGTTTTTCACAAGCCATAGTTTCCCTGGCAATGGGAACCCTCTCGTAAGGTTCTTATGCAACGGAAACGTTGTTCACTCCTTCAGTAAATAGGACGGACCTTAGATATGACATGGCAACGGGAGGCATGCTAGTCCGCTCAGCTATGAGCCAGAGAGCTAACGTTATGCATTGTACATAATTACAATTCGAAATTCGTCCCAGCCTTTATACCACAGATACAAAAGGGTCTATAGCATATAACCACGTTTTTTGATTACAGTTTAATGCATTTTTCACAATTTCTCAGCTCTTGTTTTGAAGGCTGAACAGACAATTTGACTGGAACTACTTAGCAGGTTTCCAAATACCAGGGATTAATGGACACCCTGCAGCCAATCAGAATAGAGTATTCCAAAAAATACAAGCGGTGTATTGATCTACGATTTGATTTTTTTTTAGAATTTGATTTGTCAGCAGCAAGTACAACCGACAAGTCAGCGGGCAACCTGCTGGGTTAATGTCCTCCTCCCAGCCAATCACAATGAAGCATTCTTAAACGAAGTAGAATAAGTAAAATAAGGGATTAGGAATAAATGTAACTAGTCACTCCCCAACCCTGCACAAATTTTGCATACATTTGCAACCCTGCATACATTTTTTTCCAAAATGTATAATATATAATATATAACAACTTCTTTACAAAAATACCCCCTCTATGCTGATTAATTAGTTTTGCCCCAATAATAATATAATTTCAAAGTCATTTAATTACACAAACTCATGGTAAATGCACCTTTCTGGTCTGTAAATCTTTCCTGCAACACTAAAAATTGGTGCAGAGGAAGCAGGCAAGGCAAGATATTTACATGGAAGTTGAGCTATGACAGGGAAACGACTTTGGTTTTCTCTCCAATAGACTAAAGGATCAGTATCCTCTGAAAGACAAGGGGTACTCAAATACACAAGGACCTCATGTGAGGCTGTGTCAGCTGGCAAGACAGACTATTGACTTTCCATACAGCAAAAGAGTCTTGGCCGTTTCTTTTGTTGAGCACTACCATTCTCAGTTGCTTTCCCTTTTGGGGAGGCAGACTCAACCTTTGCAGTGAGGATATTTTTTTGTCATTGTATGCTCCTCATCTATACACTCTATACAAGTGTGGCTGCCACCTAGAAGCATTCCATGTCTTCGAACTTCATTCGACGATTCTCAAGTGAGGATTGTAGTTGACACAACCTTTTTATTACACGTCATCTTCATTTTTTTCATAGCATGCCGAAGGCCCCTGACACAAGGGATGACTAGGCTAGAGGTTACCCCTTTATCAGCCTGACATTTGTCTGTAGCCTCTTCAAAGGGTTCCAATACCTATATTTTCAGCTCATAGGATGTCAGCTGGATGGGGCAGTGGAGCTCAGCAAATACCTCACTCAGAACATAGAGAACGGATCTCAGTAACTTTAACTGGCTATTCTAGTGGGTGGCATTTGCAGGCTGAAGTTTGTGTCCTCCCTCTGGGATGTCAGTAGCAAGTGTGGACTTGTGACAGAAAGAAACAAGTTTTTGGACCTTGCCCAGTCGATTTTTTATGGAGCCAGCCTCATTCATGGCATCTCGAACAACAGGCTACAGGCTGTGTACAAAGCATGGGCTTTTCTCTGGTGGGAAGTATGCCATCTCCTATTCGACATCCAGTATCTCAAAATCCGAAGTGTTGTCGTCCTCCTCCTCCTCTTCACTGCCAACATGTATTGTTGGGAAGAGGGTGAATGCCTTTATCATGTTGGAGGCATTATCTGTCAAAATAAATTAGATTTTTTCCTGAATGATGTAATTTTCAAGAACATCATCATATATTTTGGAAATGTTTTCAGCCATATGCCTCACTTTAAAACGCTGGCAGCTCAGTACTACACTCTGCATCACAAAATCTACTATGAAATGACCAGTCATTCCAAAAAATGACCTTGTTGATCGGTTTGACCATAGACCAACTCAGTGACCAGTGAACTGACCATAGACTATGCTCAGTTTTTTTCCATCAGTTGAATCAGATACATTTTTATAATAGCTGAGCGCTTAGGGATACGGTCCTGGCTGAGAGCTCTCCTAGAGGGCATTGTGAAGGAGGGTTGGGCCAAATGCAGTGAGTTTATGAAATCCTTATTGTCAACAGTGAAGAGAGGGAGGAGACCATTTGAAATGTATGATCAGTGATCAGTGTATGATGTATGATCAGTGATCGACCACTTGCTAGAACCTGGTGTTTTTGAAGGATGACCATGCTGTTGTTGAATTCTCTGACCGCTGGTTTCAGAGAATAACTCAGGATGTTTCTTCTGTGTGGAAAAAGATTAAATTAATATTCCCTCAATGTAGATGAAGAGAACAATGATTTATATGAATTCCACAATTGACACAATTGTTTTCTTGATTTATAAAAACTGTTAAGTATGCTTGCATGCTTTGAAACACATATAATATCCAGCACCAAAGGTACTAAAGTACCTTACATAATGTAATCATATTTAGCTAGAACATCTAGTTAGAACATTAATTTTAATGTTACTGCTGTGAATTTGAGTTAAAAGTTGTGTTTAAGCCCGGTATGCCAGGCTTTTGTGTTGTCCTTTAGTAATGCATCAGGTAGAGTAATGAGATACTATAGAGCAGTGGTTCTCAAACTATGGTACGCTAACGCTATGCGCTATCAAGTGGTACACAGAGGAATTAGAAAAAAAAAATCGTCAGATTAAAAACAATAGGCTACTATCAAAATACTAGTACCAATGCAGTGGAGGCTTCTCCAGTGAGGAGAGGGAGGAAGATCCTCCATAACATTGTTGAGAAAAAAAAAAAGTAGATTGCCCAGACTAATGAATTAATGCCCTTAAATATGACTACCTTAATGCCTTTGTATATGTAATGTGCGGTTCCCTGGGTAAAGGTACATGAGCACCCCCTATCGCCTATTGACAATTACTTCAGGCAGGGAGTTCCTCCCTCAACCTCCATTGACTCTCATTCATTTCCTCGAAAGTGTTGGCGGCCGGTGTATAACATGGGGTTCAATGGGAGAGAGGAGGAAAGTCCTCCTCTGAGTGGGTGTGACTAGCTCGGGATCTGGATCCCGCCTACGTCTGTTCATAGTGCATGGCTGCACTGTAAACCAATAAGCAGCCTGTGGCCGGGCTGCGGAGCCCGCGGCTTCTTTTTTTTAAATTTAGTTTTACAAATCAAAAGTAGGCCTGATTTGACTAATTGGTTTTGCATCCTTTCCTTCTGCCCTTGTAGTCCAAGACAGTGGATTTTTATCAATTCACATAATTATCTCTCCCTGCTACTTTGTAGTTCCCCAAAACACCCTGAAACAACATGAGTCTCACATACTTATGCCACCATACGCCACTAACAGTGCAAGAAGGGCAATGGCAACCAAGCACGCAGTTCTTCCTCCCTCACTTTAAAAACCAACAGCCGCCACTGTAAGAATGGAAATACATTTACCATGAGATTGTGTTCTCACTTGCTGTGTGTGTATTTGTATGTGTTTCCGTGTCTCTATACTAGTGTTACCACTTTGTACAGCTGACAACAGCTAACAATAAATAATATTATTTTTGAGAATAAATGTGCCTCCTGCATGAGATGTGCGTAGCTGAATAGGGCCGCAGGCCTACGCTACTGTATGTTGTTATATTTTATAACATCTGTCATGTTATTCAAGGTACTTAATTGTGCAGCATCTACAGTAGCTGCTATCGTTGCTTTACACGGGGAATGGGTTAGCCTAGCGATTGTAATACTTGCACTTGGTTCTATGAACATCTTTACTGTACCGACAGCGATATATTGTTTCACTTCTTATGACAAATGTACTTATTGTAACAAATGCACTTATTGTAAGTCGCTTTGGATAAAAGCGTCTGCTAAATGCCCTAAATGTAAATGTAAATGATAATGGTGGTACTTGGGGAGACAAATATTTTCTGAGGTGGTACGCGGTATAAAAAGTTTGAGAACCACTGCTATAGAGAATAAGAAGTATCCTAAGGTAATTCATCACATTTTTATTAATTTGGGATTGTGCAATACACTTTCTTGAGTGGTGACCCCTGCACTGATTATATCAAATCATATCAATAGCATAATACCGTCAAGAGATGGATTTCAAAATAAAAGTTGGACAGGGCAATAACTTACCTGTAGATGCCTTTTGAAATTTGAACTAGCCTTGATGGAGCCACAGACTGCAGTACTGCAGTGCTTGCATACAGCTCTGTGGTTTCCTGGCTTTGTACTTAGAATTGGTTCATTAAAATGAACTAGTGAAGATGACTGTTTAGGCTTACTATAATTGTCCATATTGCTGTTATTACACTTGTCGGTTTGTCAAGTATATTGAAATGAACGTACTGTATGTAATCAGTTGTAAGAGTTTCAAACATAGCTTTCAAACAAATGACCACCATTTTGAATTGGTTAAAGTAAAGCAAGATGGGAAATTGAGTCTTTTTTAATGGAATATGCTTTGTTATATACTGTAAAGCTTCATTGTTAAATCACTGCACTTAAATTAAGTATATGAATATAAATTCTACTTCCTTTAATTCAAATTTGAATTGTAATTCTATATCCTGTTTCTGATTTCAATTCAAATTCAAGAATTGAAATTGGAATTTCGGAGTCATTCTATATTCAATTCTGAATTTTGCCCAAGCCTGACCCTTATCACTTTTTTTTTGCCTGACTGATATATCGGCTGATGCTGGCCGATTTTATCCGCCTATCACAGATAGATCGGTATCAGCGTTTATGATTGCCGGTATGAAATGGTGTTGATTTATGAATGTAATTAGGCCTACCTCTTTATGAATCCTCTACCGTCGTGGTCAAACCTGTGAATGCTTTAACTGACATGAGATTGCAATGGATTTCCTATAATATAATTTTCTGATGATTAATGCGCACCTTGATCCACCTTGATCCATAACATAATTCTAAGTAAATTATGGATTTGTTACGCACACAAAACTACAAGCCGAGAGGCTTGTAGTTTTTATTTAAACAGAGGTTCTTTCTTTCCCTTTTAAAAATCCAAACGGGTTCACAGACATTCTTGGTCGGGTTAGTGTTAAGGGTTCTTACCAGTACAATGATCAGCACCAGGCTCCATTTCACAATCATTTGGAGCGAAGGAAGTGGGTGTGGACTGATGTCCATTGTCTGGACATCTGCGGGGGGTTTTATCCCTTTGTCTTTTTCTTTTATATCTTTAACACACAGAAGAGAGCAATCATTAAGTACAAAGAAAGCAGTTAACCACAAGTTTATTACATCCTTAATTCAAGTCTACAAATCCCATATCATGCCTCAATGAGCTTTATGAAGAGAGCAATCATTAAGTACAAAGAAAGCAGTTAACCACAAGTTTATTACATCCTTAATGCAAGTCTACAAATCCCATATCATGTCTCAATGAGCTTTATGAGATAATTTAGAAATAACAGAAACAATATGGCCTGACAGATAACCCTTATATTAAATACATGTAACACTACTGAAATTGGTTTGAGGGGTGAGGTAGGATTTCCCCTACCTAAGCAAACATTGGAATTCTTCGAACATTCTGCACACACAACAAATCAAATAACTGCAGTAAATGATATGTGCTGGGTGCTTTGATTTATGTTGGGTTAATGGATTTATGAATAGAATTGGGAATGTTTATTTTGTTGTATGGAGGGTAAAAGGTGCCCTTAAGACTAACTCTGAATAACCTTAAGAATTGTGAACAACCTTAAGAATCTGTTAATTGAACGCCTATTTTCTTTTACTTAATTGTGGAATTTTCCCTGATTAAGTTATTTTTGTTTTTTGCTATTTGTTAAAGTGAACTTTGAAATACAACACCGGTTACCAACATTCTGTGTCGTGTTTCATTAATTCTCCACCAGCTCCAAGATTCTAACCTACATTAGCAGGGTACACATTAATTTGTTGCATCTTGGTTTTTTGATAAATTATTATTTATAAATATATATTTTTAAAGAAAAACTTGTATCCTGAAGGTTACATATAGTTACATTAAATCACTCAACAGTTCTTTGCACTCCCAATCATTCTTAGTCGAGTCGTGCTTGTTGATCAGTCAACAAATCACACGGAAGCATAGGCGTCAACTCCGCTGGGGAGTGGGATGAGTACCTTCCAGTTTTCCTCAAGATTCATTTTGTACCCACCACTTGAAGAAAAAAAACCTTGAGTTGTAGTAGATGATAATGGATTATTACACAGCTCTTCTCAATGCTCCAGACTGCTCCATTAACTTGCATGGGCCTTCCCAACCGTCAGATGTCAATTGTTTTTGTATAATTGACCGTTGCTAAGCATATTTGGCCGCTGTCAAGGAAAGTGGATTTTTTTACCTCTGATTCACGTCTTCCGTATCACTCTGCATGTAGTCCGGTAACTTATCAACCCCAGTGTATTTGGTTGCTAAGCGATGTCAACGTCTTTGGCGAACTATTTCTCTGCTGATCCAACACTACTTAACAAATAAATTGTAAAAAGACACTCGAGTAATTTTTTAGTTTTGGCAAGTAGCTGTGTAATAAGCGGGATAATGCATAGAACGCCAGTCGGCAAGACCCCTCCGCTTTGCGTCGGTGTCCTGTTCCTGTCGGGGCCTATTTTCCCGATAATGACCGGCATTCTATGCATTATCCCAGCCTGGCTTGGACAATGAATGAGGTATTTATACCAATACTGTTTGGCTGGGATGCAATGATGAGGCATCAGACAATCATGTCATTTTTAGCCTGAATACATAGGTAAAAAGCACCAGAGCAGGTTGCTAGTACCATGGACAGTATCAGAGCGATAACCTGTTGAACTAAATGGATGTGGTTAGCTACACCACAGGATGCATCTGCAGACCTGCCACAAAAATAAAGGTAAGACGCGATATTTATTGCTTAAGATTTGCTGGTGCTGTGGCGAGGTCTTGTGTTTTTTGCACTCAAGTGGTCGGCTGTTTTAACTCTTGCACTTGATGTTAGCAATAGCCACCAAGTAATCTAATTTATCCATGGTTTGCGTCGCAGTGTTGGGTATAGTGGAGATGACGAGAGTGGAATCAGTCTCTTGTTGACAGTGACTTTTGGTGATTCTTGCTTATTCTGGAATAATTTTTTCACCTTGACGACTTTTGTAGTGCTGTGTGTAGCCACACGTTTGCCCCTTCTGAACTCAAACACGTAGTTAATTTCCTTTCCTAGCTCTTTTTTTTATGTTGGTAGCTTAGTCATGTCATGTTGTCAACATTGGGTAAATGGAGGAGAATATAGTGGGTCATATGTCCAATGCTTTTTGGAAACGCTTTCTTCATAAAACGTGCCAGACTGTTTTTTGTATACATTTTATTAGAAATTAGCTACGCCGTCTTTCAGAACCTTTCATTACCTGCACTAAAGAGAGTGCATCCTCATGCACTTCGGAAAATGCACTTCCGAATGTGTTTATGTCCCCAGCACAACGGCGTAACCACGCATTCTTTGGGGGGGTCGTGTCCCCCCCAATGTTGAGAAAATACTAACCTGTCCCCCCCAATATACAGCAGGATAAAATGTAAAATATATGACATGTTCTCTTTTTATGAACCCTGTCAATGGATCGGTCTCTTGTTATGTCTTATTTATTTTCAATTTATTTCCGTTTGTTAAGAATCCCCCCTCCTAATTGTACACTTGTGCGATTTAGTTTGAAACCACCTCGCGACTTTCTGCGTTGTCATGGTTACCCCACACTCTTTCTTCAGTGAGAGCCAAGAAAGTAAAGAGTAATGGAGGATTTGAGGTTACCGGTACGTAAAAAGCAGAAGAAACTGGACCAACAGCCAAGCATACGGAGTTTTTTTCAGACAGTAAGTAACTTGATACCGAGCTTTGAGTAAGCAAATAAAACGAGTAGCCTCGTAAAAGCAGAATATTAAATATAGCTCATGAAGGTCAGTCGCTGTTCTTTTGATAAAATGACATGGTTACGATGCAGGCAGCACAGAGAGAGAAGGAGAGAGACAGCCTAGACAGGCATGCTGAAAGCAGTGGCCAGACAGGGACGTGCTCTGAACATGCAGGTGATCAGGTGAGTCATTTGAATGTAAGTAACGTTATTTAACGTGTTGGAGAGGAGGTAACGGACAATTTAAGGTTACTTAAAAAGCGGATAAAACTGGACCAGCAGCCGAGCGTACACGTTTTTTTTTTCTCCAGACAATTAGTAGCTTGATACCGAGCTAAATGTGTGAGTAAATAAAACGAGTAGCCTAATTAAAATATGAGTCGCTGTTTTTTCTGATAAAATGACGTGGGGTCACAATGCAGGCACCACAGAGAGACAGGGAGAGAGACAGGCATGCTGAAAGCAGTGGCCAGACAGGGACATGCTCTGGACATTAGGGCTTTGACTTCGAACTTCGTGATTCGAATATAATTCGAATATCAAAAAAATAAATCAAAATTCGAACGAATATTAGGCAGCCCTTAATATTCGAACCTTTTATGGGCAGGCCAAGAGGGAGAGACGTCGGAGAACCCGATGCAGTCTATTCATAATATTGTAACGACCACGGAAGAGGCAGTGAATGAAGTATTGATTAGACAGGGATTTATTAGAAACATAATAAACCGTTGGAACACGCAAGAGGCGTTCTACGCATAGCTGTAGAAGACCATTCTAGGCGTTCTACGCATAGCTGTAGACCGTCAAGTAGTAGACATAGACACTGAACATAAATAGTATGTACTAAGTATTCGGATTCAGCCCAGGTATTACTGAAGGCATTTAATGGTCAAAATATTATTAATAAATATTCGAATATATTCGAATATTAATATTAATAAACAAACGAAATTCGAATATGATTTTTGGGCAAAAGTCAAAGCCCTACTGGACATGCAGGTGATAAGGTGAGAATTTTGAATGTGAGACTAGACAGCCTTACAACATTGTTTATAAACTGGGCCTACATGTCAGCAATACATAAAAGTAGCCTACTTCTAATACAAGCAGAGTATATAGACCAAAATGATCACGAAGGTCAGCCACTGTTCTTCTGATAACATAATGACATGTGGTCACAATGCAGGCAGCACAGACAGACAGGGAGGCAGAGAGGCAGGCTGAAAGCAGTGGCCAGACAGGGGTATGCTCTGGACATGCAGATGATCAGGTGAGGAATGAATGTGAAATATAATGCAATTTAGTATTGCACAAAGACAGTCATTTTAAGTATGAAGCTAAGTAAGGCATTACAGGTACCTGCATCTTGTGTATGATAAGTGAAAATATACAGGTAATTCCAACGCTACACGTTATATTTCAGGAGACTGACAGGGAAAGAGAGACAGAGCCAGGCAGAGGAGGCAGTGGTTTAGATCAGCATAAGGAGGAGCTTGGTACCTGCCCACACCAGCCCAATACCCGCTTTATCGAAACTCAGTCCCTGAAAAATAAAACGCTCAAATTTCAGGACAGTTGGTTTAGGCAGTACAAATGGCTTCACTACAGTCCCTCACTGAAAGGTGTGCTTTGTTTTTATTGTTCCAAATATTTTGGAGAACAGAAATCCGCTTTAGCCAGTAAGGCTGATGGTGCTTTTATCAACACTGGTTTCAGTAATTGGAAAAAAGCTCTCCAAAGGTTCTCTGAACATGAAGACAGCGATTGCCATTCAGCAGCGGTGACAACATATTTGCACCAAAAACAGCCTGTCAGTACTCAACTTTCCTCTCAGTTGCAAAAGCAGCAGCAGGTGGCCAGGAATAGTTTCTTGAAGATTGTGGGGGGGGTGATGTGCTTGGCCAGACAGGGCAATGCTTTAAGGGGGCATGACAACAAAGAGGGCAACTTCCACCAGTTAATTAAGTACAAGGCAGAGGGTGATGAAGAACTTTCAAGCTGGCTTCAGCGGCACAACAATTTCACCAGCCCCAAAATTCAGAATGAGGTCCTTCAAATTGTCAGCAACACAATTGTACGCGAAATAACACAGGAAATCCACTCATTGCCAGTGGTTCAGTTTTCCCTTATAATTGATGGGACACAGGATGCAGCAGGAGTTGAGCAAGAGTCCTTCTGTCTGCGCTTTGTTGACAAAAACTTGCAGCCCAGAGAGGAATTCATAGGCCTGTATCAGGTCACATCCACAACTGGAGAAAACATAGCTAGTGTAGCTAAAGATGTTTTGATTCGCCTAAATCTCCCACTTTCACAGCTACGAGGTCAAACCTACGATGGGGCAGCCAATATGTCTGGCAGGATGCAAGGTGTGCAGGCTCATATCAAGAAAGAGCAGCCTCTTGCAGTATATGTTCATTGTGGGCCACACTGTGTCAATTTGATCACCCAAGCTGCCTGTGTATCCGCCCCCGTTATAAGAGATGCAATGCAGTTAGTGCATGAGTTGGGCGTTTTATTCAATCAGTCTGGGAAGTTCAAGGCTATCTTCACAGCTGTAGCAAAGTCAGATCGAACAGCTACGCATACATCTTTGAAGCCTCTCTGCCCCACCAGATGGACAGTCCGAACGCCAGCCATGCGCTCTGTCCTCTCACAATATGAATCTGTGCTCACAGCCACAGAAGAGATGTCTCAATCCACCACGATGGAAATGTCTGCAAGAGCCAGTGGCCTTCACAAAAGCTTTTTGAGGGGCAATACCATTCTCGGCATCATTCTGGCAGAAGATGTCATGGCTGTCATGGAGGAGCTGAACATTTCTCTGCAGCAGAGAAGCCAAACTACATCAGGGATGCTGGCTGCTGTAGACCATGTGAAAAGAGGCCTCCAGGCCAAAAGATCTGAAGTGCACTTTGACTGGCTGTACTCCAGAGGTTCTCAGATTGTCACATCTCTTAATCTGCAGCCAATCAAGATGCCTCATGTGCGGCAGCCTCCGAAGCGCTTCACTGGTCCAGCCACATCACATTCTCACTCCACTGCCCAAGCGTACTACAGAATGCAGTACTACAATACCTTGGACACTGCTGTGGTGCAATGCAATGAGCGCTTCAGCCAGGACGGGCTTCAAAGACTGCAAAAATTAGAGGATGTACTCATCTCTGGGAACATTGATGCAGTTGTGGATGAATACCCAGAGTTGGATGCCATGGCTTTAGAAGTGCAGCTGAAAATGTTCCAGGCCAACTACACTTGTACAACTTCCTCAGAGGTAGCAGACACTTTCCGGGAAATGGTGCCAGAGGTGCGACATCTTTTCAAGCAAGTCGAGATCCTTTTGAGACTGCTGATGGTTGTTCCTGCCTCCTCAGCAGAGGCAGAGCGAAGTTTCAGCGCATTGAGACGGCTGAAGACATGGCTGAGAACCATGATGACGCAGACCCGGCTGAACAACGTTGCCATTTGCCATGTTCATCAGGAAAAGTTGGATGCTTTGGACAGGAAACAGATCTGTCAGAGCTTAGTTGAGCTTAATAATGAACGCCTCCAGGTTTTTGGGTCATTTATTTAGTTAATACTTTTCCATCTCAGTCCTATGCTGCCTTTCCTTTGGCTGTAGCACTTTTACACCTACATAGACATCCCATGTTCATTTCTCTTCTGTGTTCCAGTCAATGTAAATAATTTTCAGTGTAAATAATCAGACTTGCTTTTTATAGTAAAAATCAAGATTTTAAGTTTCATGCTTTGTGCAAGTCCCTGGAATTAAAAGTCCTCAGCAAATTTTTTTGTTAAAGTCTGTACATCACAAAAGTACATCAGTAGTTGTCCTAATTAAAATAACATTAAAAAAACATGCTTTGGGTTTGTGGTATTTTTCCATTGGAAGCTATCCTTTTTGCTACAGTACTACTGGAAGAGCATAATTGTAATTGGTAGGTGTGTTTAAGGTCAGTAAGCAACTAACCAAAACAAAGTGTGTGTGTGTATGTGTGTGTGTGTGTGTGGGGGGGGGGGGGGGGGGCGGGGCAGACATTACATGATTACACTATTCCTTTAGATGTGAATTCAAATGGTCAATGTAGTCCTCGAAACTATGTTCTAAATGTCCACATTTTCATATATAAATATAGAATTGTAGGCAATGCACTTAACAAATAATAATAAAAAATTGGACCCCCCCAATGTCTAAACCATGGTTACGCCCTTGCCCCAGCACATTTCAAACCAAACTGACGCCCACGCATGGAAGTGATCATATTTACCGCCCGTCTTTGCCAGACTGGGTTGAGTAGGGGAAGATCGACGGGACAAAGTCAGGACTGTTGAAGTCGTCAGATGCCTTTCCTGTACAAATAAAGTGTATTCAAGTGACTAACGGTAATTATAAAACGTCATGGTTGGCTAGATGTCACTGGCCTAGCATGTGGTAGCCTACATCATTTAGAAACCGTTACATTTACAAAAGTTTAGCAACGCAATTTAGCAACACTGAACCAAGTTATATTAACTCTCATGATAGTTCTAATCCAATTTGAACGATTACTCTATTGTTTACAATAGTTCATTATTAACATTGTTATATATGTGTAGGACTCAATAATTATGTTTATTATAGAACCAACGGTACTGATTAACTTGATAGCTAAGGCTTACCTGATATGAAGTGATCGCTGCAGATTGTTGCATTTTTAATAATCTGCTCGTTCCAATCGCTTCTTCTGATAGCTTGTAACCAAAGACGTCTCCTGTTTGCCTTAAATGGGGTGCGAGTTGATGGTATCCTGTAGAACTTCCGCGTTTTGTTATTCCTATTAAAACGGTTTTTGCAACCAACAGCACAACAAGACATGATTGCGGGCGGCTCTTGTCGCTCTCGTCTCTTTCTGCAAACGACATGCGCTGTAGGGCGGGGAGTGACGTAGACTGATAATCCCTCTATACATATCAATTATATTCAATATTTATAATATTGATATAATTAATAGTATTATAACAGTATTATAATATGAATATTAATTAATGATTCATATCTATACCATATTTCACAAACCAAAAACAACTTCATATTGTTCTAGGTAGGAGGTCCAATGGTCCCACCCAAATTATGTCGTTTCCGTTTTGTTAAAACCGTGGCAATTTAGTTAGTTTGCGTTTAGTATTTTATAAATATATGATACATATACATGGTTCAGTAACATGTTGTATATACTGGTCGTTCGTTTTTCCGATTTAAAGTAATATAATAAAGTACCGAAACAAACGAAACAAAAACAACACGGACCTCTGATGGAGCGGCACCAGGAAGCAGGATGGGAACGCAAACTCGAGTGGATTGTTGCTGATATATTTTCAGTCTGCAAACCGGGTCAGCCTTATGGTGTGGATTAAAATCTTTGATATTTTACTGATGAATGAACACGATGGCTGTTAGAGCAGTTGGCGTCGGAGGAATGGCATCCTTGTCTCGGTTTAAAGGTGCACTGGTCGGAGCTGTGTTGGGGGACTGTGTTGGCGGCGAGTTTGAGGGAGCGGAGGAGGTACCCATGGAAAACGTCTTGAGGCATTTGAATGGTCTGGACGATGAGACTAAAGGAGATGGTGAGATCCAAAATATATACAATTCTGTTTGAGGGTTGATTGTCACCAAGTGGAAAGGATAACATCATGTGTGTCATTGAGAATTACTTTTTCCTATTGGGCCCTTTTGCTTGTAGTCCCAAATATTTGCCCTAACATCTGTGTTCATTATTCAATGGAGTCTAAAATACTATTACTTTGTTTGATATACGTGGTTAATTGTGTCTGTGTGTCTGTGTGTGTGTGTGTGTGTGTGTGTGTGTGTGTGTGTGTGTGTGTGTGTTTGTGTGTGTGTCAGGTACCCTTGAGTACAGTGATGATACTGCAATGGCCCGGTGTGTCGTCCAATCTTTGCTAACCAGGGCTGGCTTTGATGAACAGGACATGGCTCGCAGGTGATTTATGCAGTAATTCCACACAATTGCAACAAATGCCAATTGTATTGCCTTTATTATCAATGCTGTGCAGCCCAGTTCCAAGTTTTTGTGAATGGGATCTCCCAAATATAACAGATTTACTAGAAAGGCTACTTCTCAGTTTTCAATTTAAATGTGGGCACCTAAATGTGATGCATTTCTACAAACATACCACCTGATTGTAACTGTGCTCCCACTTTTTGCAGGTTTGCTAAGGAGTACAGCCTGGCTCCAGGTCGGGGCTACGGATCTGGGGTAATCCAGGTGTTAAAAAAGCTGTCTTCCTCGCAGCTGAGCGACGTCTACCAGCCCGCCAGGGACCAGTTCAATGGCCGCGGCTCCTTTGGGAATGGTGGGGCAATGAGAGTGGCTCCTTTTGCACTGGCTTTCCCAGACCTCTCCGACGTTAAGAAGGTATGCCTGCCATGTAACCCCCGTGGCACCACGGAAAATGCTGCATCGAGGCACAAAGCCATCAGAGTGATGGAAGTCGGACATTTAAATTAAGTCAAAGTAGCTTGTGCTCACTCAAATGTGAAATAAAGTACTTAACTATAATTTATTTATTTACTTACTAAAATCGTCTCTGTCCCTGTGCTTTACAGTATAGCCGCTCCGGAGCCATGCTGACACACTCCTGTTCACTGGGCTATAATGGCGCGGTCCTGCAGGCCCTGGCCGTCCACCTGTCCCTGCAGGGGGCGCTAGAGCTGCCGGCTCAGTTCTTGGATAAGCTCATCAGCGAGATGGAGGAAGTGGAGGACGAGGAGGCCTCGCGCAACGACGCCAGGGCGTGAGTGTCACTGCACTACCACAGTGTGAAGCTGATGTCGATGCTTGTATCAGAGACAAGCGGCCTCCTTAGTGCTAACACGTGTTGGACTCTGGTTATTATTAACATTGGGGTTGTTGTTACGAATGGGGATGTTCGTTCACTACGAAGCAACAGCATCTGAAAAAAAGATAGATGGCAACAATTTCCTTCTATGGACTTCATATCAAAAAATGAACGTATGTTTGGTTTGCATCGGATTGTCTCCTGGTTTATTTAGGTGTCACATCACTCTTCACCAAGGTTGCAACGATTGTGGGAACCCATTAAACCTTTTAAGTTCTGGTATGCTTGTTCTTACTCCAGGTTGAAAGAGGCGGAGAAGCCTTTTTGCGAGCGTCTTTATAGACTGAGAGACCTTATGGATAGGAGCAAGGTCAGCATAGAAGAGGTCATATGTGAACTGGGTAAGTGTTTTGAACAGCATTTGAACTACAAAATTAATAATTAAATGATCTGATACTGAAAGCCATATAAAACATGGAAATGTTTAAGTTGTGTATTTTTTGGGACTAGTTTCACTAATTGAACTTATTTTAAGGCAGTACCTGGAATAGGTCTGCAATAGGAACATTGTTATTGGCATGGCTGCAGTCCATTCGATGTCCTTCTCTCACCTTCTTTCCTTCCTTTCTGTCTTTCTCCGTTTCCCAGGTAATGGCATCGCAGCGCTCAACTCCGTGCCCACCGCCATCTTCTGCGTGCTCCACTGCCTGCAGCCGCGGGAGAGCCTGCCGCAGCACTACGGGGGCCTGGAGAGGACAATGGCCTACAGCCTGGCCCTGGGCGGCGACACGGACACCATAGCCTGCATGGCGGGCGCCATCGCCGGGGCCCACTACGGCATCGAGGTCATCCCCGAAGCCTGGATGAAGTGCTGCGAGGGGGCCAAGGAGGCTGAGGTGACGGCGCAGCGGCTGCACGCACTCTACCACCAGCGGGCCCAAGGGGGCGCCAGCGGGCCAGGCAGGAGAGGAGGCCTGGATGGCGAAGCACCAGCGACCGGGGACGAACCGCTCTGAGGCCCACCAGAGGAGCGGGGAGCGACGCCCGCGGACTAGCACAAAGAGACACGACAAGGGGGCCGAGGGATGGGCGAAGGTCACTTACACAAACAAGTGTTTCTTCTTTTTTTATATGCCCAGCTTAACGATTTCCTCATGGTTTAGTGCACATAACCCGGTTGATATGAGAAAATTATTTAACTGAATTTAATAATTGTTAAACGGTTGCTTCTTGCTTTAAAAGCCTCATCCAGAATTTCATGGCAACCAAAATGATCGGTTGGTTAAATTTTAAAAAAATTAAGAATTTGCAAGCCACACGTATATCTTATTCAAATAGGAAAAGTGTAGGGATCCGCACAGCTGGCTCTCCCAGGCAGAATTACAATTATCCTCCAGATAAATAATAATTATAGTGTGTACATACACTCCCACTGTTTACATAGCACACCTGTCTTTATCCTCTTTCCATCCTCCTTCTTGTGGTTCTGATGAACAATATTTTGGCATGTCAAAGTTGCACTATCAAGTATGAATCGACCATGACTTGTTTAATGGTGAACCTTTACGGTTGTCAGTGTTTCTTTTTATTGTTACATTTACTTCATTTGTGGGGTATAGTGCGATTCCACAACTTAAAATGTCTTTTTCCAACACTGTAATTTAAATCAATGTTCTATACTTTCTGTGTAATTCGTAACATCTCAAATAAACTTTTATGTACATTTCAGAACGGTAGCTGCCTAGTCATGGTGCCGCATCCCATTTAAATTTTTTACTGGTGTGGTTAGATCGAAACTGAGCTTTCTTCAATTACACTGGGTCCAGTTTCTATCAGTAATCAGATCTGTAGATTAAAAGCCTTGTAAGATCTTGTAAGTTCATATTCTGTTCCTCTTTGGAGATCAGTCTGGCTGTGACCATACTTGTAAACAAATTGCTGTCCAGCCAAGGTCAGACTGATACATTGCGAAACTCAAAAATGTACATCACCAGGTTCTCGGAAAATTGCCGCCTCATATCTTCTGGAAGAATTGCTTACGTGTTGGTTATTTAAAGAGAACTTATATTACCCTGGTCAATGTGTGACACAGTGATCTACATTGAATTCCTTACTCAAAGCTTTCATCTTTCACATTTCAAGTTTGGTATCATAAACAAAATAGTTTGTACAGAATTGTTTCTTTAATAAAAAGGTTGGTGTTTAAAATAACACAATAGAAGTATGATGTTGACGTTTGACATCAGTAAACAAATGGGTAACAAATTTACAAATTGAGCTTGAATACCCATTTCTAGTACAGGTCAATCACATGAAATAATTTTACATATAAGATAAGATATACTTTATTCATCTCAGCAGAGAAAAAAAAAATTATATAATATATATATATATAAACGTTTATAGAAGATTGTAAAAAACAAGAAATGCACTGGTAACCATATTCCTCATTTCATTTCATTCAAATCAATCGATTGTGAAGCCAGAGGTGCTCACTTTTTTCATTCTTTCTTCCCGTCATATTTAAGTGTAATAGTGCCTAGATATTTGAGTAGTGAGAGTGACACACAGTTACTGTGTTCTTATTGGTCCATTTGTGCCCTATACAGTGCACTTTTTAAGGAGCATCAGCATTTTGTAGTGCTGTCAAAAATCATTTTTCAATTTAGTACAGCACACTTATATCTGCACTATATCCCAGGATGCACAGTGGTTTTCACTGTCATCGGAATCATCCAATAGAGATGGCCGGCACATAGGATTAATTTATGCATATGAGTTTTCTCAGGGTGACATCTCACAAGTGTCTTCTTGATTATGCAACCATTACATGTCACGCCGACTGTGGTACAAAGTGCTATGGGAATGAGGTCACAGGTGAGCCGATTCAAACATAGCAAGTGTAAGATAAATAAAACAAAAAACAGTCCTTTCTATCTTTGCATCTTCAGAGGTTCTTGTCCGCAGGAGCGACCTCAAGGAAGAGTTGAAGGAACAGAGTTATCCTGGTCAATAGACCCGGGCAGAGTTTGTAATGGATGACTGGTATGTAAACTAAAATCCCACTTAAGATGAATAGAGTCACATAGAGATACTCAATTTGAGGATTGTCTATAATGGGTGCCAGCACCAGAAAGATGGCTGCGAGGAGGACCAGTATGGGGATTATGAAAGGAACCTGGGAAGAGAAAAGAGGAATGTATTTTCTACAATATCACTTGCATTTACACAATCGGAAATTGATGCATGCATTGACGTAGATTGTTTAAAGATGTGTTTTATCATTTGATCCACTGACATGTTTGGTATGAATATGAGATGCATATAAGGTGATATATATGAATTATGTTAACAACTTAAAAATACCCAATTGACAGATTAATTGCAATATCATCAAGATGGATCTTTGTACATCATTTAAGCCACTTTCTGTTATTTTACTGCTGAAACATTTTCATGGGATTTGTTGTAGGAATAACGAGTTTCGTTGAACCATGAGGTTTCATTTGAGTTTAAACCACCACCATACCGTGTATGGTCGAGGGAGTTCAGGTTTCTTGATCTTGAGGTAAAGGAGTCCCGAAATTGTGATTGCATAGAAAAACCAGGCAGTGAAACTGAAAAGAAAGACCGAATATTATTGGCCTTACATTTGTGTAAATAAGAAACCCTAAAATGCAACTGTAACCTTTAAAGAATAATAATTAAAGAATAATAATTAAATAAGGAACCAATCAATGTTTTTGGCTGTACTTTTTTTTAAGAATCACTAAATTTAGGCCTATGGGATCGACTACCTGAAGAAGTTGACGATGGACTGGAAGTCCCCTGGAATCAGCACAAGAAGAGAGATGACTGTAGTGAAAATCAGCGCGGGTGAGGGGGTCAGTCTGTGGACATGGGCCATGGCGAGAATATCTGGCTATGAAACAAAGGAAGAACCAAAACATAAGCAGTTTTTTACAGCTATTTAAACTGCCACTTAATAAACAACACATCATCATGTGTTGTTAAGTACTTAAGGGAACATTGGACATTGTTGTGTATAATTCCTTACTTGAAATCCCAAAACTGTCTTTAAATTGTGCGTTTTGTTTGTATGAAACATGTATTGACTGCCCTCTTGGCCAGGTCTCTCTTGAAAAATTGATTTTAATCTCAATGAGACTTTTACCTGGTTAAAAAAAAATCATCCTCAGCACCACCAACATCATAACCACAAACACCCCCTACCACCACCACCACCACCGTCATTATCATAAGCACCACTATCATCAGAAATCCTAATACAAGTTTGTCATGTAAAAATGAACTCAGCGATGTGGATGTAGGAACAGATGTCTACATGTGGTGGACGGTGCTCACCATGTGTCCTTCCCTCGCCGCCACGAAGCACACGCGGCCCCCGCTGAAGAAGGTCCCGTTGAGCGACCCGAACGCAGACAGCGCTGCCGCCACGGACATGATCCAGCCCCAGCTGCCCAGCACTTTATTACTGGGGACCACAAAGACCGCATTCAGTAAAGCCATTATGTTGACGGTCGTTCGCCCATTACTTCGGTGGATAACAGCGCTTTATAAATTTTGTGACATCACAAACTGGCCAAGCCTCTGTCTTACCCCCAGGTCACTGCCACCGCGCTGGAGGACATCAACTCGGCGGGAGTCATGACCATTAGGTAGCTCACGTTGACCAGAACGTACAACAACGTCACCATGGGGATGGCGATCAGGACAGCCCTGGGAAGATTCACCTGCAAGAGGTGAAAATAACATGTATCTGTTGTTGTGATGAATGTGACCGTTTTCTTCTTTCCCTTTTATTCCACGTAGGCCTATCATTTTTTTGGTGACTGTATGCTTTTGAAATTAGTGCATTCCAGGATGCACAAAAAAAAAATGCTTAGGTTCCAATGTTTTGCATAGAAGAGAGATTCAGTCAGGCATTAACCCACAACCCAGGGCAGAGCATACTCACATGCATCTGGGTATTTACCACAAAGTGATTTATTAGTTTATTAGCCTATTTATTAGCCTTACAGTAACTTGAAAACACGGACGCATGCACTTGAACTGTAACAAACTTTTTTTCCGTCTTGGTGTTATCACAGATCAACAATTTCCCCGACCTCCCACTGAAGAAGCCACCTACAATTGACATCAATAATTAACACCATACCATTTAATAAACATTGTTCAAATGTAAAAAAAGAAGAAAGAAAAAACACCTCTGGCCTTTCCAGCTCCTCTGTGACACTGTTCAAGTTGTACCAGCCGGCGAATGACCAGAGACCCTGATAGAAAGCCATTCCTAGAGTGCTGAGACTCAGCTGGGTCCCTTTAAAGGCATTTTCAACATTCAAGTTCATCGAAATGACATGGGTAGTCTTCCCGAGGTTCACCCACCCTCCAATAATAATGGTCATCAGTGCAAACACCTTGGCTACCAAAAACACCACCTGGACTCGTATGGCCAGGCGCACGTTCAAAACGTTAAACGTCGCTATCAACAGGATGGCCGCGGCGGCAGTGCATTTTAATATCAACGGCGGAGGAGCACAGTCGGGATAGAAAGGGGCGATCACATATTCTGCGAAGCTCAGAGAAATGGCAGCTATGCTTGAAGGTTTCACGACTAGGATGAACGTTATCGCGGCGAAGAAGGCGGGACAGGGGCCGTAGATCCGCAATATGTAGATGAAATCCCCGCCAGATTCCGCTATGATGGTCCCGATTTCAGCGTAGGAGAGTGCTGCTAACATAGCGACCAGTCCAGAGAGAGTCCATATCAACAGGCTGGCCCCTGGGCTGCCGACGTTGGAGAGCACAAACTGTGGGGACATAAATATGCCAGATCCGATCATTGTCCCTGCAACCAGCGAGACCCCCCCAATCAAACCCAGCTCTCGCTTTATTTTCAGGCCTCCGTGCGCTTTGCCCGCCATGGTGGATAATATCCGATAGACTGCAGGCTGCAGACTGTGTTCTTAGTTATGTAGGAATACCAGAGATGAGATAAACAGATAAACTTCAAGTGCAAATTGCTCAGAGTTAATATGAACTAGTATTAACTTCTATATTGAAAATGTTATATAGTTATATAGGTCATATAGTTTAAGATTCTCATAATCTTATCTCATGATCTTTTGTGTGACACAGGATAATAATAAAGGTTACATACAGTTTATAATAGGAGGCTAGACGTACGCATTATTCATGTTAGATACGCATGAAAACATAGGCCTAACTGTCAGTGCGTTTAAATGGGACAGATCGGATTAAAGGCCCAGTTACAGGTTAACCGAAAGTTTTGATTAATGGGTACATAAAGCACTCAAAATATGTATATCATTTATAAAATGTCTCCAAAAGTGTTAAAGTCCAGTCAGTGATTAGCACCGAGTGAAAGTTAACGTTTTCTTTATATATAGTGACAGCGATTATGTGGTTCAGATAAGTACCGGTAAACTTAGTCAGAAGATCTAGCAATAGAAGGCATAATGCTAGCTATGGCTAACTTCCCAGTCTGCGAAATCCCCCCCAGATAATCCCTAATTAAATCTTACCCCCGACGTTGTAAGCAGATTTCCGATTAGTTATCCCACGTTTTGATGGTAGCCTACTAGCTCCAGTATCAACATCCTTGCCTAGTGTTTATTTCTAAGCTTTATTTTACCCAGTGTGCGAAATACCCGTCAATATTCAGGGGTCCCTATCTCCTGATTGTTGCGCAATACGGATATACATTTTGCAGTAGGCCTATCACATTACAATATTTCATGGATGCAAGCCAAGACAATCAGTATTTAGCCTACATGACAACACACAAACGCACACACATTTTTTGATAATCCGATATGCTATATTTTTTAAAGCAACATTGACATAGGAGGCTGCATTGGCTAAAGTTGTTTGGATGCACATTGATTTATAACAAGGAGACGCAAAGTTGTGCATTACAATGCAAACACGACAATAATTGGCACCAATCTGGTGCACTTAAGAGAGCTATCAACTGAATAAATGGCATCGGACACGCAATCAGTGCACTTGCAAATGAGTGCCTGCAAGTATGACCGATAGTGGTGTGACATTATTTAACCATCAATCTACCGCAAATACGACCAGACAGATGTACATTGAACACATACGCAAAAGCGGATGCTGACAGACAGCCCACAACAAGCCAAACAGCATGTGCATGTGCAGAACGCGAAATCCGATATGAGATACGATGCGGGTTTACATGCAGGTAGAGATCGGACTATGATCGAGTTATCTAGGTGTTCTTATCCGATCTCGCTTGTCCGTTCATGTACCGATTTCGGTCCGAAGTAGATCGGGTAAAGGTGTTTACATGCATTTTAAAGTCTGGTTGAGGTCTTATTTGATACTTTATCCGATAATGACTCTGCATGTAAACGCACTGTGTGCTTCATTAATGAGTTGTCGTCACCCCCCGCCCTGCCCTCTTCATTCAAGAGACCTGCTTTATCAACTTGGCTTCAATGCCAATATCTACATGATGAAGATGATATCATGTGGATGGTTAACTCCTACCGAATACCAAGCCAACTCCAAAGCAAAGAGAGAAAACGGAATTGTTCTCCTGTCACTCACCAAGACTAACATAACATAAAAACCAGCAGCAGGTGGCCCTAGTGCATCAGGGTTGATCTTGTGCCAGTCTACCTCATGCACCATGGCTTGCTCGTGTTCACCCTGTCCCCAATTAGCACCCAGAACAGGGTATCGATTGGCCGGCCCAGATAAGGACCAATGAGGGCACAACAGACAACAATAATTGCAACAGGTGGAAGCATGATGTAAACAGTTGTATAAAATCAAATCAAAAATAAGATAATCCTTGATATACAAGGTATATAGGTGCAAGGTGCAAAAAAAGGTAATATAACCTGTGTCTGTTATTTAAGTTTCGGCAAAGTTCAAAATTGTTATATTTTGATATTTTTCCCTACATAACCTTGTTACATACAGTTGCCTCATTGCTTAAATACAACTGAAGCATTTTACAATACAATTTACAGAAATGTAGTTACGTGTAATGTGTACACACACACACACACACACACACACACACACACACACACACACACACACACACACACTGGCGATTCTAAGGCCCCGTCCACACGGAGCCAAAATGGGCGAAAACGATCCGGTTTCGTTTTATGCGGTTCAGGGAATATATCCGTAAAGACGGAGTCATTGCAGACCGCATCGAGCTGTAGAAACGCTGTAGTAAATATTCAAGGCGCTGGTTCTCCACAGAAAAAAGTGGAGCGCATCAAGCCTGCGCGCATACAGCCTGCATGCGCGCTGTATGCAAACATTGAGTCACGAGGAGATTCAACCTTTTAAATTGAGCAGAAGTACTTTATAATGTACAGTTAGTAATTAAATGTATCAAGGGGCTTACAATACAAATAAAATAATCAATAAAAAATGTAACGCAACTCTGACGTCCCCCAGCTGGTGGGCGCTCACCATAAAATCGGTCTTGTGTGTTTCGGCCGACCGTCCAGACGGAGCCGGCGAATCCGGTGCCCGAAACCGCACTTTTCTGAAACCAGCCTCTGAGGTGGTTTCAAATCCATCCGGATTTATGCAGTTTCGTTTTAGGATTCGTGTGGTCGCCTGGAACGCAAACGATGACGTCATTAGCCCCCCACCAGCTGGGGGACGTCAGAGTTGCGTTGAATTTTTTATTTAGTATTTTATTTGTATTCTTTTTGTAGCTTTAAATAAAGCCCCTTTCTGTATTTAATTACTAACTGTACATTAAAAAGTATTTCTGCTCAATTTAAAAGGTTGGGGGGGGGGGGGGGCTCACTTAATGGATGTGTTTACTCAAAACACCATCCATCCATTATTACAAGCCTGTATGCCTACTTGCCTTATGTCAGCACATATAAGCACATATCACAGGTAGCATCTGCCGAAGAACTTGCCTCTTGCTGCTTCTCAGACTCATTCGTCTTCGATTTCTTTATAAATCCGAAATTTGCAAGTAGGTTTCCCTGTTTTCTTTTTGACATGACTGCAAAACTTGAAATACGAAAGAGAGCAGGTCCAGCGGCTCCAGCGCAAATGGTCCAGAGCGGGTCTTTTTTTTCTCCGATGTCTGATTTAAAGTGACGTTTAAGACATAGCGCCCCCACACTGCAATGGTGAGGACAAGAATTGCATGCAGGCAGGTATCTTTATTAAAGTGAAATAGTGATGAATCACCCTCATGCGCAAATCATACATTAAAAATAGCCTAATTTTACAAATGATCCATGATTATGACAATATAAAAAAAGAAAAGGAAATGCATGGGAAAAAACAGTATTTTGCCAATATTTTAGAGACCCCCCCAAAATTTCACTTATGTTTTCAGGGGAGCTCATGTCTCATTAAGGGGGGCTGCGCGCCAGGGTTCGTAGTTCGAACCCTGGCGCGCAGGCTGTATGCGCGCAGGAGTACCAGCGCCTTGAATATTTACTACAGCGTTTCTACAGCCCGGTGCGGTTTCGCAATGACTCCGTCTTTACGGAGATATTCCTGAACCTCATAAAATGAAACCGAATCGTTTTTGCCCGTTTTGGCTCCGTGTGGACGGGGCCTAAATTGAACTACGCCCTAGGCGAGACCTCCTCCGAGCGGGGGGCGGGGGTTTTCGCATTATCCTGCGGGTTTCCTAAGGGTTTTTACACTAGCATTGGATCTCCCGTTCTCCCCCTTGTTCGTTCCATTTGGGAACATGTTTAATAAAGATGTTTTATTTTGCTTGTTTAATTAAATTAAATTAAATTAATTAACACACATTTGTCGCCCTAGGGGCGATCGCCTAGGTCGCCTAGGTTGACGCGCGCACGCACACACACACACACACACACACACACACACACACACACGCACGCACTACCTCTGGACGTTTCAGCTCTTCAGTAAAATAATTGACCGTGTTCCAGCCGTCATACGACCACAGGCCCTGGTAGAACGCGATCCCGATGGAGCCCACGCCGACGTTCGTCCCCTCAAAGGACTTCTCAAAGTTCGTAGTCGGGCCCATGAAGGACATCACCACGCCTCCCACTATGATGAAGCCCAGGGCGGCCACCTTCACCCCCATGCTCATCACCTGGATGGCGGTGACCAACCTTACACTCAGACAGTTGACCAGGGTCAGCAGGAGGATAGCCACAGCAGCCACACACTTCACCACCAACACCGGAGGGGTGCACCCGGAGTAGAACGGGGCCACGGCGTACTCAGCGAAGCTGAGCGCCATGCCCGTGGCGCTGGCCGGACGCATGACCATGACGAAGCTGAAGGCGTACAGGAAGGCGAACAGGTGGACCGTGGTTCGCAGGATGTACACGTAGTCCCCGCCCGATTCGGGGATCGCGGTGCCGAGTTCAGCGAAGCAAAGGGCCCCCAGCATGGCCAGCAGTCCACAGCAGACCCAGATGACGAGGCTGGCCCCCGGGCTCCCTATGGTGGACAGCACCGTCTGGGGGGTGATGAAGATCCCCGATCCTATCATGGTGCCGGCGACGAAGGACACCGCGCCCGTGAGCCCAACGTTTCTCCTCAGGTGGAGTTTTGTTTCTTGGTCGCCTCCCATGCTGCTGCTCTCCTCCTAATGGCCTGTGGATAGAATCTGTGTCTGCTCCCTCCACATGATTCGAACACTAAAGGCAATAAAAACATAAGTGACCGTCTTGGGTCCAGAGTCCTCATTCACTCTGGTGCAGGACTTGGTTGGACGAGAATCCAGACCAGTGGAGAAAGTGGCGAAGGGCTTTTGCACTTTATTGTTTACTTATTTTGTGGTGTATCCACATCTGTTTACTCTGTAAAGCTCTTTGGACTCCAGTTGCCTGCCTGCAAGGTGGTTTATTAGAAAAAAGATGGATTTGATTTGCGTGTCACTCAAGATACAGTGTATCTTAAAAGATCATGATCTCTCACAACCACAGCCACCTAAACAGACTCACACAGAGTAGCTCACTCACTTTTTAAACAACAATAAACTCACCTCCGGACGTTTCAGCTCTTCAGTCACACTATTCAGATTGTTCCACCCATCGTAAGACCATAGGCCCTGGTAGAAAGCGATCCCAATTGGATTAATGCCAACGTTTGTGTTGGCGAACGAGTCCTCAAATTCGAGAACGTCTCCTTGGATGAGCCTCGTCACACCTCCTATGACAATGACGAGCAGGGCGAAGACCTTGGCCACCATGAAGAACACTTGCACGGACATCGCGAAGCGGACGTTTAGGCAGTTCACTGTGGCCAGCAACAGGATGGCAGACGCAGCAACGCACTTGACCAACAGCTCTGGCGGGGCGCAGTCCGCGTAAAAGGGCGCCACGGCGTACCTGGCGAAGCTGAGCGCGATGCCGACGACGCCCGCGGGCCTCACGAACATCACCGAGCTGAAGATCAACAGGAAGGCGACGGACGGGCCCGTATTTCTGAGGATGTAGATGTATTCTCCCCCCGACTCGCAGATCAACGTCCCCAGCTCGGCGTAGCAGAGCGACGCCAGGATGGCCAGCAAACCGCAACAGGCCCACACCACCAAACTCGCTCCAGGGCTGCCGATGGCCAACAGCACGTACTGCGGTGACATGAAGATGCCCGATCCGATCATGGTCCCGGCGATGAGGGCCACGGCCCCCGTGAGCCCCACTTCCCGCCTCAGGTTGAGTTGCGGTGCCTTAGGGTCCATGTCAAAGCCCGGGTAAATTCATTTAGACTTACAATAGGGTATGGATGTTCCTTCACCTGTAAAGCCTTGTGACCAAGGTCGACTCGAGTTAATGATTACAGCATGGGACTGATTGGTTGACACTGATTTTCAGGGATGTTTAGCCGTTTTCCAAATCGTATTAACCGTCGAAGGAAAAAAGGAAAGACAAAAAGTTCAGTAAAAATCATTTACCCATAAAATATACATATAGTAGTTATTCTAGAATGACCTACTTGGATGTCAGTGCGAAATATAACACAAGAAACACATTGCTGACCGCCATTTTCTTATCTCGCAGAGTCCGACAGAGTAGATAACCTATCCGAAGGCTAATGGTTTACGGTCTCACCCTACAAGACACATTGACCATTTTCATGACTTTAGAGATTAGCGACACAGGACTGTACAATTTTTATTCAGTGATATTCAGACTTCATCCGTGTCCGACACTACTTCTGGTCGAGGGTCAAAAGATGGTTTAGAGGGGCTCAGGCGCTGGGAGGTCATGAGGCCTTCTCGTCCTCGCCGGTCACAAAGAGGTGCACGCCCTTGTTGGAGCTGAGCATCTGTCCGGCGCGCTTGGCCCCAGCGATGGAGGCCAGCCTGTGGGCGTCGTAGCGGGAGAACAGCACGGTGCAGGTCCAGCTGGCCTCGTTGGCCTGGGCGCCGGCCGTCAGCATGTTGCACACCTCGCTGTAGTAGTGGGGGTACGTGGGCAGGCCGTAGAACACCAGGTTGTGGATCCCCCGGATGGTGTACCTGGGAGCAGGGGAGCGGCCGAGGTTAGATGCTTTTCTTTTGCGACGTGAACACACATGTGGCCCTTAATGTACGCACTTAATCTACATTGCACTTATTCGTAGTACTTAATTGCGTAGCATCTGCAGTAGCTGCTATCATTGCTGTACACAGGGAATGGGTTAGCCTAGCGATTGTTAGTACTTGCACTTGGTTCTATGAACATCTTTACTGTCCTGACAGCAATACATTGTTTTATTTCTTATGACAAATCTACTTTGCGATTGTAAGTCGCCGTCTGCTAAATGCCCTAAATGTAAATGTAAATGAACAAAGTGCTGGCGTTACCTTTTAAAAGGTCCCATATTATACCACCAGGTGTGAGTGTGATTGGCTGATAAAAGCCGTGTGGAAAATCTGCCTTTTCTGACATCAAAGCTGTATGGCGGATAGATGAGCAACGTTTGCTACAGTCCACTGGGTAGGCTGGTAGACTGATCTATCCAGCTTACCTCTAGGTGGACACACCCACTTCTGATGTCACTAAATCACAGGAAGAGGCAGAATTTCAAAGCGGTTTATGATGGCTAATCACACTCACAGTTGGTGGTATGATATGGGACCGTTAATGCTTTGAGGTCAAGTTGACATTAACGACCATTGAAATTATGACATACTCTGGGAAGCCCGAAACAATAGAATGATTCCACATCTGAGATTAGGTTAGAGTTCATCGTCTCCCTTAGTAGAGATGATTTGTCATAGTGGCCTCGCAGCAGACAGCCTCTACAAACACCAATATATCTTTATGTGTAAAATCGAACTACAGCCACAATCAGCAACACACACAAATCCATAAACACCAGAACATACACCACACGAATATGCATAATGCCCTTCATTGCACGACACCAAAATTATTGCACATATGTCCTACCCCAAGATATTGCACATTAACACCCAATAAAAAAAGATATGGGTTACACCACTGCCTTACTCTACCACCCAAATGCTCTTACTGTTCAGCAGTTTAATTGATAGTTGAACAAAATTAAAAGTAAACCAGTTCTGCTAAGTTCTGTAACTTACACCTCTACCTGAGGGCAACATCTTCACAAGGGAATCTAAGGCCCTGCCTCCTCCATAAAGAATAATGGAGGAATTTTCCGCCCTGTAGGAAAATAAAAAGGATTTTATCCACTCCATGGACCTTGAGCCTTTGCAGACATGTCAGACACAGACTTATTTGAGAAAATGTCCATCAGATGAGTCCATTGTAACGGAAAATCAAAGTGGACACCCACCACTACTTGTCTGTTGATACATGCTCAACTCTCCCTGTTTATCTGAACGGGCTCCAAGAACATTCCTTTAAACATTTAACATCAAGTGTTGCCCCTCACACCACTGCACCACCCCCTTCTAACACATTAGCACCAAGGGGTCACCCTACGAAGGCGGTGAACCGCTTGCCTTTTGTAGAAGTGGAAGCGCTCGGTGAAGAGCAGGAACTGGCGTTCCCCCTTCTGGAACAGGTGGCGGCCGCGTGACACCTCCGACTTGGTAGAGTACTCGCACGCGCTGGCGAAGCTCATGTTGGCCTTCTTCATGTGGTTGCGGAGGCGGACGTAGTCAAAGTACGACGGGACGTAGATCAGGGTGTGGGACATGACCGAGTCCTTGTACTGAGGCAGCACTTTCTCGATGAAGAACTGGAAGCTGATGGGAAGGAAAGGGGGACGCAGGCAGAGTCAGACCCGTCAGATGGCGGGTTGGGTTTATTCGTCGGTGACCATATTGAGTGTGTATACGAATGACGATGAAAAGATGACCAAAAAAATCATAAGCTGAACAAGTAAGCAAACTAGGGGGACAGAAAATACGTAGTATTGTAAAGTAAAAAGGTCTGTATGTGACACATAACATGCAACCCGAGTACCACAACATTGATGTGCAAAGGTTAACAGATACGAATCGGGACAGTTGACACAAGGGCCGGGGAGGGCCAAGCAGCAGCATTGCAGCGGGCGGTACGTACCGAGTGTCCTGGTCCATGAAGGAGTCTGAGGGAAACATCTGGAAGACGTGGGGCAGCTGTGCCAGCACCTGACAGATGGAGCCGGTCTTTGGAATGTTCTTCACGGCGACCTAGAGAAGAGGCAGACCCCAGATCAGTATAAGTGGACCCGGGCCACTTTGGCAAACTTTAGATGAAAGGAGGAACAGGTGAAAAGGAAGGGCTCTTAATCCAACATGTAATTCATCGTTAATTAATTAATTCATTGATTGATTGTTTCAGAAAAGGCACATTTAAAAACACTTCAGCCCATAAAGATTGATGAATAAACGTTAATACTGAAAAATATTGCTGATCTACAGGCGAGAAGGTATGTAGCTAAAAAAGGCGATTTACCATACACAAATCGTGAAAGTATTGACCAGGGAGGTACTGGGACAATGGAATATGTTGAATTGATAATGTGTTCCCACATTGGGCCAACAGTACCTGACCGCGGTAGTTGAAGCAGTGCTTGGACAGCAGGTTGTTGATCTGGGGGTCCTGCATGGCGCTGAACACCATGGTCTGGCGGTAGTGCTTGGCCGTGTTGTTAAGGTTCCAGAGCCTCACCCTGGAGAAGTCCACGTTGTGGGCCTCCAGCGGCTGAAGGTTCATGTGCCTCATGGTGTGCTGTGGAGGCGCACGGGACACACGTGGTTCAACAGCGACCCGGAAAATGCAAAAAACACCAATAGCTAATGATGGAGGCCTAGAAAGTCCTTAGCGTCGTGCATGGTGTAGATGGAACTCTTTGTATGTGTTTATATAATGTAATCTGGCACCATTTCAAATTTTCACAATGACGAATACATAAGCATTCTGATATTGACATGGAGGCTAATGGTGAAGAAATCTGAGATGCTCTGGAGCTTGAGGAACCTCCAATGGCCAATATTGGCCACTGGTGGATGGATGGGGGGGGGGGGGGGGGGGGGGGGGATTACTGCAGGAGGAGATTTCATTAACGCTCTCAAGTTATGCCCTACACAACATCCTCATCTTTGGCAGTCGATGAAATCCATGATGGCCGCTACTGAAACTATAATACATGGCGAATAACAACAACAACAACAACCAGCACAATTTAATGCACACTACTGCAGTCTCACCAGAACGTGCTCCCAGTTCTGCATGAGGAAGATGTCGGCCTGGTCGACCACCAGCAGCTCAACGGAGGAGAGGAAGTCAAAGTCCCTCTTGCTCTCGCCCTCTGCGCCAAGCAGAGTGCGCAGGCCCAGCGGCGAGGCGATGATGATATCCGACGAGTAGAAGGGCGCGTACAGACGCAGGCTCCGCCGCATGATGGACAGACCTGGGGCAAAGCATGGGGGGGGGGGGGTCGACATGCTGTTATTGAGGTGCATGATTATGAATACACAGCCACACAGCTGCGTTATGGTGCTTTACATTTCACTTTCAGTTTTGATGTTGGGTCCAGTGTAATTATTGTAAAAGTTCAGTGCAGCCCAGAGACAAATGAGTCAATGATGGATCAGGCTAAATATCTTGCATCTCTAATACTAAGCAGTCGCCTTCCTACCGCCTGTGATCATGTTTAGATTGCGAGTGTGCACAGAGCGGAGGGCCTATTCACAGACAGGTCTGTTAACTTGTCAAAGTGTTTGTGAGAGAGTAAGACAGCGGGGCAAAGAGCGAGCATTTTAAATAGTCAAGAAAACACTGTTGATCGCAGATGGCGTTGTCCATCACTCATTCACATCTTATGTGGTATAAAGTAAATCATCAGACAGCGGTGACGGCGGCGCACCTATCCTGAAGTGGTCGTCCACATTCCCGGAGAAGGTGGCGCGGTAGTCCTCGGGCTTCTGCACCTTGGGCGGCTTGTCGTCTGCCTCCTCGCCGTACTCCTCCTTGAAGCGCTTCTTGTTGCTGACGTCCATGGTGGGGTTCCTGCTCTCCATCAGGCCGATGAGGGTCTGGGCCACGCGCAGGGCCGCGTCGCGGAACGGCACCAGGATCACAGCCTGCCTCGCGGGACACGGGAGAGGGTCATTCAGCAAATAAAAACCAACGCAACTCCGATTTAAAGTGATTCAGATCAGTGATCAACCGATCTGCATCATATGGAGCTACGAGATTAAAACTCGCAGTGTGGAAGAATCGACACTGGCTACCCTGAAAAGGTCAGCCATAAAAAAATATGTTTCTGCAAGTGTATGAACGCTGTTACACTTGTTGTAATACAACACATTTCTCATTATAACGCCATCTTGGCATGTACGCAGCATGTACGTAGATACTAGTGGCAGTTATACAGATGTATAAGTGAAACATGTAGCGCCATACAGTCACCGTGACTGTAATGTGCCGTTGGGCGAACAGCGTACCTTGGGCCGGGTCAGACCCTGGTCCCGGGGCTCGTCTTGGGACTCGGCGCCGGCCTTGGACGCGGCCTGCCCCGCGTGGAGCACGGAGTTGTTGAACAGGACGCGGGAGTTGGCCTTGAGGACGTGGTTGAGCACGTGGAGGCAGTAGGCGCTGCGCACCTGCTGGCTGCAGCCCAGCGGGGAGCTCTCGGGGTAGTACAGGTCTCTGTAGCTGCCCATGAGCCCCAGCAGCTCCGTCTGGAGGGGGCTCACCTCCGCCGCCCCGCCCTCGGGGTCCGAGGCCCGGTTCAGGGACTTCCAGTGGCCCTCCAGGACTTTGTGGAAGGCGGGGAGGATGGCGTCCTTGGCCTGGCCGAGCGGGCCCAGCCTCTCCAGCGGGTTGGAGCACAGCAGGGTACCTATCACGGGCCACTGAACGTTGGGTCGGAGGGAGGGTAGAGGGGGATGGTTTAGGGAAGGTTAGATTGCGTGGGTCACAATCACCAATAAAAAAACAGAGTAATGGAACATCAAATATGAATGACGAACATATGACATAATGACAAAAAAAGTATAAACACTGCATGACAAAGACGTTAGGTCAGTACCGTGAGGGTGGTCTTAGCCCTGGGGCCAGACGCAATCTTCTCCACCTCTTTATCACTGAGCTCCATGTCTAAATGCTGCACAAATATGTCTGCACACAACAACAAAAAAAGAATTGCTCCTCGAGAACATACCACGACTGCATCATTTCACATCCAAAGGCCACTTTAAGTCACAATTAACATTTAGCTAACAAAGACAATATGAGCTATTAACACATAATGTTGTATTTTTTAATGCATCCTCTGTCTCCCCACAGAATACAGTGAAGCTGATTGGATTCAATACTGGGAAAAATAAATACCCAACCATTACAAAAAGTAAAGCTGCTGGGATGATACAATAGTTGGAACTAAAATTCACACTATAAACCAGCTTCAGCATTGGCCAAATATTGTAGATGGGGATGCCTTAGATCTCGGAGGGAGAAACGCTTTTGTTCATCGATGGAGGAGCTTATTACAGAGACGATGACGCTTACCTTTAGCGTCGTCTTGTTCTTCAGGAGGTGTGTCTTGGATCTCCTCCTCCTCCCCAATGAAGTTCTTCTCCAGGCAGAACTGAGACTCGTGCTCCTTGTCAGTGAACTCGTCCTCCGCCCCCTCCTTCTCCTCCCCCAGTCCTCCGTCGGAACCGCCCTCTTCAGTCTCATCCTGTAATGCCGCCTCGTCCACATCTTCATCGCTTTCGTCTTCCCCTTTGCCATCATCATCCTCATCATCGTCGTCATCACTACCGCTGCCGCCGCCATCGCTCTCGCCTGGAAACCAGTTGCATTGGCTCATTTAGTGAGGAGCTGTTTTACTAGATGTTATTCCAATACAGTTTCAATCATATCTAGGTTGTAGAAAACCAAAGGAGCCAATACTTCAGCTAGTTTGAAGAAAGAAAAGAGCAGAGACACCACTGCTACAATTAAACCCAACACTACATTATTACTACATAATTTTTTTAATATGCAATGGACAGCGAGTGCAGCCAATCAGAATAGTGCTTTGCTGTTGGAAAACTAGGAATTGGAAAAAGGTGGAAGTGTGTAAACTGGTGCCACTGACCTTCCTCAGCAAGCTCCTCGTCTTCCTCCTCCTCGTCTGTACTCTCCTCATCGTCGCTGTGGCCATTGTCTACGGGAACGCTGAGAGTCGACAGGAGCTTCTGATAGGCTGTTTTCTGATCCAGCTCTTCCTCCTCCTCGCTGCCATCATCAGCCTGTTCTGGGACACCTCGCTAGAGCAGACGTATGCAGAACAACAATGTTATTCCTTTGCCGACAACAAATGCTACTTGTTGTCCCACACAATAACTATCTTTTGATGTAATGGTTTTTTACCTACATGAGAAGAAAGTTAATGAAAACATTGTTTAAACATCAATCAATTGCCTGCTTTGTGTACACGATACACCTGTTGGTTCGAGGGTCAGTTAACACAACAAATGGTACTCACCAGCTTGACTATTTGTGTTCTTTCAGGTCTTTCACTAACACTGAAAATACAGAAATGTCACACAAGCAATTAATTGCATGGATTGACAAAGACATATCTTCCCCTTTAGATCCGAAAATGCATGTCGTTTCATATATCACATTAAGCAAGCATCATTCTATGGATGGCTTGCGCTACCTCAGTTTACTACTAGCGGAATAGCTCATCAATAACTAACCCAACAATACACATACGAATGCGTTTGGCTTCATACTTACATATCATGGAATGGATGCTCTTCTCCGAATTCCTTCAGATGCTTCTTCTGCTTTTTAGACAGGTTGGTAAAGAGCTGGTTGTTCTGCCTTCGCTTGCCCATGTTGACAGTCTCAGCCCCAGTGCTCAGCGACACATGTGCTGTGTTTTTCCTGCTTCGGCGCCGGTCACGCTGTCAATCAAACTGTCTATGCTGCCCCCTATAGGGCCGGGGTGAAGTTACAAAATTGCCATACAACTTGGAAAAAAAGCATGCGTATTCATAATCAATAGCAAAATAACAGTAGGGTTTTAATTAAAGTAAGATGTGATCCAGGATAAGGAATATGAAAAGGGTCACAGTATACTGCCAGCCTTCATTTAAATGAGAGTTCCCAAATCCATCCTACAGGCCTATCCGAAGCCAGAGTAACCTTGATCCATTATTGAGTTCTTTGGCGTTCGGTTTCTGTATATCCCTGTGACAACCGTCACCATGGTAGATCTCAATCCATTATTAACCATGTTGGTGTCTTGTTTTAGTTCACAGGGGCACACCTGCTGCCCAGGGTTTAACCTCGTCCATCGGGGTATTATGGTTTGATAATTGCACTTTATTTGGGCCTTGCTTCGAAAGAGTGCTTGTGGCCTCCACTTGCATGAGATTCTAACAAGAGCCATGTAAGTCCTTTCGTATGTGTTTCAATGGACCGGGCAGAGTTGAAGCGGGACAAAGAGCCGTCTGGAGGTAAAACGGTCCGGTTTCGGGTGGCGTCTGCGAACAGCGGCCGCGTGCTGACGGAGGTGTTCAAGGACACGACGACTGCTTGGTGCGGCTCTGCGTCGGACTCGGTGGACTCTGACTGCGCCAGCAACCCGGAGACGGAGGGCCGGGAGAGCCGGTCGTCGGTCAGCGAGGCCAATAGCCACCTGAACGGCCTCGCGGGAGCCGCCTTGGCGGCGGCGGCGGACGATGACGACGGCGGCGGCGGCACGTGCGAACCCGACGACCTGCTGCTGTACGCCAGTGCCAAGAGAGAGCAACTCTTCAGCAACAAGCGCATCAATATCTGCAGCAAGAACGGGACTATACGAGGCGTGAGGAACAAGGTCAACGCGGGTCAAGTGCTTTTTAACAACCTGTCCGGCATGTACTACGTAAGTATGGCTGCAAAGTTGCAAAGTGTGCACTGGGTTTTAGTTCATGGAGATGACACACAGTGTCATACATGATTTACGGTGTGTAGCCTACATCATGTGTGACACTGTGTGTGTGTGTGTGTGTGTGTATATATATATATATATGATCAATGCATGCCTAGAGCATGCATTGATCTAAATGCATCTAATTGCATCTAAATGCTTGCATTCCTCTCTCTCAAAGGGTAACAATCGTGGCAACAGATTTCAGAAAATTCGACCATGGGAAAAGGAGTAGAGAGAAGAGAATGGAAGTTGTCGTATAATTTGTTGGGTTGTTATTTTATGTTTGTATAATGCATTAAGAAGATATAGCTCAAGGCATGGTAATCTGCAGATGTAACTTTAAATATAGGCCCATATGAATGGAGCCAAAATAAGACATCGATGGGCATTACAAGTTTTAGAACAGATTTGGGAAAGATCAGCATCCTATCTTGTTTTATTGAGTTTTCCTGAATTGTCCTGATTTCAATTTTGTATTTGTATTTTCTAATATTTTATAAAAAGCAATAGTTTAGAACACATTCAATACATTTAAGTTGCATGCTGTTTTGTAAACGATATTGTTTCGATTTTAATGAATATGTCATACTATACTGACAAACTTCAGTCATTTATTTGTGAGCATTCATAGCATGTTTACTTTGTTTCATAGTTTAAGATGCTATTAAATTATATACAATTTTTTTGTCCCATGTCTTTTTATAATTTACATTTAAATGCCCTCGATGTACTTGATATTAGGCTACGATTCAATTTCAATGTCCTAATGATTATCCTAGGTGACTGAATGTTTGAAAATAATTATAGAAAAAATAATGCATAAGCTTTCAAAGGAAGCAAGAAAAGCGTGGACATTGCAACGCTTCAATTATCGTCGTTTTATCTCAGAAACCATAAAAACATTATTAGTTCGATTTTACCAACTATGGTCCAACTTCTTTTTTTACACTGTAATGCCACCTGCTGGCTTTATTAGGTCTTGCTAGGGAGTCTTATTTGAACACCAGGGAACCCCTTGTTTACAGATCCCCAAGGACCAGTAGGTAAAAGCTATTGTTAATATGTTAATTTAAGCTATTAATTTAAGCTTTTTCACTTAGATATTTTTTCATTGAGAAGACACTTTTCTGCAAAAGCAAGTGAGGTGAGGTTGAGTAGAATCAAATACAATCACTATTGGAGCAATATGAACTATAAAATACAACATTTTCGACAAAAAAAAAATTTCAGCTAACTATTATGATGTTCTTAATAAGGAGCCTACAAACGGGGGGGGGGGGGGGTGGGGGGGGATAACCACTGTGTGGTTTGTCTTATCAAACCAGCAAGGCTCTTGATTAGTTCATCTCTTTGCCGAGTCTGGGGACAAACAAGGTAGGAAAGAAATATTAATGTTGGCACAGACGTTCAAAGAAATGTCACACACAATACAATTACAAAAAATACAGTTATTTAGCCTGTGTGTGTGTGTGTGTGTTTGGTGTGTGTGTGTGTGTGTGTGTGTGTGTGTGTGTGTGTGTGTGTGTGTGTGCGTGCGTGCGTGCGTGTGTGTGTGTGTGTGTGCGCAACCAGTTGCATTGTGGACTGATCGTAACCTGGTCTTCCCCTCCTGCTGGACCAGCAGGACGTTTTCGGCCCGGAGCCAGGGAAGGAGGCACTATTGGCTACAACCATAAGGTAACAGTGCAACGTGGTTTCCTCTCTGGCTACTGTGGTATCACTGGGTCTGAAAACCTTTCATGATAGAAATAACCTGTGCCTTCCAATAATTTCACGTTTTTGGTTTAAATGCAACCCCTTGCCAGGACAAATGCAACAATAAAGCAGCCACATTTTTTAAAAGGCTCAAACATGGCTTCCATTATTTAACATTTTATATTAATGGCATTAACGGCATAATGATGAAACACCTTTAACAGGCAAAATATAATTTCTAAGCTATTTCTTTAAATTTTAAAATTTGTTTTATCATAGCAAAGAGTAAGCTTTCCAAACGGCAAGTATTTGGTGTTTCCCATCCATGTGGGCGGTGAGGCGTCTTTAACAGGGTGCAGGCGCGTCCGCGAATGAGGAACAGGAGGAGGAGGATGTATTTAGGGGATACACCGTACGGGTCCCGCTCATCCAACCACGCACCATGGACAGCGTCTCTCGGCTGGTCACCGTATTAAACAGGCCTGGCGGTGCGGCTGGCTCCACGGTGTCGCCACCATGATGAGAGCACGGCGGGGCAGGGCAGGGGCAGGGCACGGTCAGTCCGCTATGGCCACCAGCTAATCATGAAGCCTCCCAGAATGTGACTGCGGCAGGCGGGCGGAGAGAAACAGGACGTAGTGGTGGAAGACGCGGCGTTATCTCCGGGTAGAGTCACACTTCCCCGGTTTGATGATCTTGCATCGTTTCGACAAAGCAAAACTAAATCGGTGGAGTGTTGCACCGAGGAGAAGCATGATCCGTGGACGAACCTCGCTGTTCTTTCTTTTAAAGGATGCACCGTTCGTAGGCTATGATGTGCAGCTAGACTCTAACCCTTTGACGCGAGGGTCCGCAGGAGAAAGGTGTTGACATTTATTCCTATTCCACACCCTAACGATATCGTTCCGATCAGCGCCACCATGTCTCCACCAGCGTCGGCGGCGACAGCCAGTGAAAGCAGCACCACCACTGTTTTTGAAGAGGACGCCAGGGAAGAGGTATTTCTGTTCGACGATCGACATAGTATTATAAACACACTCAATATATAAGCATATTAGCCTATTAGGATTGTCCTATTATTTATTATTTATTGTGTGTACGTTCGCAATATTCCTCCATATTTTCTGTAATGCGTTATTTTCTTCACCATGCAAAATACTGACAATAACATGATTATTACTAGCGTTTTCCTACCTCATCCTTAATTTTCTGGACATCATTAGAGGAAAGGGTTGGCCTAGCCTACACCTGCCATTACTTCACCAATCACTAGCAGTCATCCACCACAAACCAGAGAGCAGCCAGCGAAGGCAGGAAAGCAGAAAGCAACATACATTTTATTAACTTATTAACTGTATTGGACGTTTAGAAGAACTACTGTAGAGTATCCCATCTTTTTGAAACCTATGTTTTTGTATAGTTTATGTGTGACTGAACTGCTTTGAACTTGAAAAATAAATTTTCAATTAGCATTTCAAATATACTTGTCTGCAACCGTCATGTCATCCCTGTCCTCCACACCAATAGGAGGTCAAGACAAGTGAGTTATTATCAACTGCAATTTTTTTTAAATTTACATTTAAGTGTGTTTTCCAATCAACAGCAAAGGCCCCTGAAGCAGTCCCTGAGCAAGTCCCTCTGCCGGGAGAGCTTCTGGAAGTGCCTGCTGCTCTCCCTCCTCATGTACGGCTGCATGGGCGCCATGGTGTGGTGTCACGTGACCAAGGTGACCCGCCTCACCTTTGACAGTGCCTTCAAAGGGAAGTCCATGATGTACCACGACAGCCCCTGCTCCGACGGCTATATTTACATCCCCCTGGCCCTGCTGGGCATGCTCTACGTGGTCTACCTGGTGGAGTGCTGGCACTGCCGCGTCAAGAACGAGCTTCAGCACAAGGTGGACGTGGAGGGCATCTACGAGCGCATCCAGAGGATGCAGCAGGCCAAGCCCTGCATCTGGTGGAAGGCCATCAGCTACCACTACGTGAGGCGCACCCGGCAGGTAACGCGCTACCGCAACGGCGACGCCTACACCAGCACGCAGGTGTACCACGAGCGGGTCAACACGCACGTGGCGGAGGCCGAGTTCGACTACAGCCACTGCGGGGTGAAGGACGTCTCCAAGCAGCTGCTGAGCCTGGAGACGGCGGCCATCACCAAGCTGCGCTTCACCAAGTGCTTCAGCTTCGCCAACGTCGAGTCGGAGAACTCGTACCTCACCCAGCGGGCGCGGTTCTTCACCGACAACGAGGGCCTGGACGACTACATGGAGGCCCGCGAGGGCATGCACCTGAAGAACATCGACCTGAAGGAGTACGTGCTGGTGCTGGCCGACCCCGACCACCAGCCCTGGTACCTGTCCCACGTCGTCTTCTGGCTCACCGCCTTCCTCACCCTCTCCTGGCCGCTGCGGGTCTTCACGGAGTACCGCACCGCCTACGTCCACTACCGCGTGGAGAAGCTGTTCGGGCCCGACTACCCGGTGACGCCGAGCGACGAGCGGCCCTACCCGCGCCGCATCCCCCGCGTCAACACCGTCGACAGCACCGAGCTGGAGTGGCACATCCGCTCCAACCAGCAGCTGGTGCCCAGCTACTCGGAGGCCGGCCTGATGGACCTGGCCCAGTGCCCCTCCGGCTTCGGCGGCTACAGGCAGAACTGCGAGCGCTGCCACCGGGCCATCAGCTGCTCCTCCGTCTTCTCCCGGAGCGCCTTGAGCATCTGCACCGGGGCCAGCTCCCGCATCCCCTTCAGCGGCAGCCGCTTCTCCCTGTCGCGGCGCTACGGCTCCCGCAGCAGCTGCTTCTGGAGGAGCGGCAGCCTGGACGACCAGGAGAGCCCCAGCGAGAACACCCGCTGCCTGTCGGAGCGGCAGACCACCGACGACGAGGACCCCCCCGACTACCAGGACGCCCTCTGCTTCCCCGTGCTCATCGTCCACTGCAGCGAGAACTGCCACAACCACCGGTCGTTCCACCGGAACGGCTCCTGCGTGGAGACCTCCCTATGACCGGGGCAGGACAGATGGTCGGCGGGGCGACCGGCTGCTGTAGCACGCAGGGACACCGGACGTTGGACGAGGTTTCCTTTGGGTTAGGTTGGGTCGAGGTGTGGGTTACGCAACGCAAAGCCCCCAAACACACACACACACACACACACACCCACACACACAGGCTGTGTCCCAACTGATTGAAACAAAATCAATCAACTTGAAAACCACCAAAGCAATAACTCAGTAACGTGTCAGTGGATATGGGTTTTCCATCTGTTAACGACGCGGGAGTGTGTGTGTCCACGTGGCATCTAATGAAAACCATGAAGACGTAGGCTGTTATACAATGCTGTAGCATTTATTTTACCTTACAAGCATCTGGAAATGAAACTGGTAATTACCTCAGAAAATATTGAACAAGCCACGGAAAAGAAGGGTGGAATTCTGTAAATGTACTTGACATATCTTGAGGAGAATGTTGAAACATAAATGCAAGGACATGTCTGGATTTACACTGAGACATGTTTTGTTTTCTCTGAAAAGGGGGTCAAAAAGTTTCAGTCAATCACATTTTGTACAGCAATAACTACAACGTACCCACCCAAGAGAAGAAAATCGAAATTAATATCTCAAAGTAGTAGAATTTATAACAAAACCAATTGCATAGCATAGACCAAATGTGTACAATATCTCTAAGAAAATGTTAAGGTTTCTGAGGTATCTGTTTCTATGATACATAATTGACACAACTGAGTGGACAAAGGAAAGGATACATAAATAATGCATCAATTTGTGACTTAAAAGCAAGGTCGGGTTCGGATTATTTTGATCTAATACTTCCTTCAAAGACTAACACCTTCCCTGAAATGGTTGGCTGGGTCAAGGACATCATATTCGCCAAGGAAACCTGAGTTGGGCTTGCCTACATAAAGATTACATCAGTGGTATAAGGGCTTGCCCAGTGAACAGTATATATTTATAGCTATATTGATACATACAGCCTAGCATAAGGCTATTTGTAATCTACTGCCATGGAGAAACATGCCGGCAACTGTGTTGTAAATACATAAACACATGTTAATACAGTGCTATCATGGTGGCTAATGGGAGGTTTATGCCTTACAAAGGAAATTCAGTCTTCACATCGTATGAACAACACCTTTAAAGTCATCTGTCAATTATGAAGTGTGAAAAGCATACATCAAATAATATCAATAATATTAATATCAAAACCTAATTTGCATGATCTCCTACTGTTAACACTGAATGTATACACAAACATATATGAACATGAATGTAAACCACCAGCATATTATGTCATACTATATGTCCATTAATATGAATGCTTGATTTGTAATTGGAAAGTGGCTGCGTTGCAATTTGTAATATATTGAGATCAAGTGTCAATGATGACCACATCAAAAGGCCACGGTGGTGCGATGTACGCGGCACCATTGATTTTGGATGTTGACATTTTAATTTGCATTAGGAGGCACCTTGCCCTCAGGTCGTTACAGATTGCGTATGCAAGGACTGTACATGCACTGAGGTTTACATGTTGTTAATGTATGAACTTTGTAAGACACATTTATATGACTTCTGACAACGCTATTCTACCACATATACATAAGGACACCGTTCCTACACTTACGATGCCAATATTATGCACTTGAAGTGAAACTACTAGACATTATGGATTGTAATCATGCAGAATGTTGTTACATGTTCCATTCTAGTAATAAAGTATGCATTCAACTATTGTAATACACTAGATAATAGAGGCAAACCTAGTTATTGGAAACATGTACAGTACATGAGTTATGGTACCACTTGTTATGGTCCCCTTGTAAATGAATTGTTATTGTGGGCTTGCAATTGTACTTATCAACCTTGTAAAAACATTTCACACATTATAAAAGAAACAACTTTTTTAATATGTTTTATCTTATGCTGGAGTAAGGATATTTGCAATAAATGTTAAGGACATATGTTCAACCATAACTATAAAGAAGATTTGCAAAGAGAAGAAGGACCTCCTTTATTTCTCCTCAACGTGAATTGGAACATTGGTCATCGGACTACTTGGTGATGTGTATTTAACACGGTAATCGGCCCCTCCCATGTATCAGGTGTGTGTATTTGTAGAGCTGTAATGATATGGATTCGAAAAACAAGCATGCCAAGCACAATGTTGGAATTACCTGTTTAGTCAATAATTGATAACAAAAAGTATTTTGTAGGTATATTTATTTGTGAGAAAATAATCAATGTTCTTCTCTGTGTCAGATTGAAGTCCCGAGTACACCTATGTTTTCACTTAAATGGGACATAAAAAACATTTTTAAATGATCTTAATTTATATGAAACAGATAAGCAAATACTTTCAGGATTTACCAAACCTTAATTAACTACTTTAATAATCAATAATTCAAATGAAAACAAGTCTGGTTGGGTTTCTTTAAGGGTCATGGATTCAGGCTCTATTTTGCTGGGCACCACTTAAGTCACTTAAATGTCGATCAATAAATATCCTTTAATGAAACAAAGGAATTCACTCCCTTGCCTGTGCACTGCAATACATCAATCCATACATAAAAAGAGAAAATATTGTACTCATATGTTATTGTGTTATGTTATTTGAGCACATATCATTACCTTGTATCCTATTATAATGTTTGCCCACTACAAAACATTTTATTGTTCGTACTCCATTGGACATTGCACGCAGTGTGAACATGAAGGAGCCTGCTATCACATCAAGAGAACGGTTTACAACCGACATACGCCGATGTGATTTGAACACGACGCCACCCCTGTGCCATAGGTGGCGCCACCTACACATTTGTCTGCCTTATAACATATAAATATTGTGGACGAAGAACTCAGCACGCTAAAGGTTACTGACAGAGTAAGTAGACAATTATCAACAATTGACGTACGTTCATATTCTATAGGATGGCTTGGTAATATGCTGACCTTGTAGTCTTGCAATGCTTGTTTTATGCAAGCTCTTGGATGACAGGAATAGCCGAATGCGATAAAGACTCAGCCAGGATGTACTTTAATATGAATAATCTGCATCACTAGTTTGACACATCTTTTATGAACGCTTATTTCGATAGTTAGACAATTAATGTCAGATGAAATAAATGCTGTTGTCATAACCCTCTGAGTGAGCTACCTAGTACTAAATCGCAAGAAACAATGGTCTCTTCTCTACATTGTGTTGTGTTTCTGGTCAAAGATATTGGCCACGATGTTGTTACTTTGTTTCTGGTGAACAGTATGGGCCTCTATGTTGTTATTGTGTTTCTGGTTACTGTATTCTGTGATTGTGTTTCTAGTCACATATATTGTTCAGTACATGGTGTGTTGGGTTTCTGGTCAAACAAAATGATCACTATATCCTGTTATTGTGTTTCTTCTCACAGGTCTTCAACATGCAGGGTTTGCTGGTAGAGGCGCTTGCTCTGCGGCAGTTGGGAAGACTCAACCCGCGGCAGCTTCTCACACCCGGATACGGATTCAAACAGACAACCTGGTGCCCCAGGATCATGTACACACGCCAGCTTTGGGGATCGTCCGTTTGTTTCACGTTAGGCTCTCACAGGCCAGTTGCCCGTGGCAGAGACTCTGTGCGAAACTGGTCATTGCACCAGTTGAGGTTCAAAAGCAACAAAAAGAAAGGCTTAGCAAAGGTACTGGAGGAGGAGGAGGAGGAGCGGGACACGGAGGACACTGACTCTGAGGATGAGATTGAAGAAGACCCAAACCTGCCTAAGGACTACAAGGATTTAGAAAAGTTTGTACAGTCTTATCGCTACGATGTTATCCTGAAGTCTGGATTGGATATGGCTCGCAAGTGAGTGAGTATATACTAGCTGTGAAGGTAATGCATTTTGATTAGTCTCAACTCTCCCTGACCTTCTTTGTTTCTCTCTGTCTCGGGATTAGTAAAATTGAAGATGCTTTCTACAACAACAAGCTTCGACTGAATGGGCAGAAGCTCATCAAGAAAAGTAAATCGGTGAGTTCTCTGATAAAGACATGAACGTGAATGAATACCACATTGATGCACACATTTGATGGTACATTACGTTTTTTTTTGGTTCCTTGTATAGGTGAAGGTTGGAGACACTCTGGACATGGTAGTGTCTGAAAGCGGTGAAGGGAACACTGTGACTCTGATGAGAGTAATCCTCAAGAAGGAATTGGGTGAATCCAACGATGGAGAGAAGTACAAAGTGGCGCTGAGACGCTGGAAGAGTTTAGAGCTTTCCAAGGATGAATCCTTCAAGCCATGATTTTCCCAAGAATGACTTTACTGATAAATGGTTTCAAAGCATTCAATCCAAGCAAAAGTGAAAGAAGTTATAAAGTGCATGTTGAAACTCTGGATTTGTTTTTTTGTTAGGGGGTTGGTGACATATATTTAAAACATGATTTGACATTCAATTTATGTTTAGGATTTTTGTAATTTCCTGTATTTCTTTTGAATAAATCAAAAGAATTTGCTTGATGGAATATATTATTTGCTTGATGGAATATATTTGAAATGTAAATTTGGTTTTAATCAATTAGGAATTTCAATCAAATTGACTTAATTCTGGTCCTTGATGACTGATATCCATGATGGATGGATGTGACAAATACAAAGTTGAGTCGTTCATCCCTTAATTCTTTAACTAGATTTTATGAATGTGATTTCATTAGAAAAAAGGTTAACGTGACCCATTGTCATTGTTAATTGTTTTTATATATAAACTTCTATAAGAAGGTTTAACATAAGCAAATTCTTACTTAAACAGTGGTTCAATAGACTGAAATAGAAACAAATCACATGTGATTAATTTCTATTCATATATCAACTTAACTATTCTATTAGCTAACATTATTTTTAAGCTGCATCAGTTAATGTGTACATAAGCTATGGCAGTTTGGCTCATAAATATACATTTGTTATCACTCGGCATTCGAGTACTTGAACAATAATTTCTACTGTTATGGTCAAAAATAAAATGAGACCAATGTTAGTGCTGATTGAAAACCTACATAGGACTGCTGTAAAAGTTTGACAATGCAATTGATTGAGCTTATATTGTGTGCAATAATTTTCATGACAAAGACAGCTGTTGCCATACCAGCGAACTATTGTGGCTAAAACACAGTGCTCGATCTTTTGGCCTTCTTCAGAATGTCACACTTCTTCCGATTGGGGCGCCGGCATCGTTCATCGATGCTGGGCACGCATTCATAGTGCCACACCTCCTCCATCTTTTCCACAGGGTACACTGCCTCCACGTAGTGGCGGATCAGCCGGAGGCGCAAGGGGTCCAGCTGCTTCTTGTTGCACGCCCCCGAGTGGTTATACTGAAGCCGCAGGTTCTCCTGCGTGAAGAGTTCTGGGAAGAGACGCACTAAGAGGCGGGCGGCAAAGTTCCCCACGGAGAGACTCTGCTGCACGACTTCACGCACCTCGGTGTCCGAGAGCAGGTAGGCCGAAGGCACGGGGAAGTCGGGTACGGTTACCGAGAGTTCCTCCAGCGGTATCTTACAAAAGTCTTTGCTGCTCTTCTCGGGCGGCGCAGCGGGGGTCTGTGTGCAGTCTGTGTCCTCCCTCAGCGCCTCGCCGTTGAACTGGTTCAGCTGACAGCCGGCGTCGCTGGCCTCGGGCTCCCGCTCGTGAACGTAGACCTTCCGCTGTTGCTGGTAGGACCGTCGCTGCTCCGTGTCGCGTCTCCTGCACCGCTCGTCCAACTTGCCCACAAACTCAAACATCCACACCCGGTCGTTTCTGGCCTGAGGGTACAGCAGTTGGACGTAGTGCCGGATCAGGTTGACGCGAACGGGGTCCAGCTGCTTCTTGCCCAGGGAGCCACTGCAGTTGTAATGCTTCCGTGCATTCTCCTGGGTAAAGAGCTCGGGGAACATCAGCACCAGAATCCGAGACGCAAAGTTCCCGATGGACAGGCTACAGTCGTAATTGCTCTTAAGTTGTTCCTTGGAAAGGAGATATTCTTTGGGAACGCTGAAGTCTGGCAGAGGGATTTCCATGTCGTCAAAATCCACAGGGACAAGCAGAGACTTTTTGGACCTACGGTTCGGCCTTTCATGATCAAACATATTTGGGATCCTTATCAAGGAGACATCCTCCGGAATGCCGGCCAAGTCGTAGCTGTTATTACTGATGGTGTCGTGTTCCCCCTCGTTAATATTGCTGTGGACACTCTCTATTGCATCCTCCATATGCTGAACGCACACCTGGAGCCAGGTGTCCTCAGGCACGTCAGGGAAATTTGATTCCATGTACTTCCTTATAATTTCCAACCTGTCAGACTCCAGCAGAAGCTGTCCGACACCGTGAAAACCACTGGCGCCCTCTGGGAATTTACCTTCCTCGAAAATCTCAGGGAAAAGGCGATGAACGAGGAAGATAACAAAGTCTTCCGGGGAGGAGAACTCATCCAAGTCATCCGTGAGCTGAATGTCAGAGGCCAAGTCCGAGTTAGCCAGGTTATTATGATCCTCCATTGAGAGGTGCTCCTCCTCACCCACCTCATTAATAAAGTGGCAGGTCTCGGCATGCTCTGCCTTGATTCCCGAATCTATGATTGTCTGCTTTCTTTGCATGCGGGCACTCTCCATGTCCTTTTGTGCACAAAAATGATTAAACAAGTCATTGATCTGCATCAGGCATTCCTCCTGCCAAACGTTGTTGTTCTTGACTAACGGGAAGCACACCTCTACGTAATTGCGTATGAGCTGCAGATGCAGCGAGTCCAATGTTCTCTTGCTTGCGATGCAGCCGTTGGTGCACTCGCTGGCCTTGAAGAGCTCCGGGAACAGATGCACCAGCAGCCGACAGCCCAGCTCCCCGGCGCCCGAAGTCTGCTCCATCAGCTGATGAAGCTCCTCGCTGGTCAGCAGATATTGTGGGGGAGGCTGGAACTCGGTCACCATCTCGCCCGGCTTGATCTGCTTCTTAATTCGTATGACCTCCAGGGACAGCAGGTCCACCTTGCTGTGCAGCTGGGTCATGCTGGAATTCAGCGTGTTGAGGATGAAAAACATCTTCTCGATCAGCGGATAGAGGCCGGCGTCTGTCGGCGAGCCTTCGCCGGGCACCCTCGCGGCGCCGGGGAAGGCTTCGAACTTGCAGTTTCCCTCTGGACTGTGGAACTCCGCGGTGAAGGGGCTCCTGCAGTCGTGCTGCTGTCCTCCCCCCTGAGCGGCCGACGTCTCCGAGCTCGGCGCGATGCGCTTCTCGTTGATCCTGTGGGAGATACCGAACAGGGGCCTCCTGTACGAGGTTCTGCTTCTGGGGTTGTCCCGGCCACAGTCCATCTTGTCCCCAGAGGTCAGGCATGGGAGGGCCCGCTGGATGCTCTCCTCTGTCAACTGCTTCTTGATCTAGAATGAGACAACAATTAGATCCTGAAGGAATCTTTTGCCATGCAACCGTATGTTATTCTTTAACACCGTTAATTAGCCAAAACACAAATATCATTGACACCTTATCATTGACAAAACTTTCTTGCTCCTCGTGGAAGCTCTTTTTTAAAAAAAAAAATGAATTGCCATGTATCGAACAGAGCCCTTACCTCCTCAGAGACTCTGAATATCTTGCGGCTCGTGGACTTTTCGTTTACATCAGAGCCCATCTCCGCAAATGTCCGTTTCCCTGTCTCAGTGGCCCCAGGGAAAACCCCTCCAAGTCCTTCGACTGGCTCATAAATTGCAACGTCATCTGTCTCTTCCTTAAGGTCCTGGAGAAGCTGTTGTTCTGCAAAGAATAATCAGCATTGAGTTTACCTCTGCAATACCATAGTCTAGCAATCACATGAAACACATCAGGAGTACCACACAAAAAAACACTCCTGATCGAGAGTTGCAATGCATTTTATTTACTATCAAGAGCGTTATCGTCTAGGTAAAGAAATGAAAAAAAAGTCTGGTTAAAATCTCTGGCAGCCATCTCACAATAAATGCAGAGAATGTGGAACGTACCTTCCCCAAGCATACCTTCATTTGAAATGTCCCCATTCTTGGAGGAACTCATATCCTTAGGGTTAAAGAAAAAAAAAAAAAAGGGCTTTAGAGCAATGTGTAAGTCATGACATGCAACATGCCAAAATATCTTGTGCTTATTTTTCTAGAGGTTTCGGTTGTTAAACAAAACTTAAACAATATAGTATAGCTAAATGATATCTCTATACATTGCAGGGGGAGGGTCCAGAAGTAGAGCTGGCTTCTACTGGCTAAGGCTCACTTAACCACTGACTCCACCTGGCTAAGGGAGATTTAACCACTGACTCCCCAAAAAACGGTGTTGTCTTCTTGTAGAATGTACATCAGATGAGACATATCAGGCATTAATGGCTGTAGTGGTATAGTAAATGCCTTCAATTTACCATTATAGTTACTGGAGTAACTTGCTCAAGTAAATCATTGTTTTGTTAAAGGATTGGTGAGGTATGGTTGGTTAACAATAATCTTGTCTGATACGTTTCAATACTGTAACCCTCAGCTGTTGTCATGAGGGAGCTAGTGCCATTACCGCAAATTGAATGCAATTAGTCAAAGTAATTAACTGCATTCTTGACGTGCTTATGTTTCAGGGCTTAATGGTTCTGCTCTGTAATGTTCTTGGCACTTTGTGTCAAGCGTCAAACTGTGATCAGTGATCATTTTGCGTGGAAAGCGACGCTCCCCTTGTCCTACTCCTATCCCATGGTTGTACAACCCATGATGTGTGTACAAGTGGGCTGTCACGAGCAAGGTTAGACCACTACTTCCTCATTCTTCATTTAAAGCTGAACAAATCCAGTCCAGATCGCTGCACAACACAATGTTATGAGGATTATCCAGTAAAATATCCCAAACTTCTACAATCCAAAACAGTTGACCGCTGATGGCACGTACACGCAAACATGTTGACACAGAGCGCACACGCTAAGTGCGTGTTTTGAACTGTAATGACGCGGCAGTGTTTGCGTGGACGATTCTTCTCCCCTCTCCACAGAGTACTGACTCTTAGGAATGGGTCTTAATTCATACGCCGTGGGTTCATTCTCACCTTTTACGATTCCATGCAATCCTTTAGATGGGTCTTGCGATTGTTAGGTACATATACACAGGCTCATCCTATGTTTTTAGGCACATATAACAAATGTGGTTCGTGTGTTGTTGCTGTTTTCGCTTTGCTTGTCTCGCTGCCTTCTCGCGTGACGTGACGGTGCCGTGCGCGTGCTGTGTCACTTCCGTACAGCTGTGCGTGGATGGCGCCACGGCGTGGACCTCCATGCGTGGACAGAATCCGATTCCGAATGACTTTTATTACATCTTATTGCACACAGTACACAAGAGTGCAATTCGTAGGCTTGGTTCCTCAACCACCACATAGCAGCAACAATATACAATAACAATACAAGTTAAAGTAACTAAAGATAAGATAAAAAAAAAAAAGTACAAATAAGTAGCAGCATAGATCACAATAATAAATAATAATAATAATAATGATAAAAATAAAGTAAGTAATAATAAAGAAAACTAAGAGAGTGGTCATAAGTAATAATAAGTAATGAGGTGTAGCAAGGTGTAACGTGTAGTCTAAAGTGTAAGTGTAAAAGTGTTCAAGTGGTAGTGGTACTAGCCAAGGTTGAGGGACAATGGCGTGGGACTGTGGAGAAGGGGCGACACAGCCCACGTTAAACTATAATATATTAAAATGTTAAGCTCATCCACACGCGCGGGGGTCAAATAAACGCCGAAACGACAACTTGTATTTACAGTCAGAGACTTGAATGACAGCGTGGTATGAACAGAAGTTCATCATGTGACCCTGCATCGTGATACATTATCTTTGTGTGTGTGTGTGTGTGTGTGTGTGTGTGTGTGTGTGTGTGTGTGTGTGTGTGTGTGTGTGTGTTTTTTATCGGTTGATACATTAGGCTACATTTATAGTCGATATATATATATTCATTCATGTATTTAATATATAGAGAGATAGAGATAGATAGATAGATGATAGATAGATAGATAGATAGATAGATAGATAGATAGATAGATAGATAGATAGATAGATAGATAGATAGATAGATAGATAGTTATAGATATATGTATTGTTTGTGACAATATGAATCATTTTATTATAGGCTACGCCCCGCAGACTCATCTTACTAAAAAATGAGCAAAATGCAGGTATGCTTAAAGCAATATTACCCTCGCGCTTATTCAGCAAAAACAGTGTTCACTAATAGCCTCGATGTGTTCAATATAGAACTGTACAGAAGCATGCACCATGCGCACAGGATTCTTAGCCAAACACCATGCAACTGAAAAACACATTGACATATAGGCCTAGCGGCTGCATATGTACTGATATGGTTATCAATGACTGCAATTTTAGACAAGATGGAAAGTCATAGACTATTAAACAACAGAAGGTAGCAGTGCCCTCTTGTGGAGAATTGTCAGAACAACACGAATTGTTATTTGTACTTGAACTCAAATTGTAGGCCTACCTATCTGATGGGAAGAAAGAGACGTCTCTTACTTTAGACTGAGGATTTTGGATATCTTACAGCAACCTCTGATAGGAGGTTTATAAGGTGAACGTTCACTGGGAGGGGGTTATTTTAGGAGACATGGTAAATGTTTGCCCAATTGTGGACCTATTGATTAAATATCAGTGTATTGGGAATTGTAACTCGAGTCAAAAAATAGCCAATCGCATTTGGTGGATGTAGGAACAAGAATGTATTCCATGAACACGAGGTCGTTGAATACCTTGTGTGATGTGGGTTTGGCAACCCACCGGATATAATCATTAAGAATGTGTGAAATTATAACACACATTCTTGTGTGTTATAATTTCGTAAATTATCCACTTATTACATTGTCAAGCACACACCCGAAGATCCGTCACACTAACCGGGCACACACGTCGATAAGGACGATATAGGGCTCGGCGCGTGTCTCCTCATTTTTGAACTGATGAGCTGTTTAGAGGGCACTCTGACCTGTCACCCAATTTTAATGTTATTTATTTTATTTTTTTATTCAGGGGAGGCCATTGAGAGCCGGCTCTCTTTTTCAATGACGCCCTGATTACAACATAGGCCTACAAATAAAAACAGAAAAACAAATAGGCTACAATAGATATAACAGTTCAAACAACCAGAACAACATTTCAATAGTTATAAACAATACAATACAATGTGACAATTAAGAAAGCTATTTAAAACACGAGCAATCCCTATTTAATGTGACTTCAATCATCCCCTTGAACTTCTCAATCGAGACCAAACCCAATGAAGCGCGCGCGAGCCGCGCCACGAGGAGGGAGCGCATGCGGTGCCGGCGCCGTTCAAGCGAGGAGCTCGCGACCGAAGGGTCGGCGTTTTGGCACTTAGCACGTGGCGGCGGCGGAGCTCGTTAATGGGTCATATTTGGCCAATATGCTCGTCTGTGTCGGGATGTGAAATCAGCCATACTGTTCCCATCTTGGCGGAATGAGGGTCATTCATCACGGTGGGCCATATGATGATATTAGCAGGTGTTTACTGATGGGGCCCATTCATGAAATGAGTAATGGGGATACACCTAAAACGTTCAACAGTCTAGCTTCATTATCCCCCAGATGTTTCGCGATGATGAGGTTTTAAAAATAGGTTTTGACCAGTCATGATTGAAGTCAAGTTCTCACTACTTTGAAGGGTGTTTCGTTGAATCGTAGTTTTGTTCACCAAGAGCATTTAAATGGGTAATATATCTAAAGGATGTTGTTTATTTATTCTAGTTATACATTGCTATTATACGCCTGTCTTATCCATTTCCAAAGGGCCATCAATGTGATCATCCTTTTTTGGGTTTCTTTCCTTCCCAACTGGGTTTTTGGAAGTTTTTCTACCCCAATGACGGATATAATGCTACAGGGTTAGTTCAGGCCTAATATTTCCTACATACTATAGCCTCTATATTATAGTCTTGATTTTAAGCTTCCACCCAATGCTGATCCTTGGAACCTGAACAAGGAATCTGAATTCATGAATGTTGATTGTTTTGCGTTTGTGTGTTATTTCTCGGGGCTGTGTGTCAGCATGACTATGAAATGGGATATGCTAATGCAGTGTGCTGGGGGTGAACACCAGCCTTCTCCCAGCCTCCTATTCTGCAATTGAAGTGTATCCCTCCTCATGAACACACTCTCTAATAAACATCTGAGGGCCAGGATGTGCTACAGCGCTCTTTGAATCCCAACAGCTTCCTATTTAAAATGACTGACAGAAGGGGAATCTAAGCCTGAAACGTTTAGCCATGGACTGTTGCTATACCGATGTAGGCATTCTTATTCGGAATATTTTATAGAGGCAAATATACCCCACGATCATAGTTCAAAGTGATGATCTTGCTTTATTTACTGCAATGAATAGTGTTTAACAGGGCAAAACACCACAGGCAACGGCTAACCATGAGAGATGGAGTACGTGGGTTTCATCACTTGAGTAGAACTACTTCTGTAGAAGGTTGGATGGAGGACTATGTTTATATAGAATAATTGGTATGGCATTTGGGCTTCAAATCACCCAAAGGGGGAATTATGATTGCTACCACCAGAGATTCTTGGACTTGTGTTTAATCTCGTGTTGCCTGTCAATGATTTCTTGAGGTTAACTTGGAGTTCACTCTGCATAGCCCAAACATGCTTTTCTTTTTTTTTTATGCAAAAGTTTTTGTTCTTAACTTAATTTGTCATCTTGTCAGTTCCCCCAAGTTTGCTTCCTTCTTTGGTTCTTTTTCGACTTCCCCTGCAACTTTTCACGTGTCTCCTCACGGCGAGAATGCATATTTCATTAAAGGCCCCAGGCTTTTCCTGGCATATGCTGTATAGTTGGTGTGTATCCAGGCAGCATAACGCATTGGGAACCACAGTCACGCTGGAAATGGACTGAACAAACCTGGCAACAGCCAGTGCACCATTGCATTCATCGTCGCCATTACCAAATCCCTGCTAATCCCAAAACAATAACTTTTTCTTTGTACCCTTCTCCCCTCCACATCATCACCGAGCGTTCTTCCTTCTTTTCTCCACTCCTGTGTCCCGGTGTCATCCACTCCTGTCTTCCGACTGCAGGGTCCTGACCCAACACACAACCAGGCATTCACCAGTGAAAGGCACAGAGCGTTTCTGTATAATGATACATTGTATTTGTTTGGCTCCTTTCGGGACACTCGAGGTGGCCTTGCATTGCAGAGAAACAAACAGAAAAATGGAATGACTAGATAAGTTACCTACTGTGTTGTTTGCTACACAAACCCGAAAAAAAAACCACTCCGCTCATTCAGAAGCCAAGCCACAAATGTCGGTCTTTACAAGACAACGATGCCCTGAACACTGCACTGTGTATCGGGGGCCCTTCTCAACCGACTCTATGATTTGCCAAGGATTTGAACCAGCAACCCTTTCAGTTGGCAGATGACCTGCACTCTGCCACCGTGAGCCTCACTGATGCTCTACCGTGTCTCACACACACACACCCACAAACACCCCTCACACACACAAGCACCCCTGCAGACAGCAGCCTGGGAAACCGCAGGCCACTGGGCTGGCGCCGGAGCCTCACTACTTGGGGACGGGAGGCTGTGGGGGGGGGGACACACGCTCCTTCTCTGGGCCCAATCAATACCTCTGCATTTCCTGTCCATTTGCTCGGGTCTCTTTCATTAATAATTACTGTTGGCGGAGCTTCAATACGCACACTAGCTGGTGCTGCTCTGCGACCTTTCACCAACCCCTGGGCAGACCTGGGTCTGCAGCCCGGGAATGGGCACACACGCACGCACGCACGCACACAGGAAGCAAAAAAACAATAACACACGTACAGACAGTGTAAAAAGGGATGACAGATGGATGTTTTTTTTAATAATTTCTTCTAATAATTTATCATTCATCATCGGCAACAGACGTAGAGATATCATTGCATATTTATAGATTTATTTATATCTAAATGACCCCTCCCCACCCCACCCTTACCATCCTCCCATTGATCAGTTTGTGTCTGGTAGCTCTGTGGCTTTTCAGGCAGTGTCTCCCCAGTGAGGGAGAGACACCAGTGCTGTCCCCCCAGTGAGGGAGACACCAGCGCGTCTCTCCCCATTGAGGGAGAGACACCAGTGGCGTGTCCCGGTCAGAATTTGGTGACTGCGCCGGCGATGTTCTCCAAGGCGGAGCGCGCCTCGGAGGGAGGGAAAGCCTGGATGGCTTCCAGTGCCTTGTTCCCATGGTAACGGCACAAGTCCACCGCCGAGCTCACGCCTCTCTCCGACTTGATCGCCGCCCACAGCTGTTGAGAGATGAATTTTTTTTTTTTAAAAAGGACGATTATAATCCCACCATTCCACAGCCAACGACCCAGTCTTTCTGGACACAAAACATGAATTGGGTAACAATGCGCGCACACACACGCATACGCACACACACACACACACACACACACACACACACAGCAGAAGAGGATCTCAAAAGTCTAAATTCGGTCTCTCCTCCTGCACTCCTCCCATGAAGCAGGGACAGGCTTTCGCTGCCGGCACTTTATCTTGTGAATTCTGGAATCATGAAACCCCTTAGGCCATTCTCTTAAAAAATTAAAACAACTAGGTAGGAACACTGCAGAACCTTGTCTTTTCACTCAATTTGGAGAAGATGATGCCTCTCCCCTTTTTTAACTATTCAATGCACTTGGCTTGCCTATTCTTCAGTTTTCATTTCACTCGTCTCCCTACTTCCATTATGGATCACCTCAATTTTTTAACCTAAATTACGCTCAATCCCTGACCTTGTGTTGCCATATGTCATTGATTTGACTGGACTTTTATATTTTAAACATTCAATGTAAAATAGGTAAAAAATAAAAAAGATCAAGCTTATAAACTATAAGAAGAAGACAAATCCACATTAATGGCGTTAATCTAAATTCAGACAAACTTAGATTGCCTTTGTTGGTTAAACCTGAACTCCATGTTTATTGGAAGTTGCATGGTAAATTTACAGAAACACGATGCATGATCAAACTTTTCCTTTATTTTTGTTAATTTCAAGCTAGTGCCCCCCCCCCCCCCCCCCCCCACCCCCCCACCCCACCCCCTACGACTGGTGGCAAACTTTCCCTGGCTGTCCTGAAGGAGAGCATCTCTCTCACAATGCCACCGTCTCTGAGCCCCGGTGTCTCCTCCACAAATAGGCCCTGGTAACTAATCGCCCCCTGCTCTGGTTTCACTGGGACCAAACCCCTCCACCCATCCGCACGTCCTACCCCCCCTACCATCAGACCCCTCCCTCCCTGGCTGCCTGGACTCTCTTCTTCATGCACCCCAGGACTGTGTGTGTACACACACACACACACACACACACACACGCACACGCACTCGCACACACGCAGGCCGTGACTTTGTAGAGCTCCTCTCTCAACTGCCATATTTGTTACAGTACACTGACGCCCTCCTCCTTCTCTCATTGACATTTGCAGCGTTGAGAAGTGCAGATGATATGAGTCTCAGCGTTTGAGTGTTTTCTTACAGGTATCAGGTAGAGCATCCCCCACCACCCCCCAAAAAAAAATGTGTAGGGGGGCTAAAGCAAAACTCTGACATTGTCACTGTCAATGGTAGGTTTGACCTTGAACTTCCACGTTGGATGTTTTTTGATGTCACACTTTGACTCACCATTGAATAATCCAGTTGGTTCTTAAATGCCTTCGCCTGTTCAGAAGAAAAGAAAACATTAAGTCACAGAGTCAGTCATATAAACCTCCAAATACGAAGGAGCAGTGTCAAGACAATAATTGACATGCAACAGCAAAATAATAATATTTGATATTCGCATACAAATTGGATATCATTATACGACAGGTCATTTCATTTCCAGCTACTTCAGGATCACTCTGTGCTCGGACGGGGTTTCTGTGCTTCCACGGCGACGCAGGCGTGTCGACGGCGACTGAGTAAAACCTGTTACTTTCAGTGGAAGAAGACCGCATTACCTCCTCCAACTGCTGCTGCCACTTGTCGTGGCCCACGATCTGCCGGTGGAGGACCACGGGGCAGGAGTTCAGACTGAACACTGCCGGCCCCCCGACGCCACCCGCCACAAACGGCTGCAGGTCAGCGTGCAGCTGTGGAGCGGGGCGGGGACAGGCATATTCATCACGGCCTCGTCGCTTTAAGGGGTCTCGTTTCCCGGGGCAAAATGCAGGAGGTGCACTGCTCAATGTAACCCGTACAGGTGGCTGTTCGCACGGTAACAATCTTTTACGTTTTAATCTCAGGGGGCACACAGACAAGTCAAGTGGAATAACAAATTCACCATTTGAGGTGTGAAAAAGTGGATGAAATGTAGGTTGGTTTTTTTTAGACACTGAAATGCGTTCCACTGGTGGGACTTGCCTGGTGTCCCAGGGAGAGGTGCTTGCCGTAAGTGTAGGCCAGGCGCTGGGACTCGGGCTTGTGCTTGGCCAACTCCATCGCCGCCTGACAGCTCTTGGCGAGCAGTGCACCGTGGGACAGAAAGGTCTGCTCCTCCCACACATCCACGTCAATTATGTCTCCGGGATTACTGTCCTAAAAAGCAAATAATAAACCGGTCACCGGAGCCAACACTTATCTGAAAGGAATGACTAAAAGGCTCCAAAAAGCATCCAAACGTGTTGCTAAAAGGCCAACCCGTTCTGGATGAATTCAACTTGAATTCAGTCATGAGTGTACTTTCCCTTTCTTTAAAATAACAACCTTACATAATTGACTTGAGGCCAGCCAACAGAAAAACGTGTTCAATGTATCACGGGTACTTGTCTCGTCTATGTGGAAGTGTCACATTGGCCGATCTTTTCTGGGTAAGCTTGTTTGACATGCGGTGCTAAAAGGACAAACACAGAGAATGGATGATTGACACATCTAAGTATCAGATCTCAGTATTGGTAAAAGTCTGTAATTGTAGGTGAATGAATCACTTAAACAGGTGCCGATGTCTTGGGCTGTAGCAACTTTAATTCAACTGCAGGAATTTTTCAGACTGACTGAGGGTAAGGGTGAAAATTAAACTGTTTGAGGTGGAACATGACAGTCTCCTCCAAAATAAAAGCCCCCCGCCCACCGCACTGACAGGTTCACAGTGGTTAGATGTATATATAGACCTTTTTGCTCTCCTATTCATTATGTTGTGACGCGCCAGGTTCTGTTCATGTCTGTTTACCATTGTCAGACATTGTTTAAATCTGCTTTCTTCCGGCGTATGAAAGACAGGAGTCCCTTGTGCCTGCAGGATCTTAATGATAATACTTTTTCAGTTGTCATATTTGAGATGTTACGCATGTCAAAGGGAATATATATTATACACCTCTTCTTTTTTTGCATTTTTATGCTTTATTATAGAGTGAGATAGAGTGGAAAGAATGGGAGATAGAGGGGAGGACATGCAGCAAAGGACCACGGGCAGGGTTGGAACCTGGGTCGCTGGGTTCAGGACGGAGCCTATATGGTATGAGGTCTACCCGGGGAGCCAGCAGGGCGCCCCCCTTATACCCCTCTTCAATTCAAAAGGTCGACCTAAACACGTACATGTTCTTTTCTTTACTGTGTGTCCATCCAAATCACATCCCCTTAAAGACAGTACGAAATGTTTTTCTACTGTCAGATAAGTTTCTTAACTCAAGAGTGGACTGGCATAAAATATAAAGACCTGAATGATTAATACACAGCTCTCATCCTTACATTTTAGCCCGGCTAAAATTCTGTCTTAAAGGTGCCATGGAAGCAAGACACATGTTCCTAGTACGACTGACCAACCGGTGAATGTGGTCTTCAAGGTGATGGGATTTCAATGTCAATGTGAACACAACGACATCTTTTATTGAACCTGCCAGCAGGAGGGGTGCTTTTTTGTTGCCATAGCGATTCTTCAAATAACATGAACAGCATTAATATTTACATGGTTAGGACCTTTGCTACTCACGGGAAAAGCACTTCTAGTTTGATTCAAGGATTAATTTCCCATCTCTCATCTCGTGTTGCACGTGTCTTCAAAGAACGATCCCCTTTTATGAAAGGGCGTGACGGTGGTGATTTTATGAATGATTTTTTGTACATCCCTTGAGGTGCTCCCGCAGATACCAAACATTAACATTAACGTGAAGCTGTGTCCGACTGCAAGTGGGGGGCAGTACCTGGAGGTTAGGAGAATTCTCATAGTAAACACCTTGCACCAGATCACCGATGGCACTTGAGATCAGCTCCACAACCTGGAATGGGGAAGAGAACAGAACACACAGAAAGCTTGTGGTGGTTGTCAATCAACTCAAGACACTAAATTAACAATCAATGAGATGGATTTGCACAAAAACCCAAAGTTCTTGAATGCGGGTTGGTTGGAGTGCCCTAGGGACACTATTCTGGGACAGCTGATTGGGGAATTGACATCACTAGGCCCATCATTATCAGCTCGTGGGGGTACCTCCAGCATAGCTACAAAGCACACCTTGATTGGTTAACTACACCTCCATGCATAGGCCAACACAGACTCCGACGGTTGGTTGAAATTCACTAAAGCAGTCCAACCACTTACATGAAAAAATAGACAGACGACACAAACAAAGGAAAGGCCCTAACATGAAATACACCGTTTGAAAGGAGACAGGGTGTGTCTTCATCCCCTCCTAGGGAGCTGAGTGGCCGGGCACAGCGGACAACCAGGCTGCAGTTGCTTGTTGTCCCTCACAGGGGGCATGCATGACTTGCGTTCCTCACCACCGCGTCGGTTTCACAACGCCACCGGCTCGCATCCCAGCGCCGGGAGAGGGAGAGACGCAGGCTCTGCGGCTTTTAATGTGTCACCGACCACGGCTTAGGTAGACAGTGTCACGCAAGCCTGGGATCAGGGTAAATATTCCGGCGGGGGTCGTGCCATTCATAGAACACAAGCGGGCCCAGCGACGAGAGGGGGGGGGGGAATGTGTAAGAGTCCAGATGAATGAGGTTAAATTTAGAATTTGCCTCGTCCCAGACACCCAGAGCTCATCTGCAGAGTCTGCAGGGCCCCACTGCGCAGTCCTCGCCCGCCAGACTCTCCAGTGCCCTTAGGGTAACCCAATCCGCCAGGGGAAAAATATTGAGGCTACTCAAGCTCCTAGCCGCAGACCTGGAAGGACAATGTGCCTACAGTATTACCAGATGTGGTGTCTCTTCTAGCCCTGGAAAGTGTGTGTCTGTCTGTGTGTGTGTGTGTGTGTGTGTGTGTGTGTGTGTACAGAGGGGGGGGGCGGGGGACATGTGTGTGTGTGTGTGTTTGCAGAGGGGAGCGTTTGTGTGTGTGAAGACAAGAGGGGTGTGTCTTTGTGAGGTTTGTGCGCGTGTGTCTGTGTGTGTGTGTGTGTTTGTGCGGGTGTGTGTCTGTGTCTGTGTCTATGTCTATGTGTTTGTGTGTGTGTGTGTGAGAGCGGGGTCTTTTTTTGGAAGGTATCAGATAAGGCCGAGCTCCGCCTCCCCCCGACTCCGTTCCCAAGTCCAGCCGGATCATGTTTTGCCGACAGGTCTGCGAGGGGAGGGAGGTGGGGAAACCCGAGCCGCGTGCCGAGATTACTTTACCGTTTATACAAGCAGCGGCATAGGATTCCTCTCAAGGCCACGACACACAATCTCCATCACTCTCGCTGCGCGTTTATGAGAGAAAACGGTCAGGAGATAAAATAAATAAATAAATGAAACACTCCCAGCGCCCGTTAGTGTGTGAAATGAGTTGCGTGAATGATTTCATCTCTCGACGGCGGCGAACTCCGATAGGAGTGGAACGCAGATTGGCATTTGAAACTTTATCCGTGTGGATGGAAAAAAAGTCGGAACAGGGAAAAATGAACCATCACTTATTGGATGGTATGGAGAACAACGTTTGGACGGTTGTTCATTGGGACAACCAGAGTTAAATGTTCCTTAATGGACCACCTGTAACTCCTGAGAAAACACATTACATTTACTTTTAGGGCGTTTAGTAGACGCTCTTATCCAGGGCGCCTTACAATAAGTACATAATGAGAAGGAGAAACAACATATTGTTGTCGGTACAGTAAAGACAAAGTGCCAGCACTAACAATCGCTAGGATAACCCATTCCCGTATACAACAAACAAATATACATTCATAGGTTGTATTTGGGCTGTGTAAGGCGTGCTTGTGAGGGGTCTAATAATATGGCTGTATGGCCATTCCCTTGCTCGCTGAAGACGTGCAGAACGAGAGGAGACAGTGGGGCTTAGGAGGGAGGGTGGAAGGCGAGGCTGATAGAATTTGGTCCAGACTATGACATCATGAGAAGGGGAGGGGAGTGTGTGTGTGTGTGTGTGTGTGTGTGTGTGTGTGTGTGTGTGTGCGTGTGTGTGTGTGTGTGTGTGGGGGGGGGGGGGTGTAGACGGTTCCTTTCCTCTTCTTCACAAACCACATCCTGAGTGACGGTGACGGCATTGGCCATTGACAAATTTTGTCAGCAGCACTTTACTTATTTACGCACCCGACAGCGCTCATCGTGTTGTGTGCACACATCAAAGTGGCACGCGCACATGTACATCGCAGACACTTCCGAAAACAAGACATTCTCACGCTTCGCTGTGAACTAAAGACCAAAACTAAAACTGTTGAGCCTTAAGGGATGGCTCCCTCTCTCTCTCTCTCCCCCCCTCCCCAGGCCACAATGCCTTACACATTGACAGGGCTGAGGCAGAGAGAGTCAAACGGCTTCAGGTACCTTGGTGTGTTCCTTGGGTGGGACAATCGGACTGCACCCCGGTGCCCTGAGCAGACTTATGAAGTCAGGCATCTGGGCAGCGACCCACCTGACTCACCCATAGCAGACTCAGCCCTCAGGCCTTCAGGCTGTCCAACAGTCACAATACTTCTCTCACAAAACCTTTAACACTATTGCAGAATATATCTTGTAAATATCCTTGCCGGCAACATACCTTGGCCACATTCATGCACTGTGCTACTTTTCTTTTAGTTTAATTCATTATCTATAAAATGTGCACTTTCTTTTCACAGCACCTTGTCATGAGCAATTCATTGTGCAGCATGACAGTAAAATGACTGGACTTTGATGCCATAACTGTCTTTACTATACAAAGCAGGGGGCCTTACCTTGGTGTTATTTAACTGTGCGAGTCCTTTGCACGCGCTGGCCAGTAGGAAGTCTCCACTCAGGACGGCCATCTTGTTGCCAAACTGCATGTCCTCCAGTTGTCCGTCGTTGGACCACTCCTTCAGGTTGACCACCCCGCGATGCACCAGGAAGGCCGTGTGGATCAACTCCGCAATCTCAGCCAAGTTACGCTGGCTGTAGGACAAAAACAACAAGACAGATACCTTCAACAATAACGTGTAGATTGCACAGGTTGATTTCTGAATTAAAAATATATATATTTTTGGGGTTTGTTTATTCAGCTGGTGGTTTAACCAAAGTGTCTTACGGATGTACTCTGGTACAAGTGAATATAGAGCAGACACTGGGTTAGGTATTTTTCCTTAAAAATGTTCCTTGCCAGTACCTTTCTGTTGGAAGACCCCCTAAGCAGTGGGCCATCCAACCCCCTTTTTACTGAATGTACAGGGGGTAGAAAGTAGAACTCCTTTCACACCAGGGGTTCAACATATGTAAGCGGTTAAGGTTCAGCAGGAGCATGTGCGTGGACACTTGCTAAGCCACTCCCTTCTGACAGATGTCCTTATTGGAAGTGGCTTTGACTAAAAGCGTCTGCTAAATGCCCTGAACGTAAATGTGAACGTTAAGCTCGGAAATCCATCGGCAACCGCCTAATAAGCGCACAAAAAAACACAACAAACACACAACGCAAAATCGACGATGCAAGAAAAATCCCAACAGAAAGGCAAAACAGCGGACTTTCTTCCAGAAGCGCCGCATTCAGCGGCCACGCTCAGACGACGAGGAAGACGGAGACGAAACCAATGATTAAGACTAAGCTCATCATTAGAAAATAACAGCCATTGTTGCTTATGAGAGAAGAGAAGTGGAAGTGGCCGGTGAATGGAGCCTTTCAAGCGCAGCCGCGGGGAGGTGATAATCAAATGTTGATTCAGCCGTTGCGGCAGGATAATGAGGCCCCTCTCGGTATGGAGGGAGCTGGCTGGCTGCTGGGCGGGTGGTGTCGGGGGGTGGGGGGAGGGGGGGGGTCCTTCTAGACAGGGTCGGCTGCGCTGATGGCCACTTACAAGCCATCTTTCACCTGCTGTGTGAACCCTGATGAACACGCCGCGCACGCAAGTGCACACACGCACACGCGCGAGAGAGAACAGAAAACACAAGAACACACACTCAATAGTACACGCACAGTCACGCACACACACACACACACACACACACACACACACACACACACACACACACACACACACACACACACACACACACACACACACACACACACACACACACACTACTAATAGTAGACACGACGCGGATCTTGGCCAGGTAATTGCGTGTTCAAAGTCGCCCCGGAAAGATGTTATTAAAATTCAATAATGCCCTCCATTCTGCCTCTCAATCAGAACCATTGTCTCCAGCGCTCGGCTGCTAGCCGGGGGGGGGGGGGGGGGGGGGCGCAGTCAGGAGCCTGCTGGCGGTAATGTGTAAGTTTACCTGGTATTAATGGGCACACCAGACAGCCTTTTAAAACAAAAAGACGGCCGAGGGGTCGGGGCCACGTGGCCGCTGCGGTCTAACAGACGGGCGCCGCGCCGGGGAGCTCCACGCTCCGCAGCCAGAGGGACACGGCTAGGAGTTCAACAACATCGCTCTGTTTTCACCACACATCCGATTTACGCAACATTTCCCCGCGTTATCAAGTAATTGTATTCATTGCCACTTGAGCTCATCAATTAGGGGGGGGGGAATAAGTAAACATACGTAATCATCATTACAACTCAAGCTATATTGTCAATCTCAGACTGGGGATCAACAAAACATACTCTGCAATGACGAAGTACATAAGAAATAAAAGGAATTGCACCACACACACACACACACACACACACACACACACACACACACACACAAAAGAAACACAAGGATTTGCTGCAATCCTAATGAGCCAAAGGAATACTTAGATTTAAATTAACTCTGCCTTGTGGAGCTTATCGTCATGAACACATTGGAACGCGGGAAAACAGTACGAATAAGTATGCGAGAGACCCCACCCGGCAACCACACACCCCCACTGTGCTTTCAATCTTCAGGTCCTGATCAGAAGTGGAGGAGCCTGGGGAGGAGGAGGAGGAGGAAGAGGAGGTGGAGGAGGAGGAGTAGGAGGAAGAGGAGAAAGAAAAAAGAAAAAAAACGGGGACAAGTGGGCCGGTGTATAAATAGCTTTGGTGCCCAGTTGCATAGCAACCGATGCCATCTCGGCGATGCGTTCCGCCCCCTTTGCCACGCCCCCTGTCCTGAGTGTTCTGTTCTGTTCCTTCCTCCCGTCTCCTCCCCCTCTGCACACTGTCTGGCTATAGTTGCCCCCTCTGATGAAGCAGCGCTGGGGGTGGGGGGAAGCGGGAGTGGTCCCTCCGGCGCTCCGTGGACAGGGAGCCGTCATGAAGACCATTCCCTCGTCCGCTGTCATCTGTCAGTCGGTCTTTAGAGTTGGCTGCATAACATTTATCTCCCCCCCCCACGTGTGTGTGAGAGAGAGAGAGAGAGGGAAAGAGAAAGTCTCTATTATATGTAGTCTCTCTCTCTCTCTCTCTCTCTCTCTCTCTCTCTCTCTCTCTCTCTCTCTCTCTCTCTCTCTCTCTCTCTCTCTCTCTCTCTCTCTCTCTCTCTCTCTCTCTCTCTCTCTCTCTGCAGAGTAGAAGATGTTTTACAAATGCTACTTGTCAAGAGGGAGGAGATCACCCCCCTGCTGGTATCAATCACCCCTGCGCGCACACACAAACACACACACACACAGACACAAAGACACACAGAGGGACACAAACATACACACACACACACACACACACACACACACACACACACACACACTCCTCTCCTCATAGCCTTTACCCTGCATCAGCCCCCCCACTCCAAAAAACCCACCCACCCATGTCCAACGACATCGTCCCACCCGTCGTCTCACCCATCCGCACAGGTGCTAATGAGTGCATGATGGTAGATGGAGGGCGGGGGGGGGGGGGACACACACGGACACACACACACACACACACACACACACAGATAAAGTGCAAATGAGGTGATCAAGTGAGGGTGTGAGAATGCGTGGCGCGCAATCGGCACATCCATCAAACACGACAACAGTGAAAGATGCGCATGCACACGGCAGGGCCGACATGCCTCCACCTCACTGAGGGGTGGGGGTGACAAGTGTGTGGTAATGTGTCCGTTATGGCGTTTTGTTTGCCAAACATCAGCTGTCAACGTACAGTGGTCGCTGTAGCGCTGGCGGCGTTGCGTTAAAGGAAGCGGGGGGGGGGGTTCAGACGTCTTCCATTTCACGGGGCCCGCGGTCGCACTGCAGACACCCACGGTGTAGGTTGGAGAGGGGTGGGATGGTGGTTGTGTGTTGGGGGGGGGGGGGGGTTGGGCCGTGCGCAGACAGACACACCCCCTGATAAACACGCGTGCCTTGTGTCGTGCGTCTGGCAGATAGAAAGGAGCCATTCAGGAGACGGCCGCTCGGCCACGCCAAACACAGCACTCACTTACTGGTAACCACTTGGCACTGGCCGGAATGTGACACGGGCACGACGCAAGCAAACACACACACACACACACACACACACACACACACACACAAACAACCGCAGGTATACTAACCAGCTCTAGCGGAGTCCGATATGTTGATGGTGCAGTGCCCTTCTTCCTATTTCGTTGAGACGCATGCATGTACTCAAACACACATGCATGCACAAATGCACACACTATCATAGCCCTGCTCCTGCCCCAATCATAGCCCATACACACACACACACACACACACACACACACACACACACACACACACACACACACACACACACACACACACACACACACACACACACACACACACACACCTAAACCAAAACACTAAGCAGCCACCACTTATTTGACTGGCCCATGGCATCACCATGTGTACAAATACTTACTTTCGGTGGAGGGAATCTTTCAAAAATGTCTGTGCCATTTAGACATTGAAATTCTACCCATCAGCAGCTACGCGATTCTGCCAACCAAGGTAGTTTCTAGGTGCTTTATTAGTGCAGTAAACTGGTCACTACTGCACCGGTTTTCAAGTGAGCTTGTAAATACACACAAAGATGTTTGCGCCAAATGAACATACCAAATTCTACAAGGTTGTGAGGGTCAAGAATGAACAACTGCAACCAGCCAGCAGGCTGCAACCAGGCTGATAGATTTGAACATTTGGCAGGCAACACCATTTTGGGTTTTATTTTAAAACAAGGGCAGGTAGATTTTCCCACTCAGAAAACAATCTAAAAGTGAATTTTGGTCCTTGATGCCCTCACCTCAAAAACAAATATTAATTATATCTGCACACACAGTGACGTACAATTCACTTAAAACTATTTTGAATTTGTTTGTTTAGACATAGTGGACGTGTTGTATGCAGGAAGCTGCGGTAACATGCATGTAAACGTTTTAAATTAAAAGATAAAACAGCCTCCAAACCAGCAGCCTGACAACAACAAGTCTTTGAACACCCACAGTACCTTACCTCATATAATGCAGTCCTAATAGCCCAGACAACTCATTTTAATTGTACTTATTAATAAAGTGAGTATAATGCATAAGGGAAGGAATGTTAGCAGAGGGAGCAAACTGCACTCTATTAAAGATAATTGAAGATAAAAAAAAGGTTGCATTTTCTCTTTCATGCAATTGCGACGAACACAGCCAATTTATGTTCTGTTTGAACAATCATCTGTAAAACTCTCAAAGGGAAAAATAAATAAAATAACAAGTAAGGATGAACTCCCGTATGACCACAATAACCACAATGAAGTCTCTTATAAATAAATTGAAAAAACGAACTAGTTATAACTAGGACATTTAGATCTCCTAGGAGGATACTGAAACAGAAAGAGATCATAAAAAAAAACTAAATTATGGACAAGCAATATCAAATGAAACCTTTTCCAAAAAAAGGTTTTCAAGTTGGGGAGGCGGCAAGCAAAATAACACCCAATTACATCCTCCCAAGGTAATGATGGACTTTCAACTAAAAGTCCCCAAAACATGATATCAATAAAAATGATAGAACCATTCAAACGGTTACGAACACGAACACTTTGGAGATGAATACGGTTCCAGTCATGCTCTGTCCCGCACAAAAACTCAGTTTTGTGCGTTTGTATGACAGCAAGATGTCCACTGATGCTCGGAGCTGAACCGGACTCCCTTGGTGACTGAGGGGTGGTGGGGGTAGTTACCTGGGGTAGATCCCCGCTCACCATATCCTGAGTCTGGAGACCGGGGGGCTGACTGGCTGCTGGGCCCCGCCGCCTTTGACAGGAGGCAGGACCACCAGGCCCCTCATCTGGAGGTTGTTCCTGCTGTCGTAGACGAAGCCCCTGGGGGAGGAAGCGGCAAGGACAAAGGTGTTGGTGGAAGTGTTCGCCAGGGGCGTCATCCACCAGGTCCTTGTTGACAGACATTAGAGGAGCCGTCAATCGGTTTCCATCGGCATGGAGATTATAATAAAGCTTTGGAATAATGGATGTTTTTATACAGGGTTTTTTCTCAGTACTGCTCAATAATGATATCCGAGTAGAAGTGATAATTCAAAGTTTTATTTTACTTTGACCAGCGTGTTATTTTTTGGGGTAATATATGGTAGGAATGGAAAGACAATGTGGACGCTGTTCACTTAAGTGATCATAAATTATAACAACATATCAAGCATTCTTTAAAAATAACTCTGGAATCATGAAAGCATTTGGTAAGTGTAGCTCCTCTTTGGAGAATGTGCACAATTTGATTGGAAATTAATGCATTTTGAGATGCACAGACGTCTATGTTTGTAACATAGAAGAACCCATTATTTTAAGTATCCGCCCACTTTACCAGTAATATTCTGACACATTAAAAGGAAAGGGGTGTTCACCACACACACACACACACACACACACACACACACACTCTGGTGTGCAGATTAAATATCTTTTTCTCTCTCCCTGGGGAGTGGTTAGACAGAGCACCTCTAATCCCCTCTTTAGGGAGCGAGACCCCCTCACACACACACGCACACGCACACACACAATGAATCATACCCTCGTTAGCAGCTCGGAGGCAGGCAGGCACGCACACACGCAGACGCACAAACACACAAACACACGCCCACCATGCACCGAGTGCCCAGACCCAGGCCTCTTCCCCCCCCCCCCCCCCGACCCTCTCTCGTGGTCCCACCTCTTCTGCACCACCGAGGGGGAGGAGGGCTTGGAGGGGGGGAGGTGATGGAGGATTGCTGGGAGGAGGGGGGGGGAGGTGATGGAGTAGGGGGGGACAGCGCGATGGGGGCGGTTATGTGGGGGAACATGGCAGGGAGCGATAGAAAAGAAAAGCCTGGCAGGAAAGTGCGAAGAAAAGACTAATAATGATTTGAAAAAGAAATTGACATATATATTTTTAATAATACAAAGACACCCAAACACTATGGGGCTGCGCGTGTCTGTGCAGCCAGATAGTGGGGGGGGGGGGGGGGGGGGGGGGGGGGGGGGGGGGGGGGGGGGCTGCCTCGCACCATCTTACCCTCCGCGGCCCCGAACACCGCCAAACGATTTACCCAAACACAGACCCCACACTGCTGGCACCGTGGTGGCACGGCGACAGGCGGGCCGGGGACTGCAGAGAGCCAGTAGACTGAGTCGCGGCTCGGGGAGACGGATGATGGAGCTGGTGTAACTGCTCGCAGGGAGTCTAGGTGAGCCTGTGGCCTGAGGGCGGTGGGGCATGATTAATATTTATGTCTGCTTCCACACCGGCACACATCAATCAATCACTGGCTGCCCTCCTGCAAAGGGGCCGGCCGGGCATGATGCATACAGCCATGGAGAGAGAGACACTGGGGGAGGGGGGGAGTGAGAGAGAGGGAGGGAGGGAAGGAGAGGGAGGAAGAGAGAGAGAGAGAGGGAGAGATAGAGGGAGAGAGGGAGAGAGAGGGAGATAGAGGGAGAGGGAGAGAGGGAGAGAGAGTGAAAAAGAGTGAGAGAGAGCGAGAGAGAGAGAGCAAAATAGAGAGGTAGAGAGGTGGGGAGGAGGAAGGGAGGGAAAGAGAGCAGGATAGAGGGACAGAAGTGGGAGGGAGAGAAGGAGCCGAAGTGACGAGTGAGAAATGGAGTGCTGTCAGTTCTATAGGGTTGTGTGCAGGTCACCACGCCCTCTGCCAGCAGTCGTGAGCGGGGACTCGGGAACCGTCCCTGGCTATTTTACACAGCCGGCACGTAGAACTTTGCATGGATACTAGTATTGATCCTCTGCTATCCTATATGACTTATACACGCGTTGAATAGCCTCTGAGCCCAATAAGACTGCTTGAGGAATATTTCCCTTGCATTGTTAATCCATGGGAATGTGCTAGAAATTAACCTTATTTAAGTTCAAGAATGTATTGATATTTACCAAGAAGCAAATATTTATCCTAACGGGGATGCTTTGGTACTCTCACAATTCTACTTTGAATATGCTAATAGGGTCAGGGTTGGTGTAAAAAAATGAAACAAAGACAAAAAACAGTGATTCCTTCTGCGCTGTATGCAAATCTGTGAATGCTACTTTGGAGGCCAACTTAGCTGAGCATCAGTATTTGGAGAACGCAACAGAGAAAGGCCAAACCGACACTTGACTCCACGAGGGTCTGCCTGTCTGCTATTGTGGATATTTATAAACACACACACACACACACACACACACACACACACACACACACACACACACACACACACACACACACACACACACACACACACACACAGGAAATATGAGCCAGGCCCAACACAAGCTGACAGTCAGACTGTCAGAGGTCTCCCCCCACCCTCTCCCTGCTACAACACCCAAATGGATTGTCATATCAGATTTAAGGTGTATAGGTTATTACACCCTTGGGCTAGTGTTTCCATTGCACCCGTCTGTGTGGCGGGACTGAGTTTGAGGACTCTTTCTCCCTTCTGCCACTCACTCACACCCAATTATCTCACCATCTCTCTCTTCCTCCCTCACTCTCTCTCTCTCTCGATCACTAATTTGCACCCACAGTTAGAGCTTCTTTTTTGCTTTGAGGTGGTGGAGAATCTCTGGATACTCCTCATTTCAAAACCGATTAGCTAACATTTTTTCCAACTGGGTGACGATGTGTTTCAGATGCATTCGGATCGATAGAGCGTTAACCACTTTAGCAGAGCCTTCTGAGGAGTAAACCGAGGGGGACAAGTCTATGGAGAATAATCAATGACCAGTTTCCCTTAACACTTCTGAGTACACCTGATGTTGATTGAATCAGTGACAACCTCGGCTTGACACCTAATTATTAAAGAATATGCCATGTTCAATAGACTGTATTAGACTACAGTCCAAATTCCTGTCTTGAAACAGGACCTATTTACCTGTGCAAGTTCAGTTAAAGACTGTTAACTTAAAGACTATGTCATTTCAGGTTTTATACACTTTTTAATGGTGCCATGCGTGTTGCCATTTGATCAAGCCATGGTTTCTAACTCAACTGTTAAATAAAATAAATTATTAATTAATGTAAACACAAAACAGTTCATATTTTAATATCACCACAAGCACATTTTAAAATAGATCGTTCTAGGTACAACATTGTTAAGGTAGTCCCATACATCATGTAGGAACACATCTATAAAATAGATTACCAGGTCCTTCTCAAGTTATTTTCTCAAAGCACTGGCAAGGATCATTAGCGGGAATCACCAGATCATAATGGGCGCATTTTCAATCACAACATTACCATCAGCTCCAAAAGACATCCTATATACATATAGGATGTCTTTTGGAGCTGGTTGAAAAATGATAAAAGGGTAAAAGGGAAAGTGTTTTCTCAAACACAGACCATGGACATTGATTGATGCGGACAATACAATATGTATTGATTTGAAACATTTCGTTGTTTGCCAACATGTCTATCGGTGACTTTGTCAACTGATACTATGAAACGTCTCGTGTGTGTGTGTGTGTGTGTGTGTGTGTGTGTGTGTGTGTGTGTGTGTGTGTGTGCTCGAGGGAGAGTATGTGGAAGTATCCATTACCGGTACGTTTGTGACAACTATCCTACCTGGCAGTGTTGAGCAGTGGGTGTTTTGTCCCGACCAGCTTCCTGACATGCATCGCAACATTACTGAGTTCATCGCTCAGCAAGCATCGCAGGCTCATGAATGAGGTAGGATAACCCACGATCTTCTCCGCCTCGGACACCACTTTACTCCAGTTTGAAGGGGCTGTGTTTGAGAACAAGCTTAAGTTCATCTGTCCTCGGTGGGTCACACCGAAACAGGAGAGTCGCGAACAGGTCGCACGGAGGGCTGACATTGGAAGCATGATATTCAGGAGGTTGAATCGGCTGTCAAAGGGTAACGTGAGTTCAATGTGGAGTAGGGCTACGAGGTTTCCATCCTCTCGTTCGAGTTCAAGAATATCGTGTGTAAATCGTTATGAATTGGTTTGTTTACGCGTAGACGTACAGGCGTAGAGACTAAGTAGCTCCCTGAGTCGGCTGACTTTCATTATTGTATATGTAATAACTGTATCTGTTCCATAACACACGACCTGACACAGCGCGCCGCCATCTTTACGCCGGAAACGTCATGACGCAAACTGTCCGGTATCCGGACGAGCGAATGTGGAATACCGAATACTCAAAGAAATATTAACAATTCAAAATTCCCCATGCTTTTATGAATTATTTCTTACAATTAATTGATGAAGATAAATTATCTAAGTTCATGTTAAGCGACACGCAATCGTGGAATCGAGTCTATTTGTCTTTAGGCGTTGGGGCAACAATATATGAATATTCATCAGTTACGAGTTCTGAAAGTGTTCTGATTGGCTACCTGTTGTGTGTGCCTATTGATAACGCATGTCTGCATGTAAATGCACCGTCTACACCCCGCCATTACCCTCATACGCCATAAATATAATACAGATAAATGGTCCGTGAAAATACACTCAAAAGTGCACTTTGATGCAAATATGTATATTTGCATGCACTGTCAATAACTAAAGCTTATTATGCAAGGTTAGCAGGCATTTCTGTAATTTAAGCACAAATCTTCTTTGTTGAAAACGTGATATCATGCACACACCCGCTCGCATTGGCTAGAGTTGATTGGCCCTCAACTTTTGACAGCAACCACAGAGTCTCTTGACTGAACAACCAGTTGATGAAATGCACTCCGACAATAGTGGTTGGCACGCTGCTACTTTAAGAATGCAATGGTTTATTCAGTTAACTATCTCGGTAACTCATTCCTCCACTGATATTGTTGAACAACATGAGGCCTAATAGCTAAGCCACACCTTATTACAATTAGAAAAGGAGAGAAAGAAAAACAGGCATCAGCGAGACAGATATAGAAACGCCGACGAGGGACATTATACAGAGAGAAAAACAGAGAGACAGTGCCATTTAGAAATAACGCCAAGCTTCATTTGCTAAATGCTTTACGTTTATTGTTTTTTTTTTTACTGTATTCTTGGATATTAGACGTTGCTGGTTGGAAACCATGAAACTCCGCAATTTGATTCTCAAAAGATGTTGGAAATATTGCCTGTTATTTGAGCATCATTATTAAGCATTGCATCGACTACTTTCTATTGCAAACTCAGCAATGTCTCTTTTATGTCTTACATAGCCAAAACATCTAAACATTATTTTATTTGTTATTTTAATTTACATAGTCAACTATTTCCAGAGCAAGTATTTTCGTCTTGTATCTCTAAACTTCTGTTGATTTCCTTTAATTTTGTTATAGTTGTTGTTTTTAATATTCTCAATTTTTAATGAAGTGGCAAACCACTATTGTTTAACACAGAGGGTTTAATAACTTATTTATAAAAAAATACAGCTTACTTCTGAAAATATTTGTTATTCTTTTACTCAAAACTGCCCTTGCAGAATTACAAGGCTTTTCTTCCTTCTACCCCTGCTATAGTTACCAATGGTTACAAGTCTAGTCAGGGACAGCCTTTTGTGTTCACCGTATTAATAACATTTTGCATAAAAATATTGAATGTGGTGTATGTGGCTGTGCAGCCCTTAGCCACATTCCTGGTGAATCATGAAAACACCAACATATGTGGCAGTCTTTGACCAAAGCAGAATCCTTTTGGCTTATTCCACAGTCAGAAACTCATGCCAATAGTGTGTTCCTGTTAAGATAATGAGATTGACTGACCTGTATGCTTGATTGATTGATTGATTGATTAGTTGATTGATTGATTAATTGGTTGACTGAAGTGCTCATCCATCCATAAAAATGGGAAAGGCTAAGGCCATTTCAAGTAACCACTGGCATATTAATAAGACCCTGACCCTTTTTCATTGTTCAAATCCCGGTGGTCAAGAGTGCCACCTTATCCCATGAGCAGCAAAGTCTGATTGTCAACTTATTGTAGATGAAGTTCAGTGATGGGCAGAGGAAGGCACTCATACATTAATACGTGTGTGTGTGTGTGTGTGTGTGTGTGTGTGTGTGTGTGTGTGTGTGTGTGTGTGTGTGTGTGTGTGTGTGTGTGTGTGTGACTAGGTGACTCGCCAGTACGAATGCGTCTATAGAAAAAAACAGTCCACATGGGCACCTGTTTGCTGCCAACAGGATTTCCAAGCTGCGGGTGGCCAACCAGCGTGAAGCACCAGTGAGCTAAGTGGCTTCGAGTTTGCCTTGGTGCACTCAATTGAAAACGAAGAAATAGCCTCTTCCTATGATCATCCCGCGCGTCATATAATGTTTCAGTGGACGCCCCTCCCACTGTCTCTCCCCCCCCCCCCCTCACTCAACCTCTCCTTTTGACTCACAGAGGCGGTTCACAACTCGCGCTCGGACCGTGGTGGAAAATACAGGCAGAAGATGGCTGACTTAGCCGGGCTCTGCAAGCCCTCGGCGGCATCACCAGCTCCACACGGGCCACGGCGACACAGCGACGAGACGTCCAGCGTTTGGCTGTAACTGTAGACGCCGCCTACTACTACTACTACTACTACTATACGGTCCTTTACTTCGATATCGAGTATAGCACCAGCAATATTGAAAGAAGTATTGCAAAAAATGGCTGAGATGGAAAAAGAGGGCAGACCTCCGGAAAATAAAAGAAGCAGAAAACCAGCTCATCCAGTCAAAAGGGAGATAAATGAAGAAATGAAGGTAAACTAGGGGGGGTTGCCCGGGTGCATGATTACGCATGTGAGCAGCGGTGTTGGGAGAGCATGTATGTCTTTGGAACATTGTCGCTCTCAATGGAAACGCAAGGTTTTTTTTGAGTTTCACGTTAATTAACGCTTGGACTTACTAAACATTGCATTGATGCATTTTTTTTTTAATAAGTTACGTGGTCACATGCAATCACAGTCTTCGCTCCGAACCCGTCAAAAAATGCCCATGCACAATGGACGCACAATGGTTCGCGTTTTTCGTGGCTACTATTCTTACTTTGAAGTTTATTTTGTTGAACATAGCCTGCATTTATATGGTGTGCATGTAATCCACTGGTTATAACACAGCCATTCGTTGTGCAGTCCTTTAATGGCATTGCCTGAAGTTAATGGAAAATCCAGTGCGTCAGGGAAGGCGTCAACAGTGTCCCTACTATTACTAGTAGACACAACGCACAACGCCCCCCTCCCCCCCCCCCCAAGCAAAGCAGTACACACACACACACACACACACACACACACACACACACACACACACACACACACACACACACACACACACACACACACACACACACACACACACACACCTATACTGGTTTCTATGTACTAGCAGGTCACACACACACACACACACACACACACACACACACACACACACACACACACACACACACACACACACACACACACACACACACACACACACACACACACACACACGCACACACACACACACAAAGGGGGAATACACTAACGCAATGTTGGCTGAGGAAACATACGCGGATTATGAATGCTTTCGTAGCGCGTTTGGTGGGGTGGATGTTCGGGGGAAACGCACGGTGTTGTCTGGAGAGACGCACGGTCCTCACAGCTGGGGAGAAGGAGAGGCGTGTGGTCCAGATGTGCGTATCTGCGAGCTGCACATACGCGCGCCACAACAGTACATTGTCTGGTCCCTCGCCTGGCCTGTATGGGGCTGAACATGGATCGATCTGAGCGTCCGTCCAAGACACGTTGTTTCTATTTGGGGGGGGGGGGGGGGGGGGGGGGGGGGGGGGGTATAGTCGTGCATTTTGATATTTGAGCCATGTGCATTTTGGCGGTTGCGTTGTGGATCGAGACTATGGGTCGTGGTGTGTTGTGCAGGCAGGGAGGTTGTGTCCGCTTTGTCTTCATGTGTTTCATTGTTTGTTTACAGTTGTACGCATCACCGAGAGGTTTTCGAGCATTTCACGTTGCGTTCATGGCATATAGGACCTAAAGTCTTTTTTGTCTAGACAAGAGGGTTTGCAAGATTCCGATTATATTATTTCGTTATATCTGTGAATAATTTACGCAATTGAATATGCGATGGCAAGGAAATATGCACGCATGCAAGGCTGCTCGATTGCCTCAAGTAACCTGTTATATTTGTCAGCGAGAGAATACTGGCTTATCCATAGTCGGAATCATAGCCTACATCATGTGTACGTTAATACCAGCCCTTAATTGCATAGGTAATTCAATTATGAATTTCCTAACGGACTTTCTTTGTATGTGATTCAAATAAGGACCAGCCAGCCAAATATACTTTTGGATAGTAGCCTCATGATGAAATCACGTACCAATGTACCTGTATTTTTGGCGAGTATATCTAAAGCCACTGACTGTGTTGGTCTTTTTTATTGGCCAGACATCCCCAAATTGGGCTGCATCTCATTCTGAATCATGCATGTGGTAGTCCATACTAAACAGACGGAGTCGTTTAAAATAATTTTTATTTCTTTCCAAAATGCACTTTGTAAGAAGGTTATTGAACATTTACATGTACGGCATTTTGAACATAAATAGATTATCGTTATTCTACTTGTATTGTTATATGAAGTGGACAACTGGGTTGCATATTGGAGTATCTTTATTGGTGAAATGCATTCATTCATTCTTTAATTCATAAATTAATTAGATTATGTATATATTTATTTATTTCGACATCTCACTGAACGCATGTTTCAGTCAACGGCCTGGAGGAGATAACTAGAGAAGACACGTCAATCACACATCCCTTAATTAGAAGCAGCGAGCCTATAGGTGCTGTCGGTCTTAATTAGCTCATTAGCTCTTGTGTCTCTAATGACCGTGATGCTCTTAAGCAATGGGAAGTCATTTCATGTCTATACTTGAACGTTCTGAACGTCGGCATGGCTATCCATTGCGAAGAAAAGTCAAGGTTTTAAGGGAGGAGAACCACTCTTGATCATCCAGCTCTGGCGTTACTGATCAATGCAATACGGGCAGTGTACATGTTTCTATCCCATAAATATTTGAAGGTGTGACAAGACTCGCAAAAGCGAAAAACTTGATAGATTCTAGTCCTTTACACTACCTCATTTAATCTCCTATATGCTGATGCACGCATAGGCAGGAGGTTGCACACACACTCACACCTGCACAAACACAAACACACACACACACACACACACACACATATATGCGGGCAAGCATGCACATACACACACACACACACACACACACACACACACACACACACACACACACACACACACACACACACACAAAAACCACACACACATTACAAAACAGCATCCTACATTCATAGGCTGGTCACTATACTATATATATATATTTATTACTCCCCCCCCCCACCAAATGATCTCTTATCGACTTTGCTAATCTCAGCCGCCAAGAAAGAGGAAGAAATGTTCACACTGTGTCCTTATTGAGGGATTATGCTCCCAAAAAAACGGGGGTAAGAGGGACTGACACTGTGTCCATTATCTGGACCGCTTAATGTGTGTGGGGGTAAAATAAGCCCCTGTGAGTAATCAAGGAGAGGTGGAGGAGGTGGTGTGGGGAGGGGGTCGGAGGGGAGGGGGGGGGGTTAGGGCGGTGGGCATAAAAAAAAACATAGGAATGTATACAGTGGTATACGGCTGGCTAAGCTGTAAAAACTGTAATGCGAGCGTCTCCATCGGATCAGATATCAAGGAAAGGAGAGGGGGAATTGAAAGAGGAGTGGTGGCAGAGAGAGAGGGAATGAAAGAGAGACAGGGGGGAGAGAGAGAGAGAGGGGGAGGCAGAGGGAGAGGGAATGAAAGAGACAGAGGGGGGAGAGAGAGGGAGAGAGAGAGAGGGGGGAGGCAGAGGGAGAGGAAACGAAAGAGAGACAGAGGGGGGAGAGAGAGGGAGAGAGAGAGAGGGGGGAGGCAGAGGGAGAGGGAACGAAAGAGAGACAGAGGGGGGAGAGAGAGGGAGAGAGAGAGGGGGGGAGGCAGAGGGAGAGGGAACGAAAGAGAGACAGAGGGGGGAGAGAGAGGGAGAGAGAGAGAGAGAGGGGGAGGCAGAGGGAGAGGGAATGAAAGAGACAGAGGGGGGAGAGAGAGGGAGAGAGAGAGAGGGGGGGAGGCAGAGGGAGAGGGAACGAAAGAGAGACAGAGGGGGGAGAGAGAGGGAGAGAGAGAGAGAGGGGGAGGCAGAGGGAGAGGGAACAAAAGAGAGACAGAGGGGGGGAGAGAGAGGGAGCGACAGAGGGAGGGAAGGAGAGAGAAAGAGAGAGTGGTGGTACGATGGATAGAAAGAGGAAAGGGGCGTGTGAGTATGGGAGTGAGGGCGAGGTGAGAGGGAGAGGATTGAGCAGGAGAAAGGGAGCGGGAGCGAGTGGCAGGGCGAGAGGCTGGGGGAGAGAGGCAGAAAGAGAGAGAGAGAGAGAGAGAGAGAGAGAGAGAGAGAGAAAAGGGCTGATAAAAAAGCATGGCGATTCCTGGGAGAGGAGGAGGAGGAGGAGGAGGTGGGAATGGTGAAAGCAAACTTGGCATGTGGATTAGGGAATTTTATCACAGTGTACTGTGGCCTACTCTGGTTTCTAGCCACAAGGTATCTGATTCCCACCAATTCCATCAGCTCTACAGCCATAGCCTGTGTCTTATCCTGGAGGGAGCACAGCAGGGGATAGATGTGTTGATTCCTCAATGTATCTGCGGTCTTTATCGTTTTATTACATTTTAAGCTTGCTTGCTTGGTAGTACCCGGCTTTTGTATTGGATATTTAAATATTCACTTAAAAACTAAGTTCAATCAGTGTCGCTGGACTCAATATCTGCATCGAGTCACGCTGCATTTGCACCACCAGTGCCTACGAAAAAAAAAGAAAGCCGTCATGGATTTCTTGTTTGTGTAGCGGCGAAATCCCATGTGGTTGTTAGTACATGAAGCAGACTGTTCAACTCCCTCCTATTGCTGCGGGACGACGTTTCCGCTTCAGGTCTGTCACAGCAGGAAGGTGTCGAAAGACACACAAAAATAAAGAGTGAGTGAGTTGAATACACAACGGAGGGAGTCACACTGGGGGAATCCTCCCATCAAACACCCCTTGGTTCGCAAGATTCCCAACTTAATAGCATACACACGCACGCACACATACACTCACACTCACACACATGTGCACACTCACACATGCACACACACATACATGTAAACACAGACACATACACACACACACACACACATACACACACAGACACACACACACACACACAGACACACACACACACACACACACACACACACACACAGACACACACACACACACCAGGACCGAGAGCATTTAAGTGGTCTCCACCTGCTACCAAGCCACAATATATAAGAAAGACAACCATTCCATTTTATTTTATTTTCACACGCCGTTGTCGGCTCTCTCTCTCCAGGATCATATCCGTTTCCCTCTCTGATGTCCATCTGTATTTATAACAACTCTCTAAGCAACCGGTCTAGATTAATTTCATTCAGTTCAGACCGGGGATTCTTCTCCCCCTAGGCTCCAGATGTAATAGGCTTTTCCATCAGGCTTAGGATATAGAAATCTGTAGTAAGGTCTTCCTCAACTTGCCTCCTCCTCCTCCACCTCCTCCTCCTCCTCCTTACCTCAAGCCAATCCACCGTTGTGGCTTTGATGCGTGGCCAAGCGGATTGGATTTCCTCCTTATTGCTCCCTACTCCCTGAAAGTTTGTTGGGTGACACAGAGGACATGAACGACCAATGAAGCAGACAGAGAGAGATAAACAACCCATTGAAGAGATGGAACGTATTATCATATATTATTTTTAGTCATAGTCCGATTCTTGTGTATATATTTAGATCGTAGGACGATGAAGACAAGACAAATGCTCATAAAAGAAAAACACTATCCCGGAAAAATCCATCTCCTCTTTAGTCCTGATTCCTTTCTGTTTGCCGGCCCTAATGTAGTACAGCGTAAACGTACCTCGGTCAATGGACAGTGTTTTATGGCTAGTTCAAAATCATGATTGACATCATTATGGAGCGAAAAAAACAATCAAGCCGAGATTAGCACAATTACAGAAAGCCTTTACTTCTTTGTTATCGCCATGTTCACTGAGCGCAGAAGAAAGACGGTGAGGCAGATGAGGCTTATCTCGGCAACTGCAACAATGAAGGGCTTTGTGCAGCTTGTGCCTGCATGTGCAGATGCGCTTATGTGTCCTATGTTCTGGTGTAGAGTGCAATAGTCGTCCCTTTGTATTTGGTCCACTTTGACTTGTAATCACTATTTGATAATAATTTGATTATTTCTTAATTGAATTACATTTTGTTGCATTGAATTAAATTTCGATCCATTATCATATCAACTTTATTCTATTCTGGGGTGTATTCTATTCCATTTGGTTCTTGTGTATTCTATTTTGTTCTGGTCTATGCTTTACTGTTCTATTCTATGCTTTTCTGTTCTATTCTATTCTATCACATTACGTTCTGGTCTATTATATTATATTCTGTACTGGTCTATTGAATTCTATTCTAATCTTTCCTATTCTATTCAAACAGCCGCTGCCCGTCTCCTCCTCCTCCGCGGGCTGTTGACCACTTCACCACAGTGGTGTTTTATAGCCGCCAGATCAATAGAGGCTGTCATTCTTCATTAGGGAGGCCTTTCTAACGTTTACAGTCTAGGGTTCTTTCAGCAAGGCCAGCAAGTTAACTTGAGCAAAAAGGGATCTGCCGTATACAACTGTATAGAAACAACTGCAGTCTCAGTGGCAATGATGTAGAAACCACGGTGGAGGGATTCTTTATAGACAGACATACCTTATTAAGGGGTTTGAGAGTGGCTGTTACATTGTGCCCTTCAGTCTCAAACGAACTTCAGAATCTCGTGAGAGACAGATTCTTTGCAGAGATGAGGTGAATGAGTGAAATCATTGGGGCAGCACACACATGGCAGTGTACTTTATTTAACATGTTTTTTGACGTCCTCTCGAAAAAAAGGTGTGAGTTTGGCTGCAAAAGATATTTGTTTTCCTCCACTGTGTTTCTCTATCGCTGCTCCCAATATTTAGCGTATGTTTTGTGTCGCTGTAGTGTTAATTAAAAGTGTCATGGTGTTATTGAGTAATTATAACAGCCTATTGTTTGCTGGCTGTGGACGAAGATGGACTCAGTCTTATTGAAACCAAAGGCTCGCTGCCAAATCTGAAGGTGCAATATTGTGTCTTGTTGTGTCATTATAATAGACTTACTCTTCACGCAATTGCCTAAAACTTACAATTACAGATTTGAGTTTACTTCCCTCACAGTAATTTTACTACTACAATAAAATGTGTCTGTGTGCATGCGTGAGTGTGTACATGTTTGTGTGTGTGTAGGTGTGTGTGTGTGTGTGTGTGTGTGTGTGTGTGTGTATGTGTATGTGTGTCTGTGTGTGTGCGCGTGGCTGCACCTGAACTGGATGTCAACACTCCTGGTTTCTCTAATTTAATAATCTCTCTGAACCGTTTAAGTTTCACATTTAGCAGCTTGATGGAGCACCACATGTCTCACAGGCGCCATGGCAACGTGAAACCATAAAGAATGGAGTCAATTAAGACGAGTGACAAATTAATAGTTTTCTTGCAGAAAAGCACTATCGTACCAGGGGGTACTTCAGAATAGGAAATATATCCAGTTCCTACTGCTTCGTCACAGATACAGTATGTGTTTTGTATGATTCTCTAGGACTTGTGCTGCTCTGTGTGTTTACATGTCGGGAGTTATGAAAATAAACTGTGAAATTGCTACATCCTACCGTTGTCTTAAATGACAGGGCATTAAAGATTCCTGTAATCTGTCGCAATCAGATATGTGCAAACGTATTGCTTTGAGCCATGTTGAGGATCAGGGGTTTCCACCTAGTGCTGCGATTGTTGTCCTGAATGGCATGTGCTTGATCTTCTCTCTCTTGGCTTTCGTATGCAAACCATATCAGGTGCGTTCATTGGTGCTAGCGTGGCTACCATTCCTTTAGAAAGACGGTCTCTGTATTTATTCAGCCATTAAACGGTCTCTGATCAGACTCCCTCTTCTCTCTGTTCCAATAGGATCCACCACCGTTATTGTACCTGAACAGGGACTGATTCCGAAAAGATTGTTGGGTTTATTTCCATATTAGAAAGGCAGGGATACACAATTCTATTACAGTATTGACAAGGAGCCCAATTTGGTTGGATTGAGTTTAAGTGGAGTGCTATGCAATTCAATTGATTTTATTATTTACTTTATTTTAAATATTTGTGTTATCTTTTTTTTTATAACTTTGTACGTTGAACTAAAACACATTTGCAATTCACAAGCAATTCCTTTCATTACTAACAATGCATTTACAATACTCTTTTATGTCCTTATTCTCATTGAGTAAGTTTACTTTATCGGTACAACACAATATTTCACACTATTTGAATTATTTTCCGTATACAAGGTCAAGGATAGAATAGC